>NC_058411.1:51645169-51951886 GCF_002201575.2 Neomonachus schauinslandi
GATGGGTCTTGTTTTTTAATCCAGTCTGATAGCCTGTGTCTTTTGATTGGGGCATTGAGCCCATTTACATTCAGGGTAACTATTGAAAGATAGGAATTTAGTGCCATTGTATTGCCTGTAAGGTGACTGTTACCGTATATTGTCTGTGTTCCTTTCTGGTCTATGTTGCTTTTAGGCTCTCTCTTTGCTTAGAGGACCCCTTTCAAGATTTCCTGTAGGGCTGGTTTTGTGTTTGCAAATTCCTTTTGTTTTTGTTTGTCCTGGAAGCTTTTTATCTCTCCTTCAATTTTCAATGACAGCCTAGCTGGATAGAGTATTCTTGGCTGCATATTTTTCTCGTTTAGTGCTCTGAATATATCCTGCCAGTCCTTTCTGGCCTGCCAGGTCTCTGTGGATAGGTCTGTTGCCAATCTAATGTTTCTACCCTTGTAGGTTACATATCTCTTCTCCCGAGCTGCTTTCAGGATTTTCTCTTTGTCTATGAGACTCGTAAGTTTTACTATTAGATGTCAGGGTGTTGACCTATTTTTATTGATTTTGAGAGGGGTTCTCTGTGCTTCCTGGATTTTCATGCCTGTTTCCTTCCTCAAATTAGGGAAGTTCTCTGCTATAATTTGCTCCATTATACCTTCTGCCCCTCTCTCTCTTTCTTCTTCTTCTGGGATCCCAATTATTCTAATGTTGTTTCGTCTTATGGTATCGCTTATCTCTCGAATTCTGCCCTCGTGATCCAGTAGTTGTTTATCTCTCTTTTTCTCAGCTTCTTTATTTTCCATCATTTCATCTTCTATATTACTGATTCTCTCTTCTGCCTCATTTATTCTAGCAGTTAGCGCCCCCATTTTTGATTGCACCTCATTAATAGCCTTTTTGATTTCTACTTGGTTGGATTTTAGTTCTTTTACTTCTCCAGAAAGGGTTTCTCTAATAACTTCCATATTTTTTTCAAGCCCAGCTAGTATCTTTAAAGTGATGATTCTGAACTCTAGATCTGACATTGTACTAATGTCCGTATTGAGTAGGTCCCTGGCAGTCGGTACTACCTCTTGTTCTTTTTGTTGAGGTGATTTTTTCCGTCTTGTCATTTTGTGCAGAGGAGAATAGATTAATGAGAGAACAAAATGCTAGCAGAGTAACAACGTCCCCAGAAAATATACTCTAAACAAATCAGAAAAAACCTGAAGCAGTGGGAAAAGAAAGGGAAAGAGAGAAAAAAGAAAAAGAAAAAAAAGAAAAAGATAAAGATAAAAACAAAAACAAACAAAACAAAACAACAACAAAAAAACCAGAATGTGATCAAATATGATCAGTGCCACACACTAGATTTGGGGTGTATTTTGGTCTTTTAGAAGAAAGTGCCTCCCAAAATTTTAAAGAAAGAAAAACTTATATATGTACAAAAATAAGGGTTGATATGATGAAGGGATGGAATATGACTGTAAAGATGGAAATTATAAAAAATTTTATAAAAGGAATTGATAAGAAGTTGTTTAAAAAAAGAAAGAAGAGGATTTAAAAAAAGAAAAAAAAAGGGAGAGGATGTGATCAGGCAGGGGAACAGAAAACACCATATACTAGAGATTTAGGGTATATTTTGATCTGTTAGAAGAAACTATCTCAAAATTTTAAAGAGAGAACAACTTATATATATAAGCCAAAAATATGGGTAACTACTATGAAGGGATAGAATATGACTCTAAAAATGAAAAATAAAAATGTTTTTTTTTTAAAAAAAAAAAGGGATTGATAAGATGTTGGTTGAAAAAGGGAAAAAGAAAAATTCAAAAAGAATAAAAAAAGAAAAAAAGACAGTTAAAAAAAAAATTAACTTTGAAAGACTACAGAATCATGGTAAAAAAGCCATGAATTCTACGTGCAGTAGTCCCCTAGAGCTGGAGTTCTGCCGTTCTCATTGATGGGTAAACTTGGTCTTGGCTGGCTGTTCTCGCTGATCTTCTGGGGAGGGGCCTGTTGCCTTGGTTTCCAAATGTCTTTGCTGGAGGCAGAATTGCCCCGCCCTTGCCCCCTCCCAGCTAAGTAATCTGCTGGGGTTTGCTCTCCGGGGCTTTTGTTCCCTGCGAGCTTTCCGTACAGCTTTGGAGGCGGAGAGTGAAGATGGCGGCCTCCCAATCTCCGCCCCGGATGAGCCGAGAACTCGGGGTCCCGCTTCTCAGTGAGCCCCCAGAGAAAAGCCGTCAGTCACTCCCGTCTCCCCGGTCTCCAGCCGCACTCCGTGCTCACCCGGCCTGTGACCGCGCGTTTCTATCTCTGGCACCCGACCCCGGGTGGAGTCTCCAAACCCAGCAGATCCCTGCGGCGCACTCACGGGCGGCTCCTCCCGGGGGAGGAAGGTGAGTCTCCCCGGATCTGCCGCTTGTTGGGTCCCTGCTGGAGGAGCAGTGGCCTGACTGTGCCGCGGATCACAGTTTATGGCAACCCCGAGCTGAGAGCCCGCGCCTGGGCTCCGCCTCTGCAGCCGGCTTCCCTGCTCGGATACCTGGGAGCTCTGCCGCACTCAGGCACCCCCAGTCTTTCTGTGACCCGTGGGTCCTGAGACCACACTGTCCCGGAGGGTTCCACTCCCTGCTTAGCCACCAGAGTGACGTCCCTCAGCGGAGCAGACTTTTAAAAGTTCCGATTCTGTGCCCCGTGGCTCTATCACTTGCCAGAAGCGGCCGCCGGAGGCCCCTCCCCCGCCGTCTATCCTCCCGAATATCGCCTCGGATTCACTTCTCCGCACGTCCTACCTTCCAGAAAGTGGTCGCTTTTCTGATGAGAGAGTTGTTGCTCTTCTTTTCTTCGACCTCCTGTTGAGTTTGTAGGTGTTCAGAATGGTTTGATCCCTATCCAGCTGAATTCCTGAGAGGAGACGAAATCCAGGTCTCCTACTCCTCCGCCATCTTGCTCCGCCCCTTGATATGATTTTTATCAAAATAAAATAGTAAAATTCTAATTTTTTTAAAGATTCAGACATTTCTTCAATATTTAGGTTCAAAACAGATTATAAGTGGTTAGGAATTTAAGTTGATGGAATTTTTGCCTTCTTCCCTTTCATTGGTATTCTTCAGCCAGAGCTGTAAGATATTTTTGATCCATATGCTGAGTAGCTTAAATAGTTTCAAATTACTGTTTAAATATTGCTGAAGTTTCATGATAGATATTTTTATCTTCAATAAAAGTTATAGGAATTTCTGATGTTAGCTTGTTCCATGTCACAGTGGGACAACTTTTCTAAACGAAGACATTAAAAGTGCAAATTTGTTTAAGATGTTGCCATTTCACAGGAGCATGGTAGTGGCAAGATACCTACATGTCTCCATGATGATTTGAAATGTTTTTGCTTCAGATATGAAATTCTCGGGGCGCCTGGGTGGCTCAGTCATTAAGCATCTGCCTTCAGCTCAGGTCATGATCCCAGGGTCCTGGGATCAAGCCCCGCATCAGACTCCCAGCTCAGCGGGGAGCCTGCTTCTCTCTCCTCCCTGCTCGTGCTCTCTCTCACTATCTCTGTCTGTCTCTCTCTCAAATTAATAAATAAAATCTTTAAAAAAAAGAAAAAGAAAAAGAAATTCCCTTTTGGTTTTGCTTTTTAGCTCCTGAAACCTATTTCATCTGGAAAAGATGTCAACTGTACAAGTACATGGAACAATATAGAAACAGGATTCACAATACATTATGATCTTAAAAGCAAGAAATTGGCTAATTTTGAGGATCGTCATATAAAAATTTTTAACAGACTTGTAAAATTCCGACTTGAAATTTTATGACTGACTTGAAATTCTATGTCAAACAGTTACATGTTTTAAAGATATATATTTATATATCTTTAAAAAAAACCCAAACCTGGGTATTATTTCAAAGAAAACAAAGTTTAAAAAACAAACTGAAAACACAGTTTCAAAGAAAAATTCTAACACATTTCTGTGCAGTCCTGTTGGATTTGGGATTTGCCATGAGATACTGAAGACAGTTTTTTACTGAATCAGACTTCCAAAATGGCACAGCATAACTTTAATTTTTCTTCTCTACCATCAAAAATCATCTCTGGATTTTGAGAAGCATTATGAAAATTTTTCATGGACAAAAAGTTGCTATGATGTAAATCATAGATAACAAAATTCTCCAAATACTTTGACTCTGGTATTCGGCATCCTAATGAAGATAACACTGTAAGGTAAGAAAAATTGGGTGACGTATACAAGGAATAAATGGTATTGAAAACATAAATTATTAAAAGGGATATACTGTCTTAGTCTGCTTGAAATGTTACAACAAAGCTCCATAGACTGGATGGCTTAAACAACAGACATTTATTTCTCACAGTTCTGGAGGCTGAGAAGTCCAAGATCAAGGTACCAGTATGGTCAGGTTCCTGGTAAGAGCTCTCTCCTTGCCTTACAGATAGCCATCTTTATGCTGTGTCCTGACATGGTAGGGAGAGAGATAGCAAGCTCTCTGGTCTCTTCTTCTAAGGGCACTAATCCAATCATAAGGACCCAACTCTTAAAACCTCAGCTAAACCTGATTACCTCCCAAAAAGCCCCCATCTCAAATACCACCACACTGGGGGTTAGAACTTTAACATATGAATTTGTGGTATCTGTGGAACAGATACTATGGTAGAAGTTCCTATTCTTATAGCAGTAATTTCCATTCAAGAAAAAAAATGACTCCACAAAAATAATGTCCCTAACAATGAAACCAAGGGTGGGAATGGGGGATGCCAAGGGGAGACAAGTGAGAATTCAAACAGGTTGAGGCTGAAGATCTTATATCCTTAACTCCTGAATATGAGATATAACTAAATTGAACATCTTTAGCTCTAGGTATATAGGGCCTACATGCACAAACACATAAATACTCAACCAAATAAGTCTCCTAAGCTTCTTTCTTAGAATAGCCTCTAAAACCTTTATCTAGAGTACTGAGAATGATTGTCATTGAGGAAGATGATACAAAAGGCTGGCAGAGGGGCACCTGGGTGGCTCAGTGAGTTAAGCAACTGACTCTTACTTTCAGCTCAGGTCATGATCTCATGGGTTGTGGGACTGAGCCCCATGTCAGGCTCCATGCTCAGTGGGAAGTCTGCACGAAGATTCTCTCCCTCTGCCCCTCCCCCCATTCACATACACTCCCTCTCTCTCTCTCTCTCTCTCTAAAATAAATAAATAAATCCTTAAAATAATAATAATAAAAATAATAAAAGACTGGCAGATATCTGGATTCCCAGGAGTAGAAAATTTTTAGTTATAGCCAGTTAAGAACAAGGCTGGTTCAAGTGGTATAAAGTCTTAGTCCCTAAATGTGCTGCTCTTCCTACAAAAGCTCACCAAGGTAAAGCCAAACTAAAGAAACTAAAGATGGGACTTCTTTCATTCATAAGTCCACCTACAATATTGGTAATTTTAATACTTTTGAATCAGCTGCCAAGAATGTTAGTGCAAAAAATTTAATAAAAGAGTATAATCACTCAAATTCTTATTCACTTGTTGACAGAATTAATCAACAGCCTCATCTATCCAAACTGATTTGAATAGGCACTGATAAAAAATGTGAATACTTGAAAACATTGAAAAGGGACAGAGAGGAAGAGGAAACTGAAGATGAAAGTCAGGTTGATCCTGACTTTGCATAATAGCAATAGTATCCTCCAGAAACGGCTATCAACCAAAACTTTGATGAAAATTATATTCCTCAAAACAATAACAATGCTGCTGTGATTTCCCAACAAACCATTCAGTCTTCAAATTTTCCACAAACTGATGTGAATATATAGAAGACATTTGGAACAGTACCTGGTACATAGCAAACCTGCAATAATGTTAAGTATTATGTAATATAGTAGGAAATATGGTGCTATCAGCTCTGGACTTAAAATAATTGTAGTTTGTACTTGTGTCAGTCATAGCTCAATATCTGCCATGTTGGCTATTACTTGTAGGTACCAGGGCAAGTACCAATTTCTGGAAAGTCTGGTGATAAGATATGAGATAAGCACTCAAAACTATAATGTACATGCTAAATAATAAAAAAATTAAATTGTAGAGTACAAACTAATTGCTAATCAAATCTGAGAAGAGAGGACATCAAAACCTGGAATTCAGGACTTCTTGGAAAATGTGGAACTGACTTCAAGGAAGAATTATTTTTGTGAAGGTAGAATGTGTGAGTAGGCATTTAATTTGAAAAAAATTCTAATGCTCAATTTTTTAGATTAGTCTTTTTACTTACATATTGTTTATTTTGTAACCCCTTTTTAAGCAATAAAATCAGATTAATATAAGGCAAGCATTCAGTGATATAGGAACGTAAACTATTTTTTTAATCAAGAATTGGTTTAGAAAATCAATTATTACATCTTTCCTATATGTCCTGAATTTCTATACATGACTCAATATGAATTGGATATTTGAGTTTTGTGAGATTGTAGAATATTCCAAATCTTAGAAAAGCATGGGAAGATAGACAAGTCTCCTTAGATCACTCAGGCAAATTACTGCCATGTGTCATACCTTGCAGCAAGTTTATTCACATGTTACCTTGTGCTCTCTGTGGTCTGGTCTCAACAGGACTAGTCTACAAAATAGATGCTTTTAAAAACCAAAACTCAAACATGCATCATGGCCTTATTCCCATGTCTGTAATGGGACAGGTGCATCCTTGATTATTTACACAGAGTGCCAAGAAAAGGGGATTATAGACAGAGCCAGCATGCCTTCCCTGGGCTTCTTCAAGAGTGCTCGTCACTAGCTGAACCCCAGGGATCTGGAAGTGGGATGAAAGTAAGCAGAAGGAGAGCAATATAAACAGAAGATTAAAATCGTAAGTAAAAAAAAATAATGGCTGAGGATGATGAGGAAAAATATATTTGGTTTCTCTCTTAATTTCCTTTGCTTTCTGAAAAGCTGAGGAATTTTGTTAGGAATAGCTTGTTAAGAATCATTTTGTATCAAGGAAACTAAACATGATGCTGATAAAATATACAACTATGTCAAACCTATGAACAATGTTAAAATATGTATTTTTTCTATTTAAAAGATGAAATGATTACGTAAGCAAAAATAGTATGTCAAGAGAAGCTGTGACATAGAAGAAAGAGCACTGGTCTTAGAATGAGGTTTTGGTTGGTGTCCTACTTTTCCACTGTGATGGCTATGTGATTTCAGCCTCTGCTTACTCATGTGTGAAAGGGGGATAACATTGTCACCCATCCCACAGACTACTGAAGGATCTAATGGGTTGAAGAGCAATCCCAAAAAGATATGTCTTAATACCCAGTACCTCTTAATGTGACCTTATTTTAAAATAGTGTCTTTGCAGATTTAATTAAGAAACTCAAATGGGAGATTATCCTGGATTTAGAGTGGGCCCTAAATCCAATGACATGTGTCTTTATAAGAGACAGAAATGGAGAAGACAGAGCCACAGAAGGGAAGACTAAGGAAGAAAATGAAGTTATGCAGCTACTAGCCAAGAAGTGCAAAGAATTGCCAGCAGTCACCAGAAGCTAGGAAAGAGACATGGAGCAGATTCTCCCTCCGAGACTTCAGATGGAGCCAACCTTGCCAACACCTTGATTTTGGAATTTTGGCCTCCAGAACTGTTAGAGAATAAACTTTTGTTATTTAAAGTCACCTAGTTTGAGGTAACTTGTTAAGTAGCCCTAGTAAACTAATATAGAGTCAAATGAAATATTATATATGAAAGTGGGCATAACAACTGCTGATAGCAGTCACTCGATTTTCTTTACTAAAATTTATTCTAATCCCTTTTGAAAGAGTTATTAATACTTTTGGAGTAAAATTATTATAAGATTTGTGCTTTTCCTGGGGGTAGCCGTCTTCCATTGCCTCTTATCATAAAGAGATAGTGCAACCACTTAGAATACATAATTAAAATATTTTCATTGCAAGCAACAGAATCAACTCAGGCTAGTGCAGAAAAAAAAAAAAAGGAAAAACCCTACTAAATAAGAGGGTGGGAATTTTGAAGGGAGGTTACAGGGGTACCTCTGAAACTCAGAAGAAGAGCTAAACAATCAAGATTCAGACTCAATAGCAGGTGTTTCTGGATTATAACCACCAAATCAGAAGGCATGTGATTCTTTATCCCGGACTGAAATATATTGTTTCTGCAGTATTTTCCTTTTAGAAAAACTGACAATTGAGGTCCAAAGGATCAAACCTTAAGAAAAAGAATCTCAACTGTGTTATTTGAAAGAATTTTAATTCCTGAAAAAAAACTTGACATTTACATATAGAAATTTGTAACTCTTTCATTAGCTTTTAAATAGATCAAGAAGCATCCTTCCATCCCAACCTTTAATAATGAACACATTGTTTTTACTGGAAAACAGGGTAATGGAAAGCATCCAAAAAAAAAAAAAAAACCACATTGTTTTTGTTGTTTTCATTTCCATCTCCTTCAGGAAAAGAAGCCTGGTTTGAATGTTCAGACTCATTTAAATAAAAATGCAACCATGACTTTTGAATTCTAAGACCTGCCTAACTGGCTGGAGTCTTAGGAAATATGTCTCTTAGATACATTATGCACCTTAAAATCCTGCTTGAGGAAATTATCATGTTTGAATTATTTTGAGATGCAGACAGAAACAAGGCATTTTTCAAGAATATATTCTTTTTGCCTTTGGCAATTTGCTCTCAGCTTCATTCAGAATTCTCACTAAGAGTTAGTGCAACTGGTAGGTTTCCTGCCCTAGAGATTTAAGTGAAAATAAAACTTAGATCACAAGTGAAATCAATTTGATAGATTCCTTCAAACTAAAGCTAAACCCAGTAATCTTTATTTGGAAAACAGTGGTCTATGGAGGAATAAAAAGACTAAGCTTACAAATATTTTTCAGGTAGGAAAATAAGACATTTACTGGAAACCCAAAATACATAAGAAAAAGGGTAGAAAACATCCATGCTACAATGTTTTGAAAAATTTTTCAATAGATAAGCTTCTTAATATCATGCAGATAAATTTCTTATAATCCTAGAATTAGAATCATTAGTATTTAAATCTTGACAAGCACAAGCTAATAGGTATGCAGACATATACAGAAACAAAATGACCTCTGTTCTCTGGATGCTTTGGTCATAAATCAGTACAACACATCCTTCAAATATAGTCATTTTCTTTCTCCCAGTTGCTAACACACAACCATAGTTTGTGAATGTTAATAATACCATATATATTGGCTTCATTTTTATAAAGACTCTCCACATGAAGACAAAGACAGCTCCCAGATAATCCCAGTTTACCATAATTTCAGGAAAGACTGCCTCCTTCCCAGTAGTGCTAGAGAAAATAACAAGATAAGAAATGCGGGGACGCCTGGGTGGCTCAGTCCGCTAAGCATCTGCCTTCAGCTCAGGTCATGATCCCAGGGTCCTGGGATCGAGTCCCGCATTGGGCTCCCCGCTCAGCGGGAAGCCTGCTTCTCCCTCTGCCTCTGTCGTTCCCCCTGCTTGTGCTCTCTGTCTCTTTCTCTCTGACAAATAAATAAAATCTTTAAAAAAAAAAAAAATCTTTAAAAAAAAAAAAAAGAAAGAAATGCGTCTGGGGGCGCCTGTGTGGCTCAGTCGTTAAGCATCTGCCTTCGGCTCAGGTCATGATCCCAAGTTTCTGGGATCGAGCCCCACATCGGGCTCCCTGCTCGGCGGGAAGCCTGCTTCTCCCTCTCCCACTCCCCCTGCTTGTGTTCCCTCTCTCGCTGTGTCTCTCTCTGTCAAATAAATAAATAAGATCTTTAAAAAAAAAAAAAAGAAATGCATCTGGCACTGAGCCCGTACATAAACCAATAACTCAAGCTAGAGGGATAGCTACTCTACCAAATCTGAGTCATGTGCCGATCCCTGGAACAATGGGTGGGATCAGCCCCATGAACTACACATGGAGAAATGGTGTTCTTGAAAGGAAAAGAGGAATTTTCATCCAAGGGAAAAGCAAAAGAATGCTTGTTGAGTTTACCAGTTAGAGTCCCAACAGGAAACAAATGGAACACTCAAATTAAGGTAATTCAAGAAAATTTGTTTATGAAGAGATGAATTGCAAAGGTATAAATGAGGTATAGAGGGACCACAAGAGATAGTATAGTACTTAGAAGATTTGTCCAAAGGGATAAGGGAAAGGAGGAGTTACTAAAATCAAGAAGCAAAGGGTCCTGTAAAGAAACCCTATTGTGAGTCACAAAGATCTTCAGTAAGGCACACAATTAACCCAGAATGAACTCACAAGAAGAGAGCCTGGGAAATAAACCCCCTCTCCCTCCAATCCCCTTCTAGGAATAACCTTTGGCTAAACTCAACTGAGATCTAGAGGTCATGGGAGCCCATTAACATAAGGCTTAAAAGGCAGGCCCCAGGGCAGCAAAATAGTAAGGGCAGATAATGGATCCTGAGGGGCAAATGAAAAATATGCAACACACTGAGCAAGCAGAAAGAATGTACATTATTTACCCTGGCTGCTCATCCATTCATTCAAAAAATAGCAATTGTGTCCCTCAATGGGCAAAACACATTTTTAAGTAGGGAAAATACAAAATTAAAAGAGACAAAGTCTCTTCTCTCAAGGAGTTCACAGTCAAAAAAGAAAAAGGAGACTGAAACTTTTTTAAAGTGCAACAAACACATTATCACTCCAAGAATTTGATTCTGGAGCAGTTTTTCAATGATTTGTTATATTTTATCCCTATAGATTTTGACAAGCAGATTTTTTTTCTATATAGGAAATTACCTAATACATAATGGAGACCATAAATGATCACAGACATAAAGCTCTTGTTTTGTTGTTGTTGCTGATTTTTAGAGCGATCAAGTGCTCTCTAGCTCTAAGAAAAGGTACATGTACACAGTACTGAAGGAACACAAAGAAAAGGACTATTTTTAATAGGACATTAAGGGAAGGAGTTACTGGGGAGAACTACCATAGAGGGAGTGACTCTTCAATTGAATCTTTATAGATAAGTAAGGAAGCAAGCAGATCAATCAGGAGAATAAGGGAGGAATGACATTCTAGAAAGAGAAAATATTATAAGGAAAGCCATGCAGCGGTATTATAATAAATACAGCATATTAAAACAACTGTATGAAATCCAAAATGACGAGAAATTATATAGTCTACCACTCAATGAATGAGAAAGCCAGAAAATGTTATTTTGTGCATGTTTATATGTATGTATATCATTTTTTAAAAATTGAGAACTGATAATATGCCTTACATTTCTTTTCTATACCCCAACATACTCCAAGGTTGTAAGTAATGAAGATGAATAAAAAAATTGTCAGATTAAATTTGTGTTTAGGGCACCTGGGTGGCTCAGTCATTAAGTGTCTGCCTTCGGCTCAGGTCATGATCCCCGCTTTGGGCTCCTTGCTCAGCAGGAAGCCTGCTTCTCCTTCTCTCACTCCCCTTGCTTGTGTTCCTTCTCTCTCTGTGTGTCTCTCTATCAAATAAATAAAATGTTTTTAAAAAATTATGTTTAATTTTCATCAGTGAGTAAATATTCTTGATTAGTTGATTTTTTTAAATAAAATTCAAATTGGGGCACCTGGGTAGGTCAGTTGGTTAAGCATCTGCCTTCGGCTCAGGTCATGATCCCAGGGTCCTGGGATCGAGGCCCGCATTAGGCTCCCTGCTCAGCCAGGAGCCCGCTTCTCCCTCTCCCTCTGCCTGCCACTCCCCCTGTTTGTGCTTTCTCTGTCAAATAAATAAATAAAATCTTTAAATAAATAAATAAATAAATAAATAAATAAATAAATTTCAAATTAATATTATTTTGAAGAAAATGCTAAGTAGAGATTTAAGAACAAGAATTATGAATTATTTCTAGGATTATTTTAGAACTCATTTGCCAACAAGATAATAAATTCTTCTAAAATAAAACTACCTACTCTGACATTGAAATAATAACATTTAAGGGGTTATTTCCAAATAAAGTCATACCAAAAGATTGAAGATTCATAGTGACATCAGTTTTTTTGTTTTATTTTTTTAAGTCTAGAAAGAAGTTTAAGAGAATAATTTCTACAAAATCATTCATAGTCACCATTTATGAAAGAAAAATTTTAAATCCCCAAATTACAGTAGAGTAGAATGAAATGAATCATGAAATATATATAATTTTTTTTACAGAATTCTAGGTTTAAAAGAAACCTAAATAATATTAACAACTTGATTATAAAAATTTACCTCGCCTATTAACGATATTGAAAAGAACTTCTAAGGATAAGAATAGATTAAAGCATTCATAGGTGCTCATCTCTTTCCTGTCTGCTTACCTGCCTCAGTTTAAGTTTAAAATCTTTTTTTAACTATCTGCAGAAACTCCAGGGAACATGAGAGAAGGGTATAGGGAAAAGTCTGCTGCAAAGGGTAGAGAAGTGGAATCCAGTTTTAGTGGCTGAATACTATGGTGCCATTGAAAGCAGTTACCAGAGTGTTCTGACATGCTTGCCACTGAGACTTTGGGCAGAAGTGTAATTTTAAATGTCCAAAAATCATCCTAAGATTAAAAGCCTAATTTTAAGTCTGCCATCAACTTAGTTTCTTTGAGTAAGTCCCTCATCTTTGAGCAAGTCTCTCACACTTGCTGAGCCTAGAATTATCTTCACCTCTAACAAAAGGATGTTGAATCAAAGCATCTCTAAATTTCTTTCTAAACCCTTGTGTTTGTATGATTGGCTAGTCTTCTCAACATCTGAATTTTCCCAGATCATTACATCAAGAACACAAGTTATCTCTGAGTCTCAAGGTTTTCAAGGTCTTGACTCCACCCTTCCCAATAAAAAACCTAGGTTAGCTTAATTTAAAAATTTAAAAAAAAAAAATGGGTTAGTCTTCCAATCTGTGATGGAAGCCTCCTATGGTTCTCATGAAGGCAAATGGACTTGGAAAACCAGACCTGAGCAATGTTCTCAGGCTATCTCAAAATAGAAACAGAAATGAAAAATCTAATACCAAAGAAGGAACTCTAAAACCAGTCTTGACTCCAAGGACACAGTGCAAAGTGGAAATTTGAAATTACTGAATAACAGAACTTAGTACTTACCATATAGTTGCTAGAAAAACAAGTCATTACGATCCTATAATAGCCAGTTCTCACCACACTATTCTAGTCACCATACTTCATCCTTAACAAGACCAGAATCAGACTGAGCAATAAGACCACTTAAGAGTCAGCAGCCTCCACCTTAAACATTCCACAACTGACTTGAGGGGAAAGAGTCATTACAATTGGACATTTAACCTAAAATACTTACAAATGAGGGAGGGACAATTCATATGAAACTAAGGGAGCAACTAGATTTAAGTAGAGTGGAATAAATCATATGAAAAATAAATAAGAAGACACCTGGTAGTAAGGAAATACAAAACACTCAAACTGGAGCTTCTCAGATTTTTCTTCTGAAATAATGACAGAGGACAATGAATGTATTCCCCAAGCCCTTCACAAGGAAGAACTCTCTCTGAAATCATATTCTTTCTCTTAAAATAAATTCATGTAAATTTTGTATTCTGCAACAAAATATTCTGGGAAAACAGGCATGTGTGTCCTGTGTCCTGATATCTCTATGGTGGTCATATCAGTTTAAGAAGCACAGAACTAAAATATACAAGAAAGAATTATGAAAGTATCTGATAAAATAGAAAACACAAACAGAAGATTCGATCTATAATTAATGTATTAGGTTCAGACAATACTGCTGATGTGTAAATCACAGTCCTGGTAGGGATATCATAAAATCCCTAGGAGACTTCTCTCCTCTAAACTAAGATAGGAAATGCTACTGTATATTCTGATAAATCCTAGTAATTGCCTTGTCATAAAGCTCATCATTCTTAATTACTATCACTTATGTGATTTTTCTCCCTTCTCCATTAGTAGGCTTTATAAAGACAGGTACTATCTTCTTATTTACCACTGTCTTCCAGGTGTCTAATGTGATGCCTATAAACAACCATTTTGTTGAATCTCCCAGCCCTTGCTAGCCCACCCTGAATACCTTATTGTCAGTGCTAAGACTCTTAACAACATACCAAGAAGAAACTAATCCATAGTATTTAAATTAGGGACAATACGAATGAATTTTTTTCCTTTGCCTGAAGATTATAGATTTTTTTAAAAAGCTTAAAGAAAAATTTACAAAAATTTAAAAGAGACAGAGTTGATACCACAAAAGAGTAAAAAGCAAGACACTTTTCCCTTCAAACAAACAAGAAAAAGAATATTTCAAAACCTGAAACAATTTGTCAAAAAAAGTTTTATAGATATAATGATCAAAACAAGGAACCACGAAAGTTAAAAGATAAAAAATATTTCTAAAAGATAAACAGATTTGACAATGAAGAAAGCTAAAGATAAATATTATTTTATTAGATGACACAGCCTTGCTAATATGAGAGCTGAACATTGAATTTCAGATAGATTTCAGACTATTGAGATAAAACAATAAAGAAAAAAGGGAATTAGAAATGTAAATCCAAGTAATTGTTATTTTTAGATCTTCTTGGAAGAGTATATTATTTGCTTGATGACAGTATAAATAACAGAAGTTATAAAAATAGTTATTTCAAAATATATCAGTGATAATAATATTGGAAATTTATGGAATTTCTGATTAAGATGGCTGATGAAGTCTATAAATTTTACCTTTCCCTCAAAATGAAATAATATTAACAAATATTTCATTTTTAAAACATTGGGAAAAAAGCAAGGAAAATGCCAGCAGAAGCAATAAGAAATTCCTGGAAAATATATAACACATGAGAATAAATTAATGGGGAAATCCAACATTACCAGAAATCTATAACCACACACAAGTGAAAGGAAGAACCCTCTAAACAAGAAAGTTTTCCCAGCAGACCACAGAAATGGTACAAAGAGCAGAGACATGGGTGTGGGGGGCTTAGAAAAGGAAAGGCCCATGGGGATTCTACCAGGTAATTATTGAACAGCAGAATATTTGCAGCTAATTCTATTTTTCCCCCAAGATAATGTTCTAAATAAACTCTGCAGAGGGAGTTCTAACTGAAGATATATTTGGATTGAGCATTGGGGCCAGAAAAGTGAGCAGTACCCTTATAGCTACTAAAATAAACAGGGAACATCCAGGAAGGAAGGAAGTGAGAGAGGGAAGGAAGGAAGGAAGGAAGGAAGGAAGGGAAGGAGGGAGGGAAGGAGGGAAGGAGGAAGAAAAGAAAAAGAAAGAAGCTACTTACCCATCCCACCAGGACACATCCCCTCCCATCCACACATCATCTGTACAGCTCCTATAATGAAGATATAATTCATTGTCCTACAAACAGATTTTTCAAGAATTCCTTGCTAGGTGGACAAAGCTAAAAAAAACACACTAAAGAAACAACCAGAACTCTCATATAACACTAGCGGAAGTGTCAACTGGCACATCCTCTTTGCAACCAATTTGTTTGGGAACTATACCTCCCTCCTCTCCTCTAATTTATCTTCCACACCGTTTTATGAATTGTTCTCTTATTAAAAATGTTTTACAAAAAAGAAAGGAAAGGAAAATTGGACTTCTGCATCCAGGAATAACAGGTAAATCAGATAAACTCTCCCACTTAGGTCAATGAGAAAATCTTGCAAAATATATATTACATTAAAATTATCTACCTGAATGCATGACAGAACTAATATTATAGTGAAGAATTACATAGCCAAGATCTATGACAGAAATATCCAGAAAAGTAAACCTATCATTTGTGGTTGCTTGACCCCTGAGGGTATTTGCCAATTCCAGAAGTGACAGATGAAAGGTTAAGCAGTACTATGAAAGCTTCATGTTGGAAGTCAAAATCCATGAAGGATTGGAGCTCTAATAAAGCCCCTCACAAGTTCACCTGGGAACTCCAAAAGGATCAGAGTGAATCAGAAGTAGCATAATCCTTGCACAGACTGCAGTCTTTCAGTCATTTGCATGGAGCAAGAAAAATAACTGTGGACTATCCAATCCAGAAATGGAGTCTTCTTTGAAGGAAAATATTATCATAGGCCTTACATTTTTTTACCAATAATTTTGTCAATACAATGTCGAGCAAACAATAAAAATAAACTGTAAATGAGAAGATCAAGACAGCATGGACAAAAATAAGTAGAATCAACACATCATAAAAATAGAACCACTAAAACTACAGATAATAAAATTTTCAGGTATAGATTTTGAAATAATTATGCTCATTAAAGAAATAAAATATTAAGTTCAAAATCTAAGCAAAGAACTAGAAACCATAAAAAATGGCATAACTTTGAAAAAATCAAATAGAAATTTAACACTAAAAAGTACAACTGAAGTTAAGAACTTTCTGGAGGGGTGCCTGGGAGGCTCACTCAGTTAAGCGTCTGCCTTCGGCTCAGGTCATGATCCCAGGGTGCTGATATCGAGCCCCACATTGGGCTCCCTGCTCCATGAGGGGCCTGCTTCTCCTTCTCCCTCTGCCTGCAGGTCCCCCTGCTTGTGCTCACTCTCTCTCTCTGATAGATAGATAAATAAATAAATAAATAAATAAATAAAATTATTTCCATAATTATTATATCCATAATTAACCACAGAGGAATAGCATGAAAAATATGGAAGAGAAGGTACGAGAGACATTGTGACAAGTTATAATATGCATTATAACTAATTGTAAGACCATGAGAAAGAACAAAGAAAATGAAGTAGAATCAATATTTGAAAAGACAATGCCTAAGAATTTTCTAAAACTATTAAAATAAATCAATTCACAGATATAAAAATCCATATAAGCATAACCAGAAATAAAGAAATTCACACCTAGATGCATCATACTAAATGGCAAAACACAAAAGGAAAGTCTAAAAAGCAGCAACAGCAACGAAACTGATTAATTTCAAATACCTTTATGCTAACTGCTCAACAGAAAAAAAAAAAAAAAACAAGAAAGTCAGAAGACAATGGAAGATACCTTCAAAGTATTAAAAGAAAATAGTTGCCACAAAGAAATGGAAAAAGTCCATGCTCATGGATTGGAAGAACAAATATTGTTAAAATGTCTATATTATCCAAAGAAATCTACACATTTAATACAACCCCTATCAAAATATCAACAACATTTTTCACAGAACTAGCACAAACAATTCTAAAATTTGTATGAAACTACAAAAGACCCCAAATAACCAAAGCAACCTTGAAAAAGAAAGCAAAGCTGAAGACATCACAATTCCAGACTTCAAGTTATATTACAAAGCTGTAGTAATCAAAACAGTATGGTACTGGCACAAAAAAAAAAAGATACAAAGATCACTGGAATAGCATAGAAAACCCAGAAATGAACCCACAAGTATATGGTCAACTAATATTTGACAAAGCAGGAAAGAATATCCAATGGAAAAAGGACAGTCTCTTCAACAAATGGTGCTGGGAAAACTGGACAGCAACATGCAAAAGAATGAAACTGAACAACATTCTTACATCATACCCAAGAATAAACTCAAAATGGATTAAAGATCTAAACGTGAGACCTGAAACCATAAAAATCCTAGAAGAGAGCACAAGCAGTAAGGTCTCTGACATAGGCTGTAGCAACTTTTTTCTAGATAGGTCCCCTGAGGAAAGGGAAACAAAAGCAAAAATAAATGATCAGGACTATGTCAAAATAAAAAGCTTCTGTACAGCAAATGAAACAATCAAGAAAACTAAAAGGCAACCTACTAAATGGGAGAATATATTTGCAGATGACATATCCAATAAAGGGTTAGTATCCAAAATATATAAAGAACTTATAAAACTTAACACCAAAAAAATGAATAATCCAATTTAAAAAATGGGTGGAAGACATGAACAGAGATTTCTCCAAAGAAGACATCCAAATCATCAACAGACATATGAAAAGATGTTCATCATCACTTACCCTCAGGCAAATGCAAAACAAAACTATAATGAGCTATTACACCTACCAGAATGGCTAAAATCAATAACAAGAAACAACAGGTGTTGGCTAGGATATGAAAGAAAAGGAACACTAATGGACTGTTGGTGGAATGCAAATGGGTGCAGCCACTGTGGAAAACAGAATGGAGGTTCCTCAAAAAGTTAAAAATAAACTACCTACAATCCAGCAACTTCACTACTGGGTATTTACCCAAAGAATACAAAAACACTAATTCAAAGAAATACATGCATCCTTATGTTTATAGCAACATTATTTATAATAGCCAAGATATGGAAGCAGCCAAAGTGTCCATCGACTGGTGAAGGGATAAAGAAGAGATTGTATATATATAATAGAATATTGTTCAGCCATAAAAAAGAATGAAGTATTGCCATTTGCAATGACATAGATGGAGTTAGAGAGTATAATGGTAAGAAAAATAGTTCAGTCAGAGAAAGACAAATACCATATGATCTCACTCATACATGGAATTTAAGAAACAAAACAGATGAACATGGAGGAAAAAAAAAGAGACAGACAAGCCATAAAACAGACTGTTAACTCTAGAGAAGAAACTGATGATTGCTGGAGGGGAGGTGGGTGGGGGATGGATTAAATGGGTGATGGGTATTAAGGAGGGCACTTGTGATGAGCACTGGGTATTATATGTAAGTGATGAATCACTGAATTCTACTACTGAAACTAACATTACACTATATGTTAAATAACTGGAATTTAAATAAAAATTTTAAAAAATGATCAAAGGGAAAAAAGAGAGAGAAATCAATAAACTCTAACTATAGAGAACAAACTGATGGTTATCAGAGGGGAGGAGAGTGGGGGTCAGGTTAGATGGCAATAGGGATTAAGGAGTGTACTTGTCATGATGAGCACCAAGTGATGTATGGAAGTGTCGAATCACTATACTGTACACCTGAGACTAATACTGTATGTTAACTAACTGGAATTAAAATAAAAACTTCTTTTTAATTTTATTAACTAATTAATTTAAAAAGGAAAGAAAAGATTATAGTTGCCACTTTAAAATTCTCCACCTGGTGAAAATAATATCTAGAAATGAAGGTAAAAGAAACCATTTTCAGAAAGGCAAAAACTGAGAGACTTTTTCCCAGGAAATATATACTAAAAGACTTACTACAGAGTGTTCTTCAAGCAGAAGAAAAATTATCCCAGATGAAAGGAAAGAGATGCAAGAGAGAATGAAAGAGAATGAAATATATAAATACATGGGTAAACATAAATAAATATTCATTGTAAAACAACGATTATGTTTCATGGGGTTAAAATGCAAATAGAAGTTAAAATGCAATAACAGCACAAAGGTAAATAAAGTCAGCACACTCTAAAGTACATATATGGTCTGAGAGGAAGGTAAAAAAGTTAACATTAGACTTTGATTAATAAAGGATGCAGGCAGCAATCTATTAAATCTCTTAAAAAAGCAAAAGTAATTGACAGGAAAAAATGAAATAATAATAATTCTTCAATCCAAAAGATTAAGATTCATTATTTATATTTATAAAGAAAAACCTGTCATATTAGCTCTTACCATGTACGTGCTGCTATTCTAAGTGCTTTACAAACTCTACAAAATAGGTATTATTATTGTATTCAGTAATAGGATTAATTGTACCCACTTATAATAACAGGAAACTGAGGCATAGAAATGATTAAAAAGCTTTCCCAAGATCACATAGCCAAGAAGTGGTGGAACCTGTATTCCAGCCCAAGCACTTTGGCTGCAGATTCCATTCTCTTAACAACTTATTACTAATTAAGAGCCTACTCCTTGCCAGTCATTATGCTAGACATTTTCATATCTCACAACAGTCCTTTTTAAGCATGCATTATTATCATTTCTGTGTTTCACGGACAATAAATTAATCAAGGCATCATTTGCCTGTGATCATTCCAGTAGTGAGTAGTACAGGTGGCTTGGATCCTAAATTCAGGTCTACATGACTCCAAAATCTATGTTCATATTAAGAGAGATGGGGAAAGCAGGATTCAAAAAGTTATAAAGGGCATTCTACTTTGGTGGTATTTTAAAGACTTTTTAAAATATTTAAATTGTCTTATTATAATTTTCATGTGAAAGGATGTTTCTAGATACGCTACTGAAAGTGAGCCCCACGATGGCTGTTGTATATGTTATCAGTGGTTCTCAAACTTTGGCATTTATCAGAAACACCTGGAAAAGTTGGCAAAAATCCAGAGGTCTAAGCCCCATCCTGCTTCTATAAGTCTGGTTTTCCCTAGCCTTTATTAGCTCTCCAAGTGATAGAGAACCACACAAAAGTTTGAGAACCACTGGGCTACATAATATTTGCTGCCTATCACTTACACCACTTGTCTGTTAACCCCCAGATTATCAGGGGATGTTCTGGTAAATTCTGCTGACAGTCTGTTATCCAAAAGGTAAAGCTTAAGTTCCTTTAGGGACACAGGACATCTCACAGTCTAGGCCAGCCTAAGAATCCAGTCTCATTCTCCACTATTTCCATAATTTTCACTATCCCCCCAACCTGTACAAACACCTACTGCAGTCTCAACTACTGTATTATGATTCCCCAAATGTAGCTGGTGCTACTGGGTCTTTGCTTTGCACATATGATTCCCTCATCCTGGAAAACCCTTTTCCCATTTCTTTGCCTAGAAATCATATTTATCCTTCAGGACCTACCTGAAAAGTCATTCCCTCTTTCTCAAAACTTTTTTTTTTTTTTACTTTCTTGTACTCTGCTATCACACCTCATTGGGAACCAAAAAGCACTTCTCGTATCTCAGTTATGATACTTAGCATTTTATATTATGTAAGTATTTCCTAGTTAACATATCTACTCTCTCACCCTCATTCCACATACTCAAAATTGAAAGCAAGAATTGTACTTTATTTATTTATTTGTTATTCCTATAACCCTAGTATCTGGGTGCAGATGGTGTTCAGAACATGCTTATTGGATGAAGGAAACAAGTACTATAGACTTTCTAATATACTCTAACTCAATTCTTCTTTGTACAGTGTACCTTAAAGATATGATCCAAAAGCAAAGAAAAAGTCAATTTCTCGATAAGTGTTATTTATAATCGGGCTCCAGCCCCGCATCAGGCTCCAGCCCCGCATCGGGCTCCCTGCTTGGCAGGAAGCCTGCTTCTCCCTCTCTCACTCCCCCTGCTTGTGTTCCCTCTCTCGCTGTGTCTCTCTCTGTCATATAAATAAAATAAAATCTTAAAAAAAAATGTTGAAAGTGATCCATCTGCCCAAGAATAGGGATATGGCTAAAACATATACACAAAACTATAGAATTACTAAAAATAAACATTTCAAAGAATGAATAGGTAGAGCATAGGGGACATTTAGGGCAGTAAAACTATTCCATATGATACTACAATGATGGATACATTTCATAAAACATTTGTCAAAACTTACAGAATGTACAACACCAACAGTGAATCTTAATGTAAACTATTGGGTCATTTGGGGTAATAACGATGTGTAGATGTTGGTTCATTATCTTTAACAAATGTACCACTCTGGTGTGGGATGTTGGTGGAGGAGGTGGTAAGTGTGTAGGAGAAAGGGGTATATGAGAACTCTCTATACCTTCTGCTCAATTTGCTGTGAACCTAAAACTGCTCTAAAAAATAGAGTCCATTTTTTTTAAAGATTTTATTTATTTATTTGACAGAGAGAGAAACAGCGAGAGAGGGAACACAAGCAGGGGGAGTGGGAGAGGGAGAAGCAGGCTTCCTGCCAAGGAGGGAGCCTGATGCGGGGCTGGAGCCCCATGCGGGGCTCAATCCCAGGACCCTGGGATCATGACCTGAGCCGAACAGCAGCCGCTTAACGACTGAGCCACCCAGGCGCCCCTAAAGTCCATTTTTTTAAAAATAAATATTTCAAATGCGTCAACATGTTGGAAGTATATTTATACAGATACAGATAATACCATTAGATATTATGAAATGCAAAATGGAACCTACACTGGAATTCATATACTGTACATAGTTACCTAGCTATTAATGTAAAATAAGAAAAATATAGTTTAATTTCATTCTTTACTTTTTCTTCTTTACAGTTGTTGAATTTCACGGGAGGAAGGGAAATGAAAGGCAGAAGATAGGGCAGAGGAGGGAAAGAAGATGGGAAAGCAATTATGCTACTTTTTTATATGAGAGAAATTCATGTCAAAACTCTAAGAACCACTTCTTCCGGGAGCAGTTCTCAACCTCCATTCCATTGTTATTATGATGATAGGCTTGAAATATACTTTTTGCAAATGTTAGATTATTTTTGTCCATAAAGACTGCTGTGGTTTGGGCCTAACTTAAAAACGTCAGCCTTCTCAAGCAAAAAAATACAAACTTCAAAATTCATTTCAATATGCTTACCTCATAGAAAGCACCCATTATCCATTATATGAATTCAAGCCAAGAAAATAGTTATAGGCTAGACTAAGTTGGCTCTAAAAATGCAATTGCAAAATTCACAATCTGCTCTGCAGGGCTTCAATCCTACTTATGTAACAATTTTACACACACAGCAGTTTTTTCAGTATGTTCAGAGGCAATTAACAGAAATGTTACTAACTTGTGTGTTTGATAAATCTGCTTTAAAGATGCAAAAAGCAAACAGTTTAACTTTGTAAAGGTGAATCTTATCCAAGTTCACACTTCAGATAAGATGAAAATTAGAAACTGGGTAAATAGGAAAAAAAAAACCTGGATAAATGGATATTTCAGATCATAATTTTCATTAACATGCTATATTGGTATAAGTCATTTTTCCCTTTTTGGTTTACTTTTTTATCAAAATAATACTTATCTGATTAGTAGCTCTTTTTAATCAATCATATGTCTCAAAAGTCCATATAATATATGGTAGAGAGAGAGAGAATCCATTGATCTATTTATTCCTGTTTTCCTTTCTTACTTGAAAGAACAGAAAAAAGTATAATATTTCACAAAGGAATAGTAATATAACTGTGTGCACATTTTAGGATGTGCACAAGAAATGACTATATACTTCTTACTTGTACCAATTGAGGTCACCAGGGTTGAAGTCAGTTCTGTGCAGTGCATAATTGAGGTAAAGCAATAAGGGGTTTGCACTGACTTTTACTATCAGGACTTCTAAACTAGCCATTTGCTTCAAAACACAGACTGACAAACAGATTGCCAAGCTTTCATTGTGTCCCTCTACAAGATTCTAGCCAACTATCTTGCTGACACAGCTGTCCTACCTGGGGCAAGGGGATAGAACAGATGACCTCTCTACATGGACCTTCACCCACAACTCTGCAAGCAAGCTAAAATAATGAGAGAAAATGACAGAAAGTGAAGATTGAAATTTTGATACAGTACATTAGCTCATAAAAATGGAAGCCAAAACCATCTAATTCAAAATTGATATTTTAAGGATGAAATTTTAAAAATTAGAAACAGAAGATTAAAGTGCTTATTCATAGAAAATCTACGGCATTGCTTCTTATACTACTTGTATAAAAAATAATCTCTCAGGTTATCTATTTGGAGACATGTAGAAAATAATGCCTTCAAAGAAAAATTATCTGGCCTTAGGAATAGACCCTGAAAGCAACTGCCTTGAATAGTATTTGTGGATATTACTGCATGGTCCATGTGTAGCTCTTTGCCTCCTCTCAGAACCTATATCACTTGCCCCATAACTTCCCCTGTTAGTCTTTCCATCATAGATAACATGTTCATGCAATGTGATGAGATTGTGTTGATTACCTACAATGTACCAAGCAACGTACAAAGTGCTGATAATTCAAAATGAATAGGATGTGGGGCCTCCTTTAAGTTGCTGAAAGTATGGTAAGTACACAGTTCAGTGTGTAAAAGAATTTGTGCAAAGACCCTTGACAAAGGAATGTATATAGTTCTTTGCAACAGAAATCACATCTGGCATAGCACAGCGTCAGGAAAGACATGTAGGTTGGGTATTGACATTTAAACCAAGCCAAGAAAGGCATTCCTGGTAGAAGAAGCAGGAAGCAAATACAAAGAATGACAGTGGCAGGAGAAAGTTGAAGCTCAGGGAGCCACCTGTGTGACTGGACTACAAGCCAAGTCATGGAAACTTGTTATGAACTACTCTTCTCCTGAGATAGTTGGGGGAGTTTTAGGCCCTCCGGGGGCCACTGCTCAAATGCAGAGCAACAAACGGGAAAGAAAGCCAAGTTACCTTTGGTTTGGTTTGTCATCTACGATGACACGTCAGTATGCACACTCCATGGACTTGTCTCATATTGTCAGCAGAACCTAACAGGGATCTTATCACAAGAAGGTTCAATGAAGAACCTGCAGCTCTGGAGGGCAGCAGGCATTCAGTCACAGCAACATGACACAGAGCCTCAGTGCCAAGCTCAGTGCCAAGCTGGATGGAGTGGGGCAGCACAGGGTCCCGGACAGTCAGAAGGCAGCACAACAGAACTCCCGCTGATCAGAGAGCAAATCAGCATAACAGGCAACTGGCCCTGCGACGGAGCACAGCTGGCCTCTGGGAGCACAACAATAATCAATCAGCAAAATAAAAAATAGATATTAAATTACAAAATAAAGACAAAAAGGAAGTGGCTCTTTGGGTAATTTTATGTCCCTTCTCTTTTTTTTCCCTCTACCTCCTTCTCTTACTGAGCGGGGGCGGGGTGCGAGGGAGAATCAGAATATACATCCCATTTGGAAATAGTGAATAATGATACCTACATCACTCAAATAGAAAATTAAAGATTTCTATGCCTGGGGAACTCCCAGCCAAATGAGGACTTGAGGACACAAAGAACGAAGTCAGATATGTTCATTGCTTATGTCTTTTAGCATCACCTATAACCTGTTACTACATTTTCCTCTCTTCGTCTCTCCCTACTTGTGGCCCAAACCTACCTTTCCCTTTCCTCTCCTCAATAAAAAGAAAAGATGGGCAAGATTCAGGGGAAAAAAGGACACAGATTAAGATGGAAAGAAAGTATAGATATCTAAGAAGGTAGTCTGGGTGAAAGGAGCAAGAAGAGGAACGCTTGAAAGAGGAAGAAAAAGGAGGGACAATAAAGAAGGTGAAGATAAAAATAGTGTGTCATGGTTTGTTTGTTTGTTTGTTTTTTTAAAGATTTTTTTATTTATTCATTTGAGACACAGAGATACAGAGAGAGAGAGAGGGGGAGAGAGCATGAGCAGGGAGAGAGGCAGAGGGAGAGGGAGAAGCAGGCTCCCCACTGAGCAGGAAGCCCGATGCGGGGCTCGATCCCAGGACACTGGGATCATGACCTGAGCCGAAGGCAGACGCTTAACCATCTGAGCCACCCAGGCGCCCGGTTTGTTTTGTTTTAAAATATTTTAAGATTTTTGAAAAAGAAAGTAAGAAAGATGAGAGATTGAACAGGGACAAGATGCAGTGGTCAACAAATCTTACCTCTCCCCATTTTGCCTAAGTTCAAAGAACTCATGGCCCCTTGAGGGACTAACCCTTTATCTTTCAATCCTAAAGTAAGACCAAAAATAAGGATGGGGGATAAGTCTCCTTTATATGTTAATCCTGAACAAAGATGTGCATTCCCTGATTCATTGAATGTCAGTCTGTGAAGATAGCAAGGCACAGTCTAATTTTATTTTTTTACTTCTTACAATGTTCTAAGGAGCCTCTTAACTACATTTTCCACAGGAAAATCATTAGCAGCATAACCATCCTCTCATCTAATCACCGTTAAGATTCTTTCATGTCTCTAGGCTACAAGGGGATACCTCTTGTATCTGAGGTACAGACTCACCTACCAGACTCACATTGTGCCTGAGCACGCACCTGAGCAGATACTAGGGACTCTAAGATCTTTTGCGGGTACCTTTCCCCCAGCCCATCCCCAAGCACTTCAGGTTCAAGATGTAACTCAATTTGATAATTAAGTTTGCTTTGTGCTTACTACATGCCAGGCACTCATCTAAGTGCATTGCATATACTATCTCACTTAATCCTCCTCACTTCCCCTTGAGGTAGATTACAATATTTATCCTTCTTATATAAAGAGGGATAGGGAAGGGCTGTGCATGTTGCACAAACACAGGTATACATTCATTTAGTGCACACATACATGTGCACATTCCCTTACTTGACTGTGGGTCAATTGGTCACAAACTCATTTAGGGTCTACCTCCTTTATAACGCCGTCCAGAACCCTCCCTTCAACCTTACTGTCTTACACTCTCACTTGAGTTTTGGTCACGGCCTATCCTCTGCCACAATTTCTAAAACCCACAGTTTATCCTCTACCATGAGGCTAGAGCAATAAACAATACACAAATTATAGACTTGTACTGACCTTATAACCTCCTGAGAGAAAGTATTCAACAAGTGATTGCTGCCATTTCATATACAAAGCTCATGAACTGAACCCATAAAATCACCAGTTTTTCTTCATAACTTGTGCAAATTAAAATACAAATAAAAACATTATCTTTCATGCTTTTGCCATTTTTGGTAAGAAGTTACTAAAGGATAAGATAAGGGCCAACAAAACAATGGAGTGAACCAAGAAAAAGACAAGTGTGGCATGCGAGAAATAGCAGATCCAGAACAGAAAATGACAAAGAGAAGCACTGAATTTCAGCTATACACCAAAGCCTAGGGAACAGCTAGTTCAGACTATAGCAGCAAGACAAAAGACAGGGGTGGGGGGGCGGTTTCAGGGAGGCAGAGCTCTTCAGGGAGAAAAAAAGAAATTGATAGGTTATTTGATGTGTACAAGTGTCTAAAATTATCAATAGACAAGAAAAAACTAATGATAGATAATACATAGAAAACAAAACATAAAGGGCAATTTTAGCCATGTGAAAATGTTATACACAAGAAGAAACAATCATAAAATTCTTGTCTCAATAGGGAAAACCAGTACATGTGGCTATTAAACACTTGATAAATGGCTACTCAGAATTAAAATGTGCTGTAAGTGTAAAATATACATTGAATTTTGAAGTCTTAGTATTAAAAAAGAATGTATACTATCTCACTAATAATTTTATATTGATTATATGTTGAAATGATAATATTTTGGATATATTAGGTTAAATAAAATATCCTATTAAAATTAGTTTATCAGATTTCTTTTTACTTTTGTAATGTGACTGCGAGAAAATTTTAAATTTTATTTGTTGTTCACATTATATTTCTACTGGACAGTGCTACATTAGATGCTTGTCAGTAGAATGAATTTGTCTTCCTTTCCTATCCCTGGTGAGGCATAACTTTGAGTGTGCAGACTACTCACAAGAAACAAAATTTCATCAGATGTGGAAATTAGGATAGCCATTATGTTCAAAGTGATCAACAATCCAAACTGCTGCTTACTTCCACAACCAAAGAGATCGAACACCACTTTTGAGGAAGCCGTCACTGTCATTTCATATTTAGTCATCCTGAACTTTTTCCTGCCTCAGGAAGGCTTATGTCAGTCAGCACACTTCCATTAACTTGATGGTGATATTTAAATGGTTAACTAACCGTGTAACTAAATGGTTTAACTAACCAATTAGTCAAAGCTGGGCTAAGACCAAAGCCCAGCGAGACTGCCAACATGAAGATTCAGCAGACGCCTGAGTAAATGGCTAGCCAACAAAGGGCTTCCGTTGAATATTGAAGTAAAGTATTTAACCTGCCCATTTTTTTTCTGTCAAACTTAAGTCTGTGGGCTAACTGGAATCTGTACCTAAAAGTGGCATGCTTTTAAAATCCTGGTTAACATATTGTGATGTCTTCACTGGCTTTAGTTTTTTTTTTTTTTTTAAGTAGATAATCCCCACTCCCATATGTGTGATTACTTCTATTTTCATCTTTTCCTGGAAAGCTTTTTACATTTCACTCTTGTGCAACAGCTCAAAATTCTTTGGAAACAAGCAAATTCTCATGATCTTCAATGTTTGGCAAAAAAAGAAGAAAAGGCAGTAAAAAAACAATGATTTCTTAGTTATTTTTCTCAATCTCTAAGTAAGAAGGGCCCATCTTAAAATCTTAAAAATTGTATTAACAAATTTAACACAGCAGAAAGGATCTCTTCAGGTAGAGTAGTAGAGTGGGTAACATTTCACTTTTGGTGGGTCTCTCACTTACTGGCCTCTGCTAGTAATTATTATTAATTATTATCAATAATTATCCCCAAAGAAAATGAAAACGCTAATTAAAAAAGATATACGTACCCTCATGTTTGTTGCAGCATTATTTACAATAAGCCAAGATATGGAAGCAAACTGTCCATCAACAGATGAATAGATAAAGAAGATGTGGTATATAAACACATTGGACTATTACCCAACCATAAAAAAGAATGAAATCTTGCCATTTGCAACAATATGGATGGACCTATATGGCATTATGCAAAGTAAAATAAATGAGACAAAGACAAATACCATATAATTTCACTTATTTGTGTAATCTAAAAAACAAACCAAATGAACAAACAACAACAAAAGAGAAACAGACTCATAAATACAGAGAAAAAACTAGTAGTTGCCAGAGAGGACGGGTGGTGGGGATAGGTGAAATAGGTGAAAGGGACTTAGAGGTACAAACTTGCAGTTATAAAATAAATAAGTCAGAAGGATGAAAAGTGCAACATAGAGAATATAGTTAATAAGTTCATAATAACTTTGTACAGTAACAGTAACGACACTTATAAGTGGTGTTTTGTAATGTGTATCATTGTTGAATCACTGTTGTACACCTGAAACTACTATAATATTATATGTCCACTATACTTTTAAAATAAAATAAATAAAATAAAAATTATAAATTTTTTTATATTCTTGAATTCTATACACCTCAAGGCTTTTCCTTGAGGGCTCTTCCTTCCACTCAGCCCAAACTTCATTTGTAATTACCTTCAGCTTTCTGCTTAAATGTCATTTACTCAGAAGAAAGTTTTCCTGGGCGCCCTCATCTCCTCAGGACCACTCAAAACAAGGCTAGCTCCCTTATTATATGCTCCCATAAGCTTGTCACAACTGTATGTTAAATAACTAGTTTGAAATGTAGGTCTCTCCATCTAGACTCAAAGTTCCATGAACATACATATCATGCCTGTCTTGGTAAGCTTCCAACTGTGCCTAGCACCCAGCACAGTTTTTGATCAATGTTTGATACAAAGTCCATCTGCACCTCCACTCCTGTTTGAGGTGTGATGACATCCCGGAAGAGGTTGGAACATACATATACCTGAATAATAAACTACTACAGGAAGTATAAAAATAGGAAATATTCCATTTGATTCCTACAATGGTGCATGGGACATTTTACCACATCACTGTCATCACTGAAAAAAAGATTCTGAATCAAACCCACTTAAAGGTAACCATATTGTCACTGGTTAAGGCCGACTGGTACAGGAATTTTTATTTGATATTATTAAGTGTGCAAACAAATGCATTTGTAATTGCATGTATTTACAATATAGCCAGACTGGCTAACTTTTCATCAAGGAGTTAAAAGTTTCAGTCACAAGTTTTATTCTTAAGTTTGCTTGATTTGCAAGTAAATAAACCCATTCTCTGTCATTACTCCAGTAGCTAGAGCTAGCACATTTCTTTCAGTCAAAACTAATGGCAAACTAGCATGAAGTTCAAAGAAGGAGTCAACCAATTAAGTATTAAATAACATTTCTAATTATTTTCAAACTCAAAAATTACAATCTTTCAGAATATAATCAACCTAGAGGAAGGAAAGTGCTGAATGAAAAAACAAAATTAATTCAATCATAATGAATGATTAGAAAAGTATCTCTGCTTGGGAAAATGATGGTGGTAACTAAAATCAATCTATTTCATTATTTAACATATTCCATTTATTACTTAGGTGTGTGTTACATTTACTTCTAAATAGAATAATTGATCTTTCATGAATTTAAAATATACTCACTCATAAAAAACAACTAATTAACTATGTATTGACCCTGTTATTAACTTCACACATAAATATATTCTTCCTTGAAATTCTCTCTCCAGTAAAAATACTCGAAAGTGTACAACTTTTCATTTAGAATGTCATCCTGCTTAACTTAATTCTTTAAAAAAAATCAACCTGTATCAAATATATATACATTTATAGTTTGTTGAATATTCAATTATTAAGCATCATCTGATGACCCTTCTCATGAGTCTCTTTTCTGGACACTCTCATTCCATTCTCTGCTTTCCAGCTATTACATTTCCTCAGTTTCTTAAACATGCCATGTTCATTCTAATTTGGAGGTCTTTGTCCTTCGCCAGACAAAGGACTGTATTCAATGCCTCTATTCTATGCATCCTTACTTCCTACTCCTTCTTCAACTTGAGTTTAGCTCAAGTGTCACTTTGCTAAGAAAGCCATCTGTGCTCTTCAACTAAGTCAATGTCCTGGATTTTACCCTCTCAAGGCCCACTAGCTTTCTCCTACGCATAACTGTAACTTTTAAAATAATTATTAATGGTTGTTAAGCATCTATCTCTAAAGAATCACTAATTTAAATCACTAATTAAAAATCATTTAATTAAGATGTTGTTCCTTCTCCTGGAGTTGCTTTCTCATCCTTAATTTTATGCAAAGGAGGTTTAAGCCACGAAGCCTAAATGAGAACACTGCATTTCCAGATGAAATGTTTAACTTATATGTATAATACCCTATAAAATGAAATCTAACATTTCAAACTCTGTAGCTCTTTCAGAGCAAAGCTGATCTAGGACCATCAAGCAGGCCACCCCACAATAGGTCAAGTGTATCACCACTTGACTAGTTTAGGCTGCTGCAATTCTCACCAATCCTCTGCCTTGACCCTTCTTGTTCTCCACCCTGCAATGGGCAGAAAGAACATGCTACTAGACAATCACCTAACTACCCTCTGGGGAGGGGGATATTCCATCCTGTTTCAGAGAACATTTCCTTCTTTCCCCCCAAATCTTCCTACTTGTATGCAAAGAATGTTCTGTTCATTTGAGTTAGTTAACACTCCAGTTCATCTTTTTTTTTTTGCTAGATTTATTTTTTTAATTTTTTTAATTTTGTTATATTAATCACCATACATTACTTCATTACTTTTTGATGCAGTGCTCCATGATTCACTGTTTGCGTATAACACCCAGTGCTCCATGCAGTATGTGCCCTCTTTAATACCCATTACCAAGCTAACCCATCCCCCCACCCTCTCCCCTCTAGAACCCTCAGTTTGTTTCTCAGAGTTCATAGTCTCTCATGGTTCATCTCCCCTTCCGATTTCCCCCCTTCATTTTTCCCTTCCTACTATCTTCTTCTTTTTTAACATATAATGTATTATTTGTTTCAGAGGTACAGGTCTGTGATTCAACAGTCTTACACAATTCACAGTGCTCACCATAGCACTCCCCAATGTCTATCACCCAGCCACCCCATCCCTCCCAACCCCCACCACTCCAGCAACCCTCAGTTTGTTTCCTGAGATTAAGAATTCCTCATATCGGGCGCCTGGGTGGCTCAGTTGGTTAAGCGACTGCCTTCAGCTCAGGTCATGATCCTGGAGTCCCGGGATCGAGTCCCGCATCGGGCTCCCTGCTCAGCAGGGAGTCTGCTTCTCCCTCCCTCACTCCCCATTTGTGTTCCCTCTCTCGCTGTGTCTTTCTCTGTCAAATAAATAAATAAAATCTTTAAAAAAAAAAAAAAAAAAGAATTCCTCATATCAGTGAGGTCATGTGATACATGTCTTTCTCTGATTGACTTATTTTGCTCAACATAATACCCTCCAGTTCCATCAACGTCATTGCAAATGGCAAGATTTCATTTCTTTTGATGGCTGCATAATATTCCATTATATATATATATACCACTTCTTCTTTATCCATTCATCTGTCGATGGACATCTTGGCTCTTTCCATAGTTTGGCTATTGTGGACATTGCTGCTATAAACATTGGGGTGCACATACCCCTTCGGATCCCTACATTTGTATCTTTGGGGTAAATACCCAGTAGTGCAATTGCTGGGTCATAGGTTAGCTCTATTTTCAACTTTTTGAGGAACCTCCATACTGTTTTCCAGAGTGGCTGCACCAGCTTGCATTCCCACCAACAGTGTAGGAGGGTTCCCCTTTCTCCGCATCCCTGCCAACATCTGTCATTTCCTGACTTGTTAATTTTAGCCATTCTGACTGGCGTGAGGTGGTATCTCATTGAGGTTTTGATTTGGATTTCCCTGATGCCGAGTGATGTTGAGCACTTTTTCATGTGTCTGTTGGCCATTTGGATGTCTTCTTTGGAAAAATGTCTGTTCACGTCTTCTGCCCATTTCCTGATTGGATCACTTGTTCTTTGGGTGTTGAGTTTAATAAGTTCTTCATAGATTTTGGATACTAGCCCTTTATCTGATATGTCATTTGCAAATATCTTCTCCCATTCTGTCAGTTGTCTTTTGGTTTTGTTGACTGTTTCCTATGCTGTGCAAAAGCTTTTTATCTTGATGAAGTCCCAATAGTTCATTTTTGCCCTTGCTTCCCTTGCCTTTGGCGATGTTTCTAGGAAGAAGTTGCTGTGGCTGAGGTTGAAGAGGTTGCTGCCTGTGTTCTCCTTTAGGATTTTGATGGACTCCTGTCTCACATTTAGGTCTTTCAACCATTTTGAGTCTCTTTTTGTGTGTGGTGTAAGGAAATGGTCCAGTTTCATTCTTCTGCATGTGGCTGTCCATTTTTCCCAACACCATTTGTTGAAGAGACTGTCTTTTTTCCATTGGACATTCTTTCCTGCTTTGTCACAGATTAGTTGACCATAGAGTTGAGGGTCCCTTTCTGGGCTCTCTATTCTGTTCCATTGATCTATGTGTCTGTTTTTGTGCCAGTACCATACTGTCTTGATGATTACAGCTTTGTAATAGAGCTTGAAGTCATCTTAAGAACACCACAGATGGCAATCAAGATCTCAAAATGGGACAGGGAACAACACCTTCCCCAAAATGGAGACACAACAAGTATTTAAAACAGGTATATTTGCCTGGAGTTACATTGTCACTGAATGGTAACTATGTAGTGAAAGAAATCCTGAACAGAAGTCAGGCCTTAAACTCTAGTTCTGATTATGCCATTAGCTATGAAACCTCAAAATAAATCCTTATCCTCCCTTTGACTCTTCTTCTCTTCTCAAAAGCAAAAGAGATAATCTAAATTACTATTTAGTCCTTTTCCAGGTTTGTGGTTTCACTTTAATTCTTAAAACTAAAATACAAACAAGTTGCTTCCTCAGTCTCCACCCATTTAGCTAAGGAAGGAAGAATCTGTCTCTAATACCAGTTCTTCAGCAGGCTTGTTATGTCTTTTTTTTTTTTAAGATTTTATTTATTTATTTGAGACAGAGAGAATGAGAGAGAGAGAGCACATGAGAGGGGGGAGGGTCAGAGGGAGAAGCAGGCTCCCTGCCAAGCAGGGAGCCCAATGCGGGACTCGATCCCAGGATTCCAGGATCATGACCTGAGCCGAAGGCAGTCGCTTAACCAACTGAGCCACCCAGGCACCCAGGCTTGTTATGTCTTATCTGCACTGTTACATTTAGCTTGTTTTTGGTGGTTTCATTTAACAGTGTAGCTTGTCAGGAGCACTTGCATATTTACATTGTAATGGTCCTTCAGAGCAATTATGATATCAATAGAACAATTATGATTTCAATGCCACCATAACATCTTATAGCCATAGCTAGCACTAGAGATAAAATTTTTATGAGACATACTCAAGCTACTGCACAAAGCAGCAGTTTTTCCAAATATAAACAGTTGAGGTCTTTAAAAACATTTTGGTTTTAAGAGATTAAAGGACATTAACATACACGAGACTTTGGTGTCAATGTGGGAAGAAGACATCTACATAAACGTGTTTCCGGAAAAACATAACACATATATATCATAGTCTGTTTGGCTGCTCTGCAGTTACAAAATGGCTAACCTATGCATGCTTCTTCAGGCCAAAGTTATGAAGATCCAAGGCAAAGAGATATATGAAATTACCAGATCAACTCATAGTAAGTGGCTGAAACAATTAAAAAACTTACATTTTCAGATTTGTGAATATTTTTTTCTGACACTTTTGTATAACCTAAAAATCTCACTCAAATACTCTTCTGTAAGTTTTACATCACAGAAAAAAAAGTATGTGCATGTGTGTGCGTGTGTATTTTATCTCAGTGATGTGGTCTTTGTTGTACAGAGCCAGGGAAGTGAGTGAAGGAGAATTGAGGAGCTCCGTAAAGGCAGAGTTACTAAGGAATAGAATATGGAAATGTAGAAGGGGGAAATGAAGGCCTGGAGAGAGGTTTAAGGTATTTGCAGTGACAAAGCTCAGAGACAAAGGGAACCGAGCCTACTTGCTGAGAAATGGTAGGGGGTGGGGAACTAAACTGGGCTTTATTATTTATATAATATTTATATAATATTATATAAATTAATTATATATTATTATATATATTATATAATTATATATATTATATAATATATAATATTATTTATATAATATTAATTATAATCTCACTTTGGCATGCTTTAAGAGATTTAGGTGAATATTTAATTTAATTGCTTTTAAGAATATCCATTGGTCTGGTTCTATTCTTGACAGCTAATATCTCAAGAGCTGCTTAGGTTTATATGTGTTATGTTTATATTTTACAAAGTAATAAAACCAGTTATTAAAAGGCTATGAGTTCCATAATACAATAAGTTTTTGAACGGATGGTATTGTTCCTCTCACCTCACATTCCTGGTCTTAGCCAGAGTAGGTGTTCAATAAACATTTGTAGAATAGAAAACTGATGAATGGGTGGCTTCCAGATTCACACACAGTAGAAGAGGCAATTGTACAGATAATCTAAGCAAAGGAAAAATTCCAAAAAAATTTTTTTGGAATATTTTTATTTATCTGAAAGTTTAGATGAAAGTTACTCTAAGTCTGAATTATTGCAGATAATTTTCCTCAACTCCTTATTTCACCTGTAATGACTTAAATCCATGTTTCCATTAAACATTTCTTTATGTGCAAAAGCTTTATTAGAAAACAGAATTCATTCACAAATAGTGACTTTGTTGGCTGGATCCAAATTCTTCTGCTTCTTCAATAGGTTACAAACAGAAAGAATGGGTTTAGTTCAATTCAAGCAGTACGTCTTAGCATAAGAATCAAAGGACACAACTTTGACTGTTTAGGTCTGATGCTGGTTGCCCCTGACCACAGTAATTTCCAGGAAAGATATTCACCATGGCAACAATCTAACACAGCATAGGTTTGAAAGTTTGCATAATTTTATCCCACTTTCTATCACTTTATAAGACCCACATAATCAATACATACACCCTCAGCTAAAAATGCAAAGTAAGCAAACTTTACCTAAGATGTCCACTCTGGATCAATATTACCTTCACCTGTTCCCTCGTCCTACTTCTTCCCCGGAGATTTATTGCCCTTCTTATTATCTGACTGGCTTCCCAACTTAGATGGCAATATGAGAGTTAACAGTGTTGATACAGTCATTCTAGCTAAGGCCAGTAGCTAAGAGGATTTTAATATGCTTGGAATTATCAGAGGCCTTTTGTGTTTTAACCCAAAGTAGTCAGTTGTGTTGGCATTATATAGCTTGACATGTCTTTTCATTTTTTATCTTGTAATACTAATTTTTATTCTGTGTTTCTTCTGAAACCACAATCCTTTTAACTGGGATTGGGAATGTCAAGTTTTCTTGCTAAAGAAGTAAGCACAGATACCAGACCGATCATGCCCTGGCCTAGATGACTATTTCTGAAGGCTTATCCCAGTAGACTTCTGAGAGAACGAGTGATGGTAGATAGCCAAATAAAAACTTCTAGTCATATTGCCTTCACCTAGAGTCCACTAACCCCACTACCTTACATTCAAGCCTCTTGTATTATCCCACAGCCATGAAAAAAAATTTTATTCAGCTTGCAAAAAATTCTCCACTTTGAAAAAACTGAAGATAGGCAGTACAGTTAGAATGGTACTTTTTGGATCATCTGTTCAAATCCAGGCTTATTAAAATGTCTCAAGATTATAACTCATTGGGGCAACATCTCTGCTAGGTGAAAACTGGCATGCTATTTGAGAATCAGGTATCATCTGTGTCATCATGTACAAATTCTTTAAGTGTGCCTAAAGATTCAATCTTATCATCTTTCCATCATTTGAACTGGACTAATAACATTAATCATTTTAAATATATATATATATACACATATATACTTTTTTTTTTAAAGATTTTATTTATTTATTTGACAGAGAGAGACACGGTGAGAGAGGGAACACAAGCAAGGGGGAGTGGGAGAGGGAGAAGCAGGCTTCCCGCAGAGGAGAGAGCCCGATATGGGACTCGATCCCAGGACCCTGGGACCATGACCTGAGCCGAAGGCAGTTGCTTAACAACTGAGCCACCCAGGCGCCCACACATATATATGTTTTATAATGAGTCTTAATACCATTTCTGAAGGCTTCATGAATATTCAATTCCATAGTAATGTTCAGAAGTAATAGAATCATGTTGAGGTATTAAATGAAACTCAAAATGCCAGATGAATTGTGTAATTCCTCTTGCTACTAACCTTTACTACCCTAGTCAATATTCTTCAGAAGAAGAAAATGAACCAGTAATGGCCTTCAAATATAGGAAAGACAAGAGAAGAGAGATTTAACCTAAGGAAATAATCTCAAAAGCAAAACATTTATTTGAAGCAATAAATTAAAGAAATTATTTTCAATGAAATAAATGACTAAAAACTGGATATGATTTCAAAATAAAGTTCTCACTGTAAAATGAAATGATTAGGGGGTGCTTGGGTGGCTCAGTCATTAAGCGTCTGCCTTAGGCTCAGGTCATGATCCCAGGGTCCTGGGATCAAGCCCCAGTCGCGTTCCCTGCTCTGGGCAAGTCTGCTTCTCCCTCTCCCTCTGCATGTTGTTCCCCCTGCTGTGCGCTCTCTCTCTGTGTCAAATAAATAAATAAAATCTTAAAAAAAAAAAATGAAGTGATTAGAATATGCAATTAAAAAGATCTCCTCCAGTTTCTAGATTCTATTATGATGGATTCCACAGTATCAGGTATCCCACATAACAGTACGGTAAGAGATGATTTAAAGTAAAAGTTAAGTTTTCACTTCTAAAATTATTTATGACCCCTAAAAAAGGTTATAGAGCACTTCTAACACATCACAACTATCAAGTCCCCAAGGCCAGTCATATTTCTATCAACCTTATAGGCATATCTGTGATTGGCCTAATGCATGACTCAACTTTTATTCAATTTCCACTATAAAAATATAAATGAACACTCAATATATGCATACGGTACTTCTTAGGAGTAGAGTAAAACATAAAACACACATTCAAAAACAAAATAGAATATGTTCTATATTCTATATATTTGTGCATTGCTAAAGAAGTAATGTCCTAACCTAGTTTTTTATTTAAAATAGGCAAAGCACATGGTGATGAAAAGAGAACATTTCTCCCTCTTATACCTTTCATTAAGTAATTCTTCAGCAGGTTTCTTATATATATCCTTTATTTTATATTATTTATATTTATCTGTATCAGTCCTTTAGAATAAATGTTTTAATTTTTACAGGAACTTAGTGAACAAAATACCTATCCCAACATTCTCAGAAAGAAAGACCTCTAAGTATAATTATTTCATGCATCTTGCCTGTCATTTTGAAGTCATAATAGAATTGTTTGTATATTCAAAGCCATTCTCTTTTAAAAATGAAATGGAGACTGTCTTTAATTCCAGTTGCATACTGCTGAGGAATTTAACTTTGTTTCATTAATATTCCCTCTTAACAGAAATTCTAATTCATAGCAGAAGGCCAAGCTAAGGTCAGCAATCATGATGGCAGAATAGCAGAGACTATTAATGACAGGCACTGTTGCAGCCGCCTTAATGCCCAGTGACACCAATGCATGTCAGGCTGTTAAAGAGATCTAACGGCACATAGTCTGAAGCAAGCAGCTTTCCAAAATCATCTGCTTGAGCATTCTATTTTACAGTGTAAAGAGCTTATGATAAAGATATGTGTAGGCCTGACAAACAGAGAAAACATTTCCTGGCAAACAAACAAACAAATAAATAAATAAGCCCCTCGAGTTTATGCAGTTCACTGGGAGAGTATCTTTTTGAACTGAAGAGGATATTTGGGTATAAAGTCAAGCTAAGAGGATTAGGGGACTAAGAAGAATTGGATAGAATCATGGTATTGGTATCCATAAAGACTTTCTTTACACGCCTTTCCAAGAAAAGTCAAGTGCATATTCAACTTGATACCATTCACCAGGATTAACAGTGGGGAAATCTGTTTAATACAAAAGAGACCACCACATTTCTCAGTTTGCAAAAGGTGAAGCAGATTTGTGGTATCTTTTTGTAACTTAGACAAAACTGCCAATGAAAACACTTCCTACTTTCCCAAAGTAAAAGTGAATGCATCAAACTAACATCTGATATAGTAGCATCCTAATTTTCCCAAGTATCCTAAACCACTTGTATAAGCCAAGGACTCAGAAATATTTCCCAAAGTCCCCAAGCATAAGAAGCAACACAAATTTAAATGAGAGCAACTAAAAACAAAGCAATTAAAGCGATGTTGTATCTATCAATTTCACTAATAAGGAAAAAAAGAGTGATTGCTACCTGGCAGGTGGTAATCATTTTATTTATGTAAAACTAAGTACTTCAGCAGAGCCACAAAGGATAGGAGCAGGAGTGGAAAGAGGATGAGGAGAAGAGAGAGAAAAGGAAAAGAGAAAGGAGAAGAAAATTTTTAAAAAGGAAATAGAATGTATAATCAAATCCCAGGCTGAATGAAAGGAGAAACATAAAGCTAATGAGGTCAAAGTCAGGATTACTGTCCAGCCTTGCATTGTGGCCCTAGGCTTTGTCACCCAACACACAAGTGTGTGTCCTAGATCATAGTAGCATGATTCAGCAAGAGAATATGGATAATCTACCACACTGACTTTCAAACTGTTTCAACCGTGAACCAGTTCAAGTGACTTCACTCCCTGTTGCTCCTCTGCTGTCCAGCAGTAGCATCCATTTGCTTTATGGGCTCCTTAGCCTCTGCATCTCTCCTAAATGTCCTCAGACACCTGTCCAGTATTCCCCTCTACAGCTTCAATCACTATTTTTGTACTTATTCTTCCCATATCTACAAATCTCACTCTTGAACTTAGACCTATATAACCACCTACCTAAAGGACACCTGCACTCCAATGGGCCATTGGTATCTCACACTCAGAGTGTCCCAAATGAAGTGATCACCTCAAAAACCTGCTGCAGCTACAGCTTACTCCTATCTCAGTGACTCATACCACTCTCATCACCATTCTTCCATAATCCAGAATCTGGGAGATCATCTTTATTACCTTGTACTCTTTTATCACCCAAATACAGTTACTATAAACCTCAAACTGCCTTCCAAATTCATCTAATGCTCTCCATTTCTACTTTACTGTCTTCATTCACACCACCACTATCTCTTGACTGGATTACTGCAACAGTCTCCTAACTGGTATACTAAGTCTAATCTTGCTCTGATCCACTCTACTTACTAATCAATAGTGACTTTTAATACATGCAAATATAATTATCAAATAATCAAATAAGTTATGATTTAAAAGCCTCATCAGCATCATGCTATCACTTCTTTTCTTATTTATCTTTCATCATTTTCCTACCCCACATTCTATATTCCAGCAATACTGAGTTGTCTTCAGTTCCCTGAATTCATTGCACTCTACTCTGGGATTTTAGGCATCCTTTTCTTTCTAACCCAAAACACTATTCTCCCTAACTGGGTGATGGGCATTAAGGAGGGCACTTGATGGAATGAGCAGTGAGTGTTATATGCAACTGATGAATCTCTGAATTCTACCTCTAAAACTAATAATACACTATATGTTAATTAAACTGAATTTAAAGATTTTTTTTTTATTTATTTATTTGAGACAGAGAGAATGAGAGAGAGAGAGCACATGAGAGGGGGGAGGGCCAGAGGGAGAAGCAGGCTCCCTGCCGAGCAGGGAGCCCGATGCGGGACTCGATCCAGGGACTCCAGGATCATGACCTGAGCCGAAGGCAGTCGCTTAACCAACTGAGCCACCCAGGCGCCCAATTAAACTGAATTTAAATAAAAAATTTTAAATACATATATATAGTTCAAAATACAAAACAAACAAAAACAAAACAAAACCACTATTCTCCCTATTCATCCCCCATCTTTTACCTGGCTAAATCTTCATCCTTTAGACCTCTGCTTAGAAAATCTTTCTGGAAAGTTACACCTAACACCCAGACAATGGTAGGTATTTTCTCAAATACTATTTCCAGAATTTTCCTAGGTACTGTTCCCAAGATTTCCCTAAAGTAATTACATGCTACATTTTAATTATCTTTTTTACTACCTTCCATACTGAGTCACCATTCTAGAATACCAAGAATCATCTTTTGAAATCCTAATACCCATGATAATGCATGGCATAGCATAAGTACTCAATAAATGAATATGAAAATGAAGTAGATGAATCTTTATAGGACATGTTTCCAAAATGGAAAGATTAGAACCAGAGAGGCAAATCACCAACAGAGCTCTTAAATTTTACTTTTAAAGCCACAGAGGAGAATTCAACAAATTCTAAAAAGCGTAAGTCTTAATATGAGAATTTAAAAAATAGATAAGCTAAGTGCTCCCCATGCCCCCCAATAATATCTACTTAGAAATAATTTCAATCCTGCTAAACAAATGCTGGACTGAAAAGGAAATCAAAATGGAGATAATAAACCTAGGCTTTTTTCACATAAAGACTGTTCAGTTTTTACTTTTTATCATAAAAGACCTTAAAGTTAAGCATCAAATTCCACTTCTGCCTAGTACATAAAAGATGAAAAGAATATCACTTCAAAGCTAACAATGAGAAAAATCCAGAAAGCTAAAAAAAAAAATCACTTTTTTTGAACCCATCAAAAAGCTAAAATCATAGGGTGCCTGGGTGGCTCAGATGGTTAAACACCTGCCTTCGGCTTGGGTCATAATCCCAGGGTCCTGGGATTGAGTCCTGCATTGGGCTCCCTGCCCCTTGGGAGCCTGCTTCTCCCTCTGCCTCTCTCTCTCTCTGTCTCTCATGAATAAATAAATAAAATCTTAAAAAAAAAAAAAAAAGCTAAAATCATAGAGCAACCAAGTAGCCCAAATCTGAGAGGAAATACACAGATTTACTCACCTATGGAAAAAGATAGGGGTCACCATAGAAATAAGGTAACAAGAAGTCAGATGAAATTTTAACAAATTCTGAAGGTCAAGTGTGAGCTAGTATGAGAGTATAGAATCTCCATGACCTGCACAAACAAGAAGAATTTGCACCCATGCATAGGCCCTTTCTTTAAAAATTCATAGCATAGGGGTTGTGCAAGAAAGCAGACAGAACCTCCCTGAGTGTCACAGATATGCAGTTGGAGATCACCCAGTGATAATGAAAAAGGGGAAAAACAGTTCTCTGCCCCAGCTTTTCCCTCAAAAGCCTTAATCCTCTGAGATAGGGGAAACAAAGTTTATTGCCCTTGGGGCAAAGGTAAAGGTTCATTGTTGCTGGGAAATGATAGAAGAAAAACATTCTGTTGGGAGAAGGAATAAGAAACAGTCCTAAAGCCATGATCTTAAACTAATAGCATTAAAGATCACATACCACTGAGCCATACATTCTCAGCAAAGTAAATATATTCCCCAAAGGGGGCAAAAATACATTATTTGAAAGTAAACAAACAAACATCTAAAATATTAAATCACTGACCTTCTAAAAGGGCCATAATATATAAACAGACATATATCTCTGGTATTAAAATTTCATAAGGAGAGGGAAAAGGAGATGGAATTTTTTTAAAAGTTTGAAAACACTGCACTGAGTAAAGATGACACTTTCTCTTAACTAAGTCCTGCCATATATACAAGGCAGAGCTTGAAGGAAGGGCAGAAGTGCTGAGAAAAACCTCACCCCATAGGCTCGATCCCATTCCCTACTTTAGGTACAAGGCATTATTAGGGGAATTCAAAGCCTACGGTGTATTGAAGGTAATCATAGCAACAATAAAACCCAATTTCAGCTCAACTCCTAAATAGTTTGATTCAGTCTTCACCTATGCTGTCTGAGAAGAAGCAAGCTTATTTTCAGGCATAAATATTATAACTTCAGTCTCTTTTGTTCTATAGGATGTCCAGCATTCAATCAAATATGAGACAAAAAAAAAAAAAAACAATCAACAGAATCAGACTCAGAAACGATCTGGATGTTGAACTATTAGACAGAGAATTTTAAATAGCTATAATTAACATGTGAAAGGATCTAGTGAAAGAAAAAAAAAAGCCATGAACAACCTGCATTCAATAAATGTGAACTTTTAGGGTAGGCATAGAAATATAAGAAAGAATCAAATAAAAATGCTAGAAATAAGAAAAAAATGGTATCAAAAATAATCCCTTCAAAGGCCCTGTCAGTAGGCTCAATAATGTTGTGGAAGAAAATCCATAATTTGAAGACAAATCAATAGAAAGCACTCAAACCGAAATATAGGGTTGGGACAGGAGGGATAACAACAACAACAAAAAAACAGATCATCATCATAGAGCTATGGGGTAAATATCTAAGAGATTAACATACTTGTAAATGGAACCCTAAAAGGTAAAGAGAAAGAGAACAAAATAGAAACACTTTTAGAAATTAGATAATAGGTGAGAAGGTTATAAAATAATGAAAGATATCAAACCACAGACCTAAGAAGAACTCAAAACAGGACATGTACAAATTTTAAACACCTACATATAGCATATTCAAACTGCTGGAAAGAAATATAAAGAGAACACACTGAAAACATCCCAAGGAAAAAAGACACATGCATAAAGAAGAACTAAGCTAAGCATAACTGCTGACTTCTCATTAGAAACAATGCAAGCCAGAAGACAATAGAGTGATATCTTTAAGTACTGAAAGAAAACCTGTCAACACAGAATTCTATACCAGCCAAAATATCTTTCAAAAGTAAAGGTAAATTAAAGACTTTTTTCGACCAGTAAAAGCTGAGAAAAATCTTGACCAGCAGACCCTGCACAGTAAGAAATGTTAAAGAAAGTTCTTGCAGAAAAAATATAATAGCAAACAGGAACTTGAAATTACAAAATAAATGAAGAGTTCCCAAACTAGTAAAAAAGGAAAGAAAATTAAGAAGACTTTTTATTTTTAACCACTTTAAAGAATAATAGTTACTATGTTTGCTTTAGATAATATATTTGGAGTTTATAACATATATAAGCATATGTAAAACTAAAATGTATGACAACTATAGCACATAGGACAGTGTTGCAGAGTGGGAAGTACACAGTCCTAAGATTTTTATACTATACACAAAGTGGTATAACATTCTATGATAAATTATAGATATGATAAATTAACAGTGCATATTATAAACCCTAGGTGCCCTCTTAAAAATTAGAAATAAAGGTATAACAAGTCAAAAATGAAGATAAAAAGGAAACAAAAAATGTTCAAGTAATTCACAAGGAGGCAGCAAAAGAAGAAAAAAAGAAAAAGATAGTATAAATAGAAAACAACTAGCAAGTTCTTAGATATCACACCCAAAATACAAATCCATAAAGGGAAAATATTAAAGCTTTGTAAAGACATAATTAAAGTATTGAAAAGACAAGCAACAGACTGAAGAATTCACTTGCAAATCACATATTTAACAAAGGGTTTCTATTCAGAATACATAAAGAACTCTGAAAACCCAACAGTAAGAGAACAAATAACCCAATTTTTTAAATGGATAGAAGACCTAAACAAATACTTTACCAAAAAGTAACAATAGATGGCAAATAAGCACATGAAAAGATGTTCACCATCACTAGCCATTAGGAAAATGAAAACTGAAACCATTCTGAGATGCTACTACATACCTATTAGAATGGCTAAAATAAAAATTATTGACTATAAAATGCTGACAAGGATGCAGAGCAATGGGAATTCTCATGCATTGCTAGTGGGAATGTTAGGTGGCAAAGTCACTCTGGAAAATAATTTTGCAGTTTCTTGTAGTTAATCAATCATTTACCCATATGTCCAATATTACTGCTCCTGGGCCTTTACTTTAGAGAAATGAAAATTTACGTTCACACAGAAACATACGCCACTGAAATGTGTATAGCAAGTCTATTCATAATCACCAAAATCTGGAAACAATCCAAATGTCCATCAACAGGTAAGTAGGTTAAAATGAACAAACAACCAACCAACAACAACAAAAACAAAAATATCTACATAATGGAACACTACCCTATAACAAAAAAAGAACTACTTGAGGTGGCACCTGGATTAAGCATCTGCCTTCAGCTCGGGTCATAATCCCAGGGTCCTGGGATCCAGCCCAGAGTTGGGCTCCCTGCTCAGCGGGGAGCCTGCTTCTCCCTCTCTCCCCAGCTTGTGCTCTATCTCTCGCTATCTCTCTCTCTCTCAAATAAATAAATAAAATATTTTTTTAAAAAAAAGAACTACTGAGGCACTCAATAACTTGACTGAGTCTCAAAGATAGTAAGTTAAGTGAAATAAACTATCTCAAAGGTTATATTCTATATGCTTCCATAAATATGACATTCTCAGAAGGAAAAAGAAATAATGACCATTAACATATCAGTGGTTTTCCAGAGATTAGAGGTAAAAGAAAGATATGACTACAAAGGGATAGCCCAGGAAAAATTTTTAGAGTGAAAGAATGGTTCTGTATCATGAAAATGTTGGTGGTTACAGGAATTAATAAAATGTGCTAAAATTCATGGAAATATATACTCTGATGACCTTCACAAATTAGTTATATAATAAAATAAAGAGGAAAATAAACCAAACAAATATAAAGACAACAGACTTTATGCCAATCTTCATTGTGTTTGTTTTTGTTTGTTTGTGTAATTCAGGATTTTTTTTATTTCTCTTAAAAATATTAGCCTAGAGCAGTGGCTATTAAAATGTGGTCTCCAGACAAGCAGCATTAGCATTATCTGTACTTAAATTCTCAGGCCCCATTCCAAACTTGCCAAATCAGAAATCTGGGGGACCCAACATGGGAATAGGTTTTAACAAGCTCCCCAGGTGATTCTGATGCACTAAAGTTTAAGAAATACTGTATATAGAGGGGTTTCTCAACCTTGGCACTATTAACATTTTGGTCCAAATCATTCTTTGTATTGGGGGGCTCTCTTGTGATCTGTAGGGTGTTTAGTTGCATCTTGGATTTCTATCCACTAGATGGCAGTAACAACCTTCCATCCATCATGACAATCAAAAATGTCTCCAGATAAGACTAAAATCATATCAAGTTTTTCCAACTACAATTGTATGAAACTAGAAATCAATTAAAAGAATAAAACTGGAAAAAAAAAAAACATGTGGAGACTAAACAACATCCTGCTAAACAACCAACAAGCAGATGAAGAAATAGAAGAAATTAAGAAATACGTGGAGACAAATGAAAATAAAAACACAACATTCCAAAATCTATGGGATGCAGCAAAAGCAGTCCTAAGAGTTAAGTTTATAGTGATACAGGCCCACTTCAAAAAGCAAGCAGAAGCAAATAAACGTTTTAATTTTATACCTAAAGGAACTGAAAAAAACAAAGCCCTAAGTTAGTAAAAGGAAGGAAATAATAAAGATCAGAGTGAAAGTTAATGAAATAGAGACTAAAAATTTTAAAAATAATAATAAAAAGATCAATGAATGTAAGATCTGGTTCTTGAAAAAATAAACAAAATCAATAAACCTATAGCTAGACTCATCAAGAAAAAAAAAGAGAGGGCTCAAATAAATAATATCAAAAATGAAAGAGAAGATACAACCACAGAAGTACAAAAGATTGTAAATGATGACAATTATATACCAACAAATTGGACTACCTAAAAGAAATGGATAAGTTCCTAGCCACATACAACCTACCAAGACTGAATTAGGAAGAAATAGAAAATCTGAAAAGACCAGGGGTGCCTGGGTGGCTCAGTTCCAGATCCTGGGATCCAGTCCTGCGTTGGGTTTCCTGCTCAGCAGGGAGTCTGCTTCTCTCTCTCTCTCTCTCCCCCACTGCCACTCCCCACAGCTTGTTCTCACTCTCTCCCTCTCAAATAAATAAAATCTTTTTTTAAAAAGGAAGAAAGAAAAGAAAATCTGAAAAGACCAATTACTAGTAGTGAAATGGAATCAATCATCAAAAAGCTCCCCAAAACAAAAAGTTCAGGATCAGACAGCTTCACAGGTGAATTCTACCAAACATTTAAAGAAGAGTTAATCCCTATCCTCTCAAACTATTTCAAAAAATTGAAGAGCAAAGAATGTTCCCAAACTCATTCTATGAGGCCAGCATTATTCTGATACCAAAACCAAACAAAGACACTACAAAAAAGAAAATTACAGGCTAATAGCCTTGACAAACATAGATGCAAAAAATCCTCAACAAAATTTAGCAAACTGAATTCAACAATACATTAAAAGGATCATACACCATTAAAGGCATCAGGCTCCCTGCTCAACAGGAAGCCTGCTTCTCCCTCTCTCACTCCCCCTGCTTGTGTTCCCTCTCTTGCTGTCTCTCTCTGTCAAATAAATAAAAAAAAAAATCTTAAAAAAAAAAAAGAAAATTCCATTTACAATTACACCAAAAAGAATAAAATACCTAGAAACAAACTTACCCAAGGAGGTGAAAGATCTGTAATCTGAAAACTATAAAACACTTATGAAAGAAATTGAAGATAATACAAACAAATGGAAACATAGTCCATGGTCATGGATTGGAAAATTGATTTTGCTAAAAATATTACCTAAAGCAATCTAGAGATTCAATGCAATCCCTATCAAAATACCAATGGCATTTTGGAACTAGAACATTTCGGAACTAGAACTAGAACAATAAATCCTAAAATTTGTATGGAACCACAGAAGATCCCAAATAGCCAAATTAATCTTGAGAAAAAAGAACAAAATTGGAGGCATCATGCTCCCAGATTTAAAACTATACTACAAAGCTATACTAATCAAAACAATATGGTACTGGCACAAAAAGAGACACATAGATCAATAGAACAGAATAGAGAACCCAGAAATAAACCCACACATTTATGGTCAATTAATCTACAACAAGGAAGATAAGAATATACAATGGGGAAAAGACAGTTTCTACAATAAATGGTGCTGGGAAAACTAGACAGCTACATGCAAAAGAATGAAACTGGACCACTTTCTTATATCATATACAAAAAATAAACTCAAAATGGATAAAAGACGAATGTAAGACCTGAAACCATAAAACTCCTAGAAGAAAACATAGGCAGTAGCTTCTCCAACATTGGTTTGGCAGTTGTTTAGGGATCTCTCTCCTCTGGCAAGCACAACAAAAACAAAAATAAACAAATGGCATTACAACAAAGTAAAAAGTTTTTCCACAGCAAAAGAAACCATCAACAATACCAAAAGGCACCCAAATGAATGGGAGAAGATATTTGCAAATAATATTTCCAATAAGGAGTTAACATACAAATTTTATAAACAATTTATACAACTCAATATCAAGAAAGCAGTTGAGGGGCACCTGGGTGGCTCAGTTGGTTGAGCGACTGCCTTCGGCTCAGGTCATGATCCTGGAGTTCCAGGATCGAGTCCCGCATCCGGCTCCCTGTTCGGTGGAGAGTCTGCTTCTCCCTCTGACCCTCCCCCCTCTCATGCTCTCTCTCTATCTCATTCTCTCTCAAATAAATAAATAAAATCTTTAAAAAAAAAAAAAAAGAAAAGAAAGCAGTTGAAATACAAAGTGGACAGAAGACCTGAACAGACATTTTTCCAAAGACATACAGATAGCCAACAGTCACATGAAAAGATATTCAACATCACTAACCACTAGGGAAATGCAAATAAAAACCAGAATGAGATATTATCTCACATGAGTCAGAATGGCTAGTATCAAAAAGACAAGAAATAACAAGTGTTGGCAAGGATATGGAGAAAAGAGGACCCTTGTGCACTGTTGCTGGGAATGTAAATTGTTTCCATTGCACCCAATGGAAAAGTATGGAGGCTCTCCAAAAAATTAAAAATAGGACTACCATACCATCCAGCAATTTCACTTCTGGGTATTTATCTGAAGAAAATGAAAATGCTTATTGAAAAAGATGTGCATCCTGTGTCCATCACAGCATTATTTACTATAGCCAAAATATGAAAGCAACTTACATGTCCATCAATAGATGAATGGATAAAGAAGATATATACACATGCAATGGAATATTAGCTACAAAAAAGAATGAAATCTTGTCATATGTGACAACACAGATGGACCTAGAAGGTATTATGCTTGTGAAATAAATCAGACAAAGAAAGCAAATACCATATGATTCCACTTATTTATGGAATCTAAACAACAAAACAAAAGAGCAAACAAAACAGAACAGAAACAGATTCAGAGATAAAAAGAACAAACTGATGATTGCCAAAGGGGAGGGTGGTGGAGGAATGGACAAAATAGGTGAAGGAGATTAAAAGATATAATCTTTTAGTTATAAAATAAATAAGACATGGGGATGTAATATACAGCATAAGAAAAAGTCAATAACAACGATTTTGTATGATTACAGATGGTAAGCAGATTTATTGTGGTGATCATTTTGTAATATATATAAATATCAAATTATTATGTTTTATGTCTGAAACTAGTACAATATTGTATGTCAATTATTCTTGAGGGTAAAAAAAAAAAAAAGGCATACCAAAAAGCACAATTTGAAGAGACAGAGAAAGCATCAGAACCAGACATGGCAAGGATGTTGGAATTATTAGACTAGGAATTTAAAACAAATATTATTAATATGCTAAGGGCTATAATGGATAAAGTAAACAGCATGCAAGAACAGAAGAGCAATGTAAGCAGAAAGATGGAAATCCTAAGAAAGAACTAAAAAGAAATGCTAGAGATTTAAAAAAAAAAAAAACACAACAACACTGTAACAGAGAGTTATATGATCTGAATCTCCTTTTTAGAAGAACAATATTGTTACTCTGTAAGAAATGGAGAATAAGGATACAAGAACAGAAATGAAGAAGAAAAAAACCCAGGAGGGTTTTATCTTATCGTACAGGCACATGAGAGAGCATAAAAAAAGGAATAAGTTTTTAAATGATGAGATCAGAAAATATTTTGTAGAAAAGACAACACAACTTATTGATGAATTGAAAATTCTAAAAATTTAGGCTTAATCAAATAGATGAAGGAAATAGAGATTTTAACTTAAATGGGGAAAACTGGAGAAGAATGTATTTCATGCAGATTTGGAAGGACCGGAAATCAAAAGTTCTGTCCTAGACAGAATAATTTTGAGATAACAGTTGGAAATCTAGGTTTAAGTGTCAAGGAGAATTAATTATAAACCTCAGTGAAGGGGCTGATGCTAAAGACACATATGTAGGTAGCATTATAGGTGGTATTTTAAGCCAAGGGGCCAAGGTCTGGCCATTCAGCACTCCAAATATAGAAACCAGGAAGAAGAGAAACCAGCTGAAGATATAAAGAGTAGAAACCAATGAGGTAGGAGGAAAACTTAGAGAATATGGTTTTAAGGAAACAAATACAAACATTCCATTAAAGTATGTTACATGTTGCTAGGACTTTCATTTCAAATGAAGACAGAGAATTCTTTATTCGATATTGCAAAGTGGCAGTCATTTGAGGCCACACAATAAAAGCCATTTCAATAGAAGGGGTTGAAGGACCAATTGTGTAATTCTAACAAAATGTTCTATGAAGAGGATCAATGATAAAGGGAAGTAGTTGAGAAGAACAAGTATTCAAGGAATTTTTTTAGATGAGTGATATTAAGGCTCATGCTTCTGACAAGAAACAGAAATTCACAATTCAAAATAAAGAGATCATTGCAGGAAGAGTCCTTGAATAGCAAGAGGTCCACAGACTAAATGGAAGTGATAGTAGAATTATTTTTCCCTGTCTTCTTACTCATCATCTTAGCAGCACTTGACATCTGGTCACACATTCTTTAGAAATACCTCTCTCTTAGTTTTCATGCTTCCACCTTTCCTGATTTGCCTCCTCCCTCTCAGCCATGCCTTTTCAGTGTCCTTCTCACACAACCTCCAAAAACTGGATTTCATCCTGGGCTTTCTTGTCTACTTTGTCTACACTCACTGGTGCTCTTGTCGAGTCCCATGCACTTTTTTTAATTTTAAAGATTTTATTTATTTATTTGACGAGAGAGAGACAGCGAGAGAGGGAACACAAGCAGGGGGAGTGGGAGAGGGAGAAGCAGGCTTCCCGCTGAGCAGGGAGCCCGATATGGGGCTTGATCCCAGAACCCTGGGATCATGACCTGAGCCAAAGGCAGCCGCTTAACAACTGAGCCACCCAGGCGCCCTGAGTCCCATGCCCTTAAATACATCCTATATGCTCCCAGCTCCCAAATACACCCCTTTAGCTCTTTCTAGAACTTTCCACTGAGTTTCAGATTCCTAGAGACAACTGTCCACCCTACTTAGATGTCTAATAGACTTCTCTAACGTACATTGCCCAACTCTTTTTTTTTTTATATTATCCAACTTTTGAGTCCACTCCTGCCTCCTCCTTCCAATAAACCTATTCCTCCCCTATCACAGGCAGTCATTATTCACTCTTCCTCAGGCCAAAACCTAAGAGCTGCCCTTGATTTCATTCGTTTCCTGTACCAAATCAATCAGCTCAACTTCTTTGTTCCATCTCCAATATATATGTTTAAGCCATCACTTCCTGTCCACTGTCATGATCTTAGCCTAAACCACCATCACTTCTTGCCTAAGCCTCTATAATGACCTCCTATCTGGTTTCCCTACCTCCATTCTTCCCCCAGCCATCTCGGAAATTATTCTCCACAAAGTATTCACTTAAAACATAAATCATATCAGATCACTCCCCTACTTGAAATGTTCATAACTTCCCACTGCTCCTAGAATAAATTTTGAATTCCCCATCTTGACCCACAGGGCACTATGTGCCTTAATTCCTTTCTTCCTCTCCAAGTTTACTTGACTCCTCTCACTCCTTCTCTCACTGTACTTCAGATACATCAATCTGTTTTATGTTCCTCAATTATTCAAACTCATTCTTTCATTTGAGTCTTGAAAATGCTTTTCCCTCTTCCACTGGTCTTTGCAAAACTGACTCTCTTATTCTCCCAGACTCATTTCAAATTGATCTCTTCAGAAAGCCCTTACCTAACTGCCCTATCTTAATGCTCTCACCACATGGTCTTACTCTCCACTCAGCTTATTTTCTTTATAACACCTGCCATCATCTGTGATTATCTTTTTGACTCATTACTTTACTACTTTTGTTTTTTCCCACTTGTCTGTCTTGGGCTCTACTCTTCTAATAGCCTTGATACAAATGCCTGGCATACAATCTGATATTCAACCAATTCTAGTCAACCATTTATTGAGAATTAATGAATAAACAAATGAACAAACTTGTAAAATAAATTGTTTCTAGAGAACTCATGACTAATCATCACTTCCTTCTAATTGCTCAAACCAATTATTTATTTTATTATTATATTAATCCATGTTAATCCCACCAATCTGTAGAACCCACAGTGTACTGTTTATCTTTTGGAAAGTCAGGATGACGTTTATTCATAATTTGTTTTCTGTATTTTATTTAAGGATTTGTAGAAATTTGCAATAACAACACTTTTAGGTTCACCTCTTAGCCCTATCACAAGGCTCCCTTTTATCCTTCAGTGTCTGCTCCAATATGGAAAATGATGTATGGAATTGTTGAATCACTATATTATACACCTGCAACTAATATAACACTGTATGTTAACTACACTGGAATTAAAATGAAATTTAAATAAATAAATATTTAAATTTAAATTTTAAAAAGTAACATTATTGATCACTTAATACCTGCCAGGATCTTTCTAGGTACATTACATCTAACAACTCACAAAATACTCATAGTAACCCTATAACGTGGTTTTTAAAAGAGTTTAAAATGACCTTTCATAAACTATAACTAACTATATATAGCACAGCAGAAAATGCAGCACATGAAAATAGGGAAAGAGCACTGTGTAACACATGGTATGCACCAGAATATTATTGAACAAATAAATTAATTCGAGTGTTTGAAGACCTCCTACATGCCAAACATTACTGTCCTTATGATGCTTATGTGAGGGGTGAAAGAAAATAGATAATAAATATTAAAAAATAAATAAGTTATCTGGTATATGAGAAGATGATTTTGCTATGGAAGAAAAATAGGGGAAGGTAAAGACAAAGACTGGGGTCAGAGTAGGGAGCAGGTTACAATTTTAAATAAGGTAATCAGAGTAAGCCTTATTAAAAAGGAACTCTTGTTTGAAAGAAATGAGGAAATTAGCTCTTTAGATATCCAGAGGAGAGCATCTGACAGGAGGCAGCCTCGGCTCTAGAGTGGGAGCAAGCTTAATATAATCAAGATATAGTAAAGAGTAGGTGAAGAGGAGCAAAGGAGATGAAATCTGAGAGTTGATATGGGTGGATGAAGGTAATGTAGGATTTTATAGCCTTTGAAAGGACTTCTGTATTTAATCTGAGTGAAAGGGTAAGTCACTGAAGGGTTTGAGCAAAAAAGGGACTTGATCTTACATTATAGTAGGATAATTGACTACTCTGTTGAAAATGAACCATAGTGTATACATGAATTTCCTAGGGCTACTATAACAAAGTATAATAAACTGGGTGATTTCAAAAACAATTCATTCTCTTATAGTTCTGGAGGCTAGAAGTCTGAAATCAAGGTCTTAGTAGGGCCAAGCTCTCTACGCAAATTCAAGGGGAGGAAACTTCCTTGATTCTTCTAGTTTATAGTGGTAACTAGCAATCCTTGGTATTCCTTGGATTGTAGATGCAAGAATGCCTCTGTCTTCACATGGACTTCTCTCCTCTGTTGGTGTGTCTCTGTCTCTGTTTTTTTCTTCTTATAAGGACAGTAGTCACTGAATTAGAGCCCAACTGAATCCAATATGATTTCTTCTTAATAAATTACAACTTCAAAGACCCTATTTCCAAATACGGTCACATTCTGAGGATCCAAGTGGACATTAATTTGGGGGAGACACTAGCAAACCTAGTATACTGAAGCAAAAATTTAAGTAAGGAGACCCCATTAGAAGGTGATTGCAATAATCCAGGCAAGAGATGATGGTGCTTCAAACTGGTTTGTTAGCTGTAAATGTGGTGAGAAGTACTGGATTTTGGTTATATCTTAAAGGTAGACTAACAGGATTTACTAATGGATTAAAAGTAGAATGTGGAAGAGAAAAATCAGTAATTGCTCCAAGTTTTTGGCTTGAGCAAATAGAAGGACAGAATTGCCATCAACCGATTTATGATAAACTGCTGATAGACGTTTGAGCATCAGTGGGGTGTGGAGATTACAAAGTTCAGTTCTGCATGCATAAAGCTTTAGGTGGTTATTCAACATCTCAGTGAAGGCGTCAGTTAGATGGTCGAATATACAATTCGACAGTTTGGCAGTTACCAGTATATAAATGATATTTAAAACCACAGTTGGAGAGTACTGTTCTGTCTGTGAGCATGTGAGTTAATGTGCATATAGAGAATAAATAGAAGAGAGAGCAGGAAAAAGCAATTCCCAAGGGATAAGTAAAACATGCAACCAAAAACATAATAACAAAATCAACTCTTCATATCAATACATCAGTAAACACTCAGGACTTTAAGGAACATTTGAGTATTTAGAGAGAAAAAAACAAGAAATTTCTGCAAATAGTAATGAGTCCTTAAGCAAGAAAAGGACGAACTCCAAATAAAAGGGAGTTAGTAAGTAGATGGCACATGTGATAGAATATTTTGGTACTTAGGGAATTTTAGGGAGAAATCAAACTGGAAGAACAACGGTACTCTTTGTTATAAATAAATAATAAACAAAGGATGTTTACTGGTTCCTCAGAGAATAACAGCTAGAAATGGATATTAGAATGCTATTTGTGGTATTCATGGTTTTTATAATTAAGGTATGCTTAAATTAACTACAGAGTAAATGTACTATCATTCAGTTGAGTGTTGAGGTAGGAGTTAATCGTTCTCATTTCATCATAAAACTTCAAATTTAAAATCTCTCATAGATAGGTAATCATAAGTATATATAAAAACCCATATATGAGATAGATCCTTCCTAACGAGTATATAGTTACAATCCTGGCATTGCTGTCAGTAATTACTTCGTATGTATATCATATGCTAGCATACTGGAAAGCACTTTGAAAATATATGACAGGAGCCTTAAAATGTTTAGAAACTTTGATCTAGTAATTTTGTTTCAGGGTGTATATTCCAAGAACTAGTCCCAAACACACAGAAAAACTTAATATGCATATTATAGAATGGTTGGGAAATGGTAACCTCATATCCTGGAATGCACTGAGCAGTATGTTGGATGATACTGATCAGAGCTATTATTGAAGGAGGGATGATATCAAGTATTGTTAGAAAGAAAATAAGTTGTCAGTAAATTCAGAGTAGAACCTACTGATAGGTGTAAAATCAAATCAAAGATAAAAGATTCCTAGATGAAAGAAGGATAAGGACACTACAGAATATTTAAATTATTAAAAATATAGAGGTGGGGTTCCCCAAGACCTCCATAGTAGTAAGTCACCTAGTACAGAGATTAGGGCCTCCTTGTAAAGTAAATGAAGTAGTTACTAATTAGAAGTGCAACAATATATTCTAGTTAGCTCCACCCTAGGGAAAGTTCGGGAGGGGCCCACTGAATCAGTGAAGTGAAAGGTTCTAAATTACACAGAATGAATTTGGGTTTTAGATATCAGGGATTTCACTGTGCCTGGGTGCTTGGGAAGATCTCAGGTATTGCAGACCCCTTGTTCCTATAGCTGATTTGGTTATAATCCATATATAAACAAAAGGAGCTTTGTCCTTTCATAAGATGTATTATACCTGTCTGCATCATTATTAGAAAGGAACTTTTAGCCAGAAAAAGGCAAAGTTCATTTTCCCAGTAGCCTCGGTAAATTGGCTTGGGACTGGATTGATTGCAGCTGCCTCTAAACAGACTGCTCATCCTATTGCTTGCTAATACCTAGAAGGGTGGACTCCACTCAAGGTAAGTAGCGAACATTAAACCAGGAGCCAAAAGAATATGCAAGCATTAAACATGTTCGTGAAGAATTTGCAATAAAACTAGAAAGTGTTTACATTAAAGCAGAATATATATTCAATATTACATCAATAATGTATAAAATTAGGAATAGAGAAAAAATACTAATAGTTCTCTCTGGTGGTAGCTGTATAAAGGATTTCTGTATTATTAATATCAGAAAATTTTTCTATGAAGAACACATTACTTTTATAAATAAGAAGTGAGGAGAGTTCCTGGGGTTCAGAGGAGATAACAGGTAAGCAGTTTCCTTTAACAAGGTTCATTTCTTTCTAAGTATGCTTCCTTACTATTATTAAAGATCAAACTAATTGATTCCACAACAGAGAAAATAATTAACAAATTTATGACTCATGCTTCTGCTTATACTTCAGTCCCCCAATGTCTAATCAACCCTACTAAAAATAACTTTATTATTACAGAAGTCTAGTTGACATACAAAAAAATAACTTTTTATAAAAAGTAAGCAAAAAGCTCATTTGTAAATTTTATTTTTCTTCCTTGATACAAATGTTTCCTGACCCATAGGAGGGGTCTTAAATTGAGATTTAAGTTTTTCTTCTTCCTCTATCCTTCTTCAGTGTGTACCTCCCATTTCAAATAGAACTCATGACATATGAGCAATGTAAAATTTCATTCAGAATGTGGGAAGATGCTACTACCTGCCCTTTCCTATATCCCACTGCTACCAAGACAATAAAAAAGAAGATCACAACTGACCCTAGCAACTAGAATATATATTTGTGCTCCAGATTCTACACTTTCTCTGAAACTTGGAGCTGCAAACTTCTGAGATTTATATGTTCCCCAAAAATAAGTTGTTGTAGCTCTATTTCTTTCATAAACCAAGAGATGTTTAATAAAAGAGAAACTCAATAGATCCAATTCAGTTTATCTTTGTGCAACCAAGTCATCAGATACATGAGATAAAGGCATACTGTGCCAACCTATTTCCACATCTTTAAATTTGTGAATTAAGCTATATATCCATTATCATTTTGCCCTGAGGTGTGTTCACTGACTGATTTCTTTGCAATGTCCTATAAATCACCTAATTGCAATAAGATTATGAGGTCATCAACTTCTATCACTGGTTCTGGAACCTACTCCAACAGTTGTGGCATATAGATCCTGAAAAATCTCCCAAATCTCCCTATGCAATGGACTGAAGAGAAGCAACTTTCTGGGTCAGCCACTGCTTCTAGTGCTCAAAACTAAGGTTAACTAGGAGCCACAGAATTGGTGAAGTAAAAAGTGCTAAAAAGAAAAGTGATTAATTACTTAAGGAGGGCACGTATTGCATGGAGCACTGGGTGTTATACGCAAACAATGAATCATGGAACACTTCATCTAAAACTAATGATGTAATGTATGGGGATTAACATAAGAATAAAAAAAAAACTAATGATGTAATGTATGGTGCTTAACATAACATAATAAAATAAAATTTAAAAATAAATAAAATAAAATTAATTAATTAAATAAAGAGAAATATAATGAAAAACTAATGATGTACTGTATGGTGACTAACATAACATAATAAAAATAAATAAATAAATACTATAAATTCTCTAATATTGTATCATATCTTCAAAATGGCCTGAATGTGAAAAAATTTTATAGGATCAAAGAGATCATATTGATGTAAAGACTTGACATAAGACAATTTTTGAGACAGAATAAATCCCAAGAAGCAGAAATTGAAGGGCCATCCATTTTTACCAAAACTCTGTAGCAATGTAGAATTTAAAATGGGACTTGTACTATTTCTTAAAAACAACTAAGAGACTGCTCTTGGATAATTAGTTTTGTGCAATAATGTCTTTGTTTATTTGAAAATTTTACTTCTGACAACGTATCTCTACAGCTCCACCTATTTCCTCCACATTAAAGTATCTAATCTAGTACCAAATCTTCCTTTGCTACTTTGTGCCGCTTCCAAGAGATGAAATGGAGAAAGTGGAAACTTTTACCACAACTTCTACTGCAGATTTCAACCCTGAATAAAGCCCAGGGAAAGGGGATAAAAATAGTATCACTGTCAGCCCACAAGACACTTATAGGAGTGACACATTACATCAGGACTGCCCCATCTTCATAGTCTTGGAACCTGAAACCTCTCCTAGGCAATTAACCTTAAAATGTTCTACTCTCTTTAACATCTTTCTAATTTTTTGAGAATTTCCTCTTATCCATTGTTAAGAAACCTCTCTTAAAGTTTTCCTTATTGGAACACAATCATCAATTTAGGGAAAATAAAAGCATCAACTAATTTATAGGAAAGATTTTAGACTTTACTTTTCCCCTAAGAGGCTTTATTAGCCTGTAAAACATGATCAAAAGCTTTAAAAGAATCTAAATCCACCTAATCATAAAGGATTTTGTATTGGCACATTCAGAAAGCCTTGTTTATCCCACAAATAAAGCCATTCATTATGTGCTTTTGTTTCTCAGCATCTCATTAACTCATCTTGCACAACACATCTAAAATAGTTTCTTTGCTTTTTCTGTACGATTCAGAATTATCCTTGATAATGGCTTTCAAATACATCAGGGCACCACTACATTTCAAGATCAAAGGGAAATATTGAAAATGAAATATGGTCCTAGGGAGTACAAGGAGAATACATATTTTCTCCCCTTTATCACTATACTGTGCTACACAAGATAAAATGACACAATATGTCCCCGCCCTCAGGGAGCTTCTATTACCACTTACCTGAGAGGGAAATACACATACAGAACAACAGTGAAAAGTACAAATAGCATGTACTAAAGCCATAAAGGTAATATTACAGTGTATAATATTGTGTTTTAGAGAAGAAAGTCAATAAATATTGGAATTCACAAAGCAGGTATCAAGAAAGTAGGTGTACTTCAAGACAGCAAATATATGGATAGGGTGATGCAAGACCTAGGATCCCACCTCATAGAGGAACAACAGTGTATTGTAGAACAATGAGATATCTTCGCTCAGAGCCAAGGGTAGTGGGAAAGTCCTGGAATACCTTGAAACAGAAAAATGCAAAAATAGAAAGCACAGTATTCCCATTACTATCACTGTATAACAAATTATCCTAAAAATTAGTGGCTTAATACAACTATTTTATTATGCCCATGGATTTGGTGCATCAGAAATTTAGAAAGGGCAAAACAGGAATGGCTCATCTCTGCTTCAAGATAACACTGGCCTCAGCTGGGAAGACCTGAACACTACAAAGTGGAGTCACCTTGATGGGAGAAAAGGAACAAAGGCCAAACTTCACTGCAGCTCATAGTCTCCAGGTAGGATTCTTGAGGCATACCAATTGTACACTCCTACAGCTCCCTCAAGGACTTCCTTTAATGTTTTACCACTATAGCTTTGCTCTTGTTAGTGTTACTTTCCTCTGATAGCCATAAACAGCCCCCCCCCCCAGATATATGTTAGCAATTACCTTTCAAACATATGGCCCACTAACACACATCTGAAGGGTCTCATGACTAATGTTTTACTAGTCAGTAGTAAACAACCTTATCTTAACAGCAGCTAGCCCTCCAAGGTCCTAGAGACCTTGCTTTTAACATGCACAAATTCCTTAGACACTTAAACTAACCTAAACCCTACTAACTAAAAAGTATACATTTAGTTACTCCTCACAATCCCAGGGCAGCTCCTTCTGTCCACAGGTCCTGTCTCCATGCTATAATAAAAGCACTTTTTTTCACCGAAAACGTCTCGCAGCTCCACATCAACCTGAAGGCTCACTTACATACGTTCAACTAATCCGGGATGACTTGAAGGTTAGGACTGCTGACCAGTTACTACATGTGGCCTCTTCATATGGCTTTCCTTCCTCACAGCATGGCAGTACTGGGGTGGTCAGACTGTTTACATGCCAGTTTAGGGCTCCAGACAGGAGTGTCCCAGGGAACAAGCTACATCATCTATTGATCCAGCCATGGAAATCACATTGTCACTTTCATCATACTCTGTATTGGTCAAAGCAATGAGAAGTCCACCCAGATTCAAAGGGTGTGTCTTAGACCCCACCTCTCAATGGGAGAAGTGTCATATAATTTTGAGGCTGTGTTTTAATACTGATATACACAGGTTCACCGAGTATTTTCTCCCACAATTTAATAAATCCCTTAATACCCATGAAAGGAAAAAGAATAAAAAATAAGTGTTCAAAGCTGGAATGACCACACATCTCAGTTGTCCCCGGAACAGTCCCAGTCTATACATGTCCCAGTGTAATTATTAATTGTTCTCTTTTCATTCTCAAAAGTGCCCAGCTAAATATGATATAGGATCATCCTATTTGATGTTAAGTTGCTCTAAATTAAAGACCCTGTGCATACATACAGGGTCCCACCCAAATAACTAACTTTAAAATATCCAAGTTAAAAAATAGCAATTAATTAAAATAAAATATCCGAGTTTATTATATGAAAATTCCACTGCACTTGCTTTTTGAGCAACATGCCAGTTATTTTACCAGTATGTGAAAATAGCAACCAGCAGGTGATGGTAAGAAAGAGAGAACCAAGACTGCATGATTCTAAGACTTTCTCCTCTAATTCAGGTCCCACAACAGGATAACAAGGCAGGGTATAAATCCAGTTTTGTTCATTCATGTAAGGAATCAATATTTTCTATGCTAATCTTGTTGCACAGTAGTGGCCTCTCCATGCTTTCATAAAGCTTTAAGTGACAAAACACCAATAAGAGCCATATAACTAAACTGCACACTATCAGCTTCAAAGGGAGAATTTCCCACTTTAGAGAATAAGCAAGTCAAGGAACAGTTGAACACTTTTTTAGACAGTCCCTTAAAAGACTGAAACTTGTGTATTGTGATATTTTTTAAGTAAGGGGGTTTATTTCTCTAAATAGAGGGCTTTTCCCTCCTAAACACTGTGCAAGCCAGACTAGTGGCTAACGCTAAATTGCAGATATTTACAATTTCATTTAGCACTTTCCCTTGGATGTAAGGACATCCTGCTTTGGCTTCTAACAGAGTTTTCTATCAATGAAATCACCACCTTTAAAAATAATGTTCAGCAAAGAAAAGTGGAAGGAACTTCGTTTACATTTAACTAAGAAACATTCATTATATTAACTACGAATGTTTAATGTTAGGCCTTAAAATTCTTGCCATGCCAGCAATGGGACCTTCTCCCCTTATCTGTGCCTACAATGTTAGAACAAGAGTTTTTTCCAAAATGTCTAATTAGGGATTTTTCCATTAACAAGTTGTCCACTATTCTTCTAGTAGATTGAATTCACCAGGTTCAGTTCATGTTGGGAGTTGGGGAGGAATCCATTGGCCCCACTTGCCTTAATCTGATTTTATTGTTCATAGAAGGACCTTAGTTCATACCAATTTCTGGACAAGGTTGTCAAGAGTTTAAATATCCCTAAAAAGCAATTCCAAACCCATCCCTGGTTTAAGTTTTAGAATGCACCATTCTCCATATTACAGCTCTCATCTCATCTATAAATCTCTTCCAGTTAGGGTTCTGTGTTGGGGGTCCCCAAGCCCCCCTCCAAATTCAGTGATTTTCTAGAACTCACAGGACCTATAGTCATGACTTATTACAGTGAAAAAATACAAAGCAAAATCAATAAAGGGAAAAGACACATGAGCAAAGTCTGGAGGAAATAGGCTCAAGCTTCCAAGAGTCTTCTCCCTGTGTAGTCAGATAGAATGACTTAATTTTTCCAGCACTAAACTGTGTGATGTGTGTAGAATGTTGTCCACCAGGGAATCTCACTAGAGACTCAGGGTCCAGGTTTTTATTGGGGGCTGGTCACAGAGGTACCTCTGCCTAACACATACCAAAATTTCAGTTTCTCAGAATGAAACCAGGTGTTAAGCATAAGCCATATTGTTTGCATAAACACATTGCACAGTAAACCACGCTAATCAGTTAGGGAATGGTGGGAACATTCTGAAAATCTGAAAACCAGACACCAGACAATGGCTAACTTTGCAAGCAGACCTTTCTAAACATAGCAGTTCTAAGCCAGCTATGTTAATTCTTCTGTACAGGTTCCCTGGCCCCTGAGATCTAGGTAAATTTGACTTAAACCCCTTTCCCAGTTCCATGCCCCATGGAAGAATAAGCTTCCCAAATTTTTGCAAACTCCCTGGGGACTTTTCTTAAGATTTTCAGCTGAATTTTTCAGTTGCTTGTTTTCCCTCAGCTGCCTGACCACCTGCACAGTAATCAAAACCAGGACAGTCTTGTGCTCTTTCTGACACCAGTATTCAAGGTATAACAATGGCAGAGAACCAGTACAAAAGACCATATACACATTTGTGACAATATGTTCATTCCCCCTAACTCTTTCCCAGAGCTGTTACTCTCACCATTTTCTTCCCTCACTTCTAGTAGTGCTTTTCCCATTAAAATAGGGGTGGCAAACCAGACAGAATGATTTTAGGAATCAAATCATTCCCAGGTAATTCCCATGAGGGAACATACTATATATATATATATATATATATATATATATATATATATATATACACATACACACACACACACACACACCATATAATGGAACATACAATGGTGTGTATATATATATATATATATACACACACACATACATACATATGTAGGTTTACTAATGCAATTCTCCAAAACTGCATTTCTAAAACAAAGAGGTTGCCTTGGCACCTATTTCATATCACTTATTAGGCCCTTATGTAATCCCCTTTCCTCTGAGTTCTGCTCAGCCACCTGGAAGGTGAGCAAAATTGGAACATTTTAATATATTCTACATAAAATTATCCTACAGGTAATTTCCTAGATGTTACTAAATTTGAAAGCAAGAAATGTACCTTTCATAGAGCTCTCTGGCCACAGGAAAGAAACCTTTGGCAGAAAATTTTCTGCCCCTCTGGAGCATTATTTGACATTGTAATTTTGTACTAATCTAATATTCAGGTATATCTGCATCAGGGTGGCTCAAAATACCATCCTTACAATATTAGATCTTTGCAACACAACATCTTATTCCTCCCATTTCCAAGAAACTCAAGTTGCACTTTAGAAACTGTTTCTCCCAAAGATTATTTTTAATTCAATTTAAATTAAGCAAAAGCACACTTGAGCAGCTAAAGCTCTCTTAAGGATGCTTAAATTAATGATAATTATTTAAACATTCATATACTCATATGTAGTTCTCCTGATTTAACCTCCAAGCTACATAATTCAAAATTATATCAATGGAGAGAGAGTTACTTAATTCATGTCCTTGACAGGAGAAAAAAAAATTATTTATTTTGGGGATTATTATTTTAAAGGAAAATGAAATGATTGAAATGGGCTTCTAAATTCTTCACCTCCACATCACAGAGTCACATGGTAGACCATATGGCCTCAAATAAAGTTTTATAACTTCAAGTTCTGACTAAAAAATAAATGAATGAATGAACGAATGAATAAATAAATAGATAGATAAATAAATAAGAATATAAAGCCTCTTGATAAAGCCCTGGATTTGTCTCTGAACTCAGTCTCCACATGTCTGAGCTTCACTGACTTAATTTACACACAAGAAACATGAAGATTAAAAAAGAGTATCTATGAAAACTGTGAGTGTGTTCTATAACCTGGAGGGAGTGACACAGACATCGAATTAACATTATGAAAAAAATAGGGTCAACAGATCTTCATTATCCTTTCAGGTTTCCATTAACTCTATCAGCATCTTGCTCTAGAGTGATAGACCTGCCTTACCTTCGTTACTAGGACATGTTCTTTGAAGGCCAACTCACTTTTGTGGCCATCACAATACCTGGCATGGTATCTTACACAACATAAGTGCTCAGTAAGTACTAACTCAATTAACATAGAAACTGAGGCGTTATTCTCCTCTTCATAGTAACCTAGACTAATAAGATTAAAAGAAAAGATGCATATGCCCCCCTCAGATACATCACAGCATTTCACAGATTTTCTTTTTAAACCCCAGCTGGCCAGAGCATACATATCAATGGGATTTTGATGCAGTGGGTAAAAAATAAGGAAAAAAAAAGAATTAAGGCAAGACTTAAAGATTCAGGTCTTAAGTTCAGTTTAGGTAGGATAGGTAGAAATCAATAGGGTAACCTGGACACTTAGAATCAAAAACACAGTAAGAGGATCAGCAGCTGAGACCTGAAAAGCAAGTTGGAGTGAAGGGACAAGTATACTTTTTAAAAATAAAACCAACCATTTGCATCATGCAAAGATTTTCTTCATGTCTCTGGGTCAGTAGGAAGCAATCCACAAATCTGGCCCACTTAAGGTTTATAGATGATAGTGGTGATGCTTGGTTAGAATGGAGAGTAAGCAGCCAGGAGCAAAATCACTTGAGATTTATCCATAAGGAAACTCTAAAAGATAGACGTGGTATTTCTCATCACTGTTTTCCCTCTTTGGGGAAAACAGAACATGCTTATTTACATGGCAACCTTTCTTCCCTTATAAATTTGAGACAATGTGCAGGAGATGGAAGAGTTTTTTCTCCTGCAAAGCAAAGTATCTCATGCCAGGATGTACCCTGGCATCAAAATTTGTAACACTGTCAGTGGGATCAAGCATCAAATGGAAAAGTAGGTTTCCCACCATCCTATATTTACATGGTGTAACCAAAGAGTAACCCAAGACCATCCATTACCTTCCCAAAAGATCCTCTAGTTTATAACTGATGTTCTCAACATTAAAACCTCCACTTTGACTTAAGACATTGTCTTCAGGTAGCCCTTATCAAAATATACATATTTCCTAAGAATAGTAAAATAGTAACCAGTGAATCATTAATCCGACTGTGGTACATTTATACCATGGAATGCTACTCAGCAGTCAAAAGAAATGAAGTATTAATTCACACAACAACTTGGATAAATCTCTAGAGAATTATACTAAGTGAAAAGAAAAACCAAAGGTTATATACTATATTATTCCATTTATATAATATCTTTGAAATGACAAAATTATAGAAATGGAGAACAGATTGGTGATTGCCAGGGGTTAAGAAAAAAGGAACTGGGGAAGGGGGAAACATGTGCAGTTGTAAAAGAGCAACATGAGGGATATTTGTGGTGATGAAACTGTTCTGTATCTCATCTGTGATGATGGATGCATGATCCTATACACGTGCTAAAATTGATCAAAACTAAATACACAGAGAGAAAGACACACACACACACAAATACAAGTAAAACTGGGGAAATCTGAACAGTATCAGTGGGTTGTGCCAATGCCAAATCCCAGTATTGTCCTATAGTTTTGTACAATCTAAGATTTGCCTCAATTCTCCTTTTCCCTATTGCATTATAGTCTTGCAGAATGTTATCATTGGGGAAATCAGAGTAAAGGGCACACAGGATCTCTTTCTGCATTATTCCTTACAACTGCATGTGAATGTACAACTAGCTCAAAAATAAAATGTTCAATTTTAAAAATACTGCCCCATACACATGATTTGGCATTTACATACACTAGCTCTTACCTGAAAGTAAGGTCATGGGACTGAGATAAGCCAAATAAATTCAAAATGGGCTTCACAACTAGAAAATCTCCTTTCAGTCCTAAAGATCTGGGACTATTATGTGCTGTTAAATTATGTGAGCTCTTCGACCCTCAATGCCTCCTTAGCAGGGTGTTTTAAGGAATAAATTAGATAACCAGTGTCTGGCACCTTGGTTAGCGCTCAGTGAATGGGAGCTACTATTATTAACAAGTGGGCAATGAAGAAGTAAAACACTGGCTCTTCCCCAAGGAGAGAGAACTGTGGAATATACTGCATGAGATTCTGGAGCTCAAGACATGTGGCAGACAGATGCTAGAGCACTATGGGAACCCAATGATTTGTAACATCTACCTCTTTATTCCCCCCTGGAATGTTCTCCCAGATATCTACTTGGCTAGCTTCTTTACTTCATCAGGTCTCTGCTCAAATGTCATCCTACTGAGAGACTTGAGCTGACCATTCCATATGAAAAAGCTTCATTATTGTCTATGCCCCAACTTTATCACCACTTGAAAGGTATTTGTTATTTGACTGATTCTTTCTCCCTCTCTTCCTCCCTCCCTGCTTCCTTTCCTTTCCCTCTCTCTTCCTTTCCCTCTCTCCTGTGTCCTAGCTAGAATGTGAGCTTCATAAGAGTGAAAACAGTGATTGTTTATTGCTATACTTTCAGGACCTAGAACATCACTGCCACATAGCATTGATAAGCATTATTTGATTAATAAATAACTTATTGTTTATTGAAGCCTAAATCATATTCCAAGTAGTCATTTTTCAAAGTATGTGGCATGGTAGATACATAGAAGAGAAAAAGATCACAGTCATTACTTTCTAGAACAAAGTAATTCCACATTTATCTTCTTCTCCTAGCCTCTTCTTTCTACACACCATTTCATTCATTCATCCACCATCGTATCTACTGTGTGAAAGTCACTTGGGACATGAAGTGCCTTCATAGACATTTTCAAGGTTTAAAGCTAACCCTTCTGAGATTGGCTTTGGTCCCCAGTAGAATCTAGAATGCCACTGCCCATAGCCTGGTTCTTAATGAAAACAAGTGGATAAGTCAAACACCATGCAAAATTATAAAGCAGGCCCTATTTATCCTTTGTATTACTCTACTTCCTCCATCAAGATACCTTCCACCTTTCATCACTATCAGCACAAGATGTCACCCATACCTGATCATTCATGAGAGTCACCCCATACCCAGAACTTCTCTAAATTCTATGACTCTATGAATTTTAGCATCCCTCAAATTATACCAAGAAGGAAGTCACATATCTCCCCCTTTTACACAGTGCTACTACTTTCCACCTTAGCTTATCCCAGTACAGCACAAGTATTCTGACCAAAAGTAAGTCACTCAGAATACTCTAAGACAAGAATATATCAAACTACAATACCAACTTCTGATTAACTTCCAACCTAGTGATTTGCAACAACCATCATATTACTCTAATACTAGATACTAATTTTTAATGCCTTTCACTGTTCATTTTTATACTACAGTCTTTCAAATTTCAAATGAAAGTCCAAATTTCAGATAAAACCTTTGACTTCTGTGAAATATTATACCATCATCTTTGGAAAACCATATATGATTCCACTTCAAATAGCAAAGTATTAGAGAAGTAACACCAAGTTGTAAATTATCTATATAGCAAATCCATGGAAGCAATTCTCTATGCAATTAATCCTGTCAGTACAAATTTTCAATGCTAGCTGAAGTTCTTAATAAGATCAGTCAGCTTCCACTAAAACAAAATCCTAAGCTGGCTGAAATGGGAAACAAATATAGACATGTTACAGGAAGAGACAGCTATGCCTTAATATTTATTTTAAACATTTCTAAGAAAACAAAGCTCTTATACAAATTTACTAAGAATGGGGGTTTGGGGAGCTGGTAGGTTTTGTTGTGCATTGCAGATTAAAATTTAGCATGTTAAGGCAACAAAAAATATCAAGGTGAACAACAGGGGAAAACATTATCAGGCTATGCTCTGGTTTTAAAATTCATTTCTTAGAGAACAGTATTCTTGAAAACATTAAAAATGGGTAAGTCAGAAGCCCAAAAGGTTTTTGATATCTGAATTGCTTTACAAAAATATTACATCCCAACAGATTGAGCTATAGATGGTTCTACAAGGTACTTGTTGCATAAAGCATCATAAACCACCAAAAGGGGAAGCAGAAGGAGAATCACCTAGCTTGCTCACCTGTTGAACCAGAACACTTCATTTTCCTTTGATAGTTTTGGCAGTAAATTTTTGGGAGACTTAAAAGACAGGGATTGAATCTGAACAGTTTTCTTTATATAGCCATCAGTGAAGTGTTTCATTTATAAATGCTTCCATGATGCTGCCTTTCTTTTAGTTTACTTAAATATGTCTATATCATCCCCTAATGATGCAGGTTGTACTTAGTATTTATAAATATTCTAGCTATGGGGCTAAGAGCACCCTACTGCATTACTGCTTTCACCTAAAATTGTCCACAAGAGTTTTTTGAAATTCATTCACTCCATCCATTCAATAAATATTTAGTGGGTGCTAGACTGGATTCCAATGTTAGCTCTGCTACTCACTAGCTACATAACAATGACTCAAGTTACTCTTTTGTGCTTCAAGTTCCCTATATGTAAAATGGGAGTAATAGTAACATCTACTTTATGGGACTGTTTAAGAATTAAATGAGTTAATAAAGCACTTAGAACAGTGACTGGCACATAGTGGAACCTAGTAAGCTTTTATTGTTGAGGTTGCTTGCCAGGCCCTGCACAAATATTGTGGCAAGCAAAGCAGAAATATTCTTGCTCACTTGAAATTTTCAACCAGTAACTAAATACATATTTAATTACCAACTGAAATAATGGGCTATGAAGAAGAAAAAATAGGATTCTAGAAGAGTATATAACAAAGGAATCTCCACTTGTACATATAGCCAGACCCACCTGGTATCTGGTATCTGGCCAGTGCCCTCCCTCTCCTTTGCTCACCCAAGCACCTGACTGAGTTAGCCTGTTTCAGGTTTGGTTGCTAATTGGGGAGAAGATGGGATTTAGAGCTGAAAAGAGAGGCTCTGGTTCAATCTCAAGGATAAGCCATATGCACAATTTTTCAGGCATTTGCTCAGATAAAAAAACAAAATTTTCCACATTTGAAACTATCCTTTCTGTGTATATTTTAAGATCCTCTCCAAAGAGAGGTGATTATGCTTGCCTGAGATTCATGCCTTCTTGGGTTAATTTTCAGGATATATATGTTAAGAAAAAGGTTTACAAAACAGTGAGAAATACAACCACCTGTATCAACATGACATAACTATTAGCACTAAGAACTAAGAGCACCTGAGTCAACATGGCTAAGTTATTTGCCCAGGAAAGTTAAGACAATGAACGAATAAATAAAAATTAATTTATTAGGAATCTAAAAATTAATTTCTGAGACAACATTGCTCACTGGGGAAGACAGCTCACTTATCAAACAGTCTCACTTCAGGACCTGCACTATGCTCCGTCCATCCAATCCAAAGCTTTTATGTCATAACTTCTTCCCAATCAACCTGTTTCCCACTTTGCAAGGCCCATCTTAAAATCACTCAGCCCACCTTTGTAAAACTGACTTAAAAATCCCTTGTCACAGGGGCTCCTGGTTGGCTCAGTCAGTTAAGCATCTGCCTTCAGCTCGGGTCGTGGTCCCGTGGTCCCAGGGCCTCAGATCAAGCCTGCTTCTCCCTCTCCCTCTGCTCTCTCCATCTGCTCTCTCAAATAAATAAAATCTTTTTAAAATAATCACTTGTTATAAGCACTGAGGTAGGGTCTACAAAGTATCTTTGATTAATAGTTATTTTTCCCTTTGGTTTGCTTGGCATCCTTAAATGTACAATTGCTTAGATTAAGAATGCTTCAAGCAAAAGTATTAGGTAAACTGGTCAAACCTACCAGGCCTGTTAAAAATACCCAATATTTTAAATTACAAAGACAGAGACCTTAATTATTACAAGTGTGCTTATATTCTCTCAACTTGAAAGGAAAATAAAATAAAACAAACCTCTTTCCTATTGACAGGTATTTATAACCCTGAAATATATTTCTGCATAATGTAGCATCTTTCTAGAATTGTCATTTTGAAATGAACTTGTCATTTTGAAATGAACTTGTCTCTTACCATAAGAACTATAAATGCTGAAGATTCTTTGTTGCTACTACAAATCCATAAATGAGATACAGCTTGCTTAGTTAAGGTATGATCATTACATACATATAAAGGGAAAAGTTGTTTTTTAACACAACTGCAAAATATGTCTCACCTAGTATACTATAGTCAGTCTTCCAATAGAGAATCATCTCTATGGTACAGCAGAAGAAAAGGGACTTCGGAGTAGGGTGCTTAAGAAAGTCATTTCTGGAGTTGCCTTTTATTCATATAAGGATGCTGTATTCAGTATCAGAATTAAATTATTCCAACCTTCCCATTTAAGATGTGAGTGCCCACAATTCACTTATTTGCTAATCAAGCCGCCATGTTGAGATTTCCCCTAAGAATACAATCTGGACGATGAAGTTCATTCTCAAACCAATAGCAACAAGATTGAAGCAATCCATTTAAACAACTGGCAGACCTGCTTCAGGAAAATCTAGTTAACAGTATGGAGGTTCCTCAAAAAGTTGAAAATAGAGCTACCATATGATCCAGCAATTGCACTACTGGGTATTTACCCCAAAGATACAAATGTAGGGATCCGAAGGGGTACGTGCACCCCGATGTTTATAGCAGCAATGTCCACAATAACCAAACTGTGGAAAGAGCCAAGATGTCCATCTACAGATGAGTGGATAAAGAAGATGTGGTATATATATACAATGGAATATTATGCAGCCGTCAAAAGGAATGAAATCTTACCATTTGCAACGATGTGGATGGAATTGGAGGGTATTATGCTGAGTGAAATAAGTCAATCAGAGAAAGACATGTATCATATGACCTCAATGATACAAAGAATTCTTAATCTCAGGAAACAAACTGAGGGTTGCTGGAGTGGTGGGGGGTGAGAGGGATGGGGTGCCTGGGTGATAGACATTGGGGAGGGTATGCACTATGGTGAGCACTGTGAATTGTGTAAGACTGTTGAATCACAGACCTGTACCTCTGAAACAAATAATACATTATATGTTAAAAAAAAAGAAGAAGAAGAAGAAGAAGAAGATAGCAGGAGGGGAAGAATGAAGGGGGAGGAATCGGAGGGGGAGACAAACCATGAGAGACTATGGACTCTGAAAAACAAACTGAGGGTTCTAGAGGGGAGGGTGGTGGAGGAACGGGTTAGCCTGGTGATGGGTATTAAAGAGGGCACATTCTGCATGGAGCACTGGGTGTTATATGCAAACAATGAATCATGGAACACTACATCAAAAACTAATGATGTAATGTGTGGTGATTAACATAATAAAAAAGAGGTAAATATAAAAATTTTATTTAATTTAAAATGCTTTCCAATCTGTCCATATAAAGTGCCAAAGAATTAATAAATAATAGGAATAAAAATATATGACGTGTCAAAAGCAGATTAAAACTCAATACAAAAGTATCTGAGTCTAATAATTATAAATGCTAAATGACAAAGTATGTAACACTCATCCTAGGCCTAAAACTCTAAAAATACCTTTCTCTAATTTCCCTGTTTTTGAGCCACTGCCAAGTAAAGGCAGTGACTTTTCTGACTATAAAGAGCCATAATAAACTTAGCTTTGGTATATTAACATATATTAACAGGTAATGAAATATTGGGTTTTCAACAACAGTACATACATTATGACTCCACTTATGAATAGTATTAACTATCTGGAAGTATAAATAAGGATTATATTAGATGATAGTGTTATAGCTGAGATTGTTTTCTTTTTTTCTGTGCTATGTGTTTTCAAATGGTCCACAATAAATACTCTAACTTTTAAAAGAAAAAATGTTATCTTAATATTTTAAGGCCCTCTACAAAGTAACTCTTAGGCAAGGTATTATCATTGACATTGAACCAAATGCATTACCGAAACAACACTCTTGATTAATGTTTGCTAGAATAACTAGGCTCTCAGTTTTGGGAGTGCGGTCTCTTATTGGGACATGAGGTTTTCTCTAGCAATCTGAACATTAAATTATGTGAAGATCTTCAATCTCCCTCCCTTCCTTTCAAAATTGAAATTACTAATATAAACTAATAGTGGCAATATAGTTTCCCCCAAATTAACTGCACATACAAAGAAGAAAAAATAGAAAACAATGTCCTAAATTGAGTTGCTACTATACCAATGATTTATAATCCTGTGTACTTAAACAATGACCCAAAGTAATACATGGCCTCAAGAAAGTGTCTGTCACATGCTGACAAGTAACCCCTTAAGTTCAATTCACTCTCAGGTTTGAGTTTGTTATGGTTTTCATTTTCTTTTGTTTTTTTGGAGTGATACGGGGGTGGGGGGAGGGGATTGGTTGGTTTTTAAGAACTATTTTGCATACATATCACTTATATTCAAATTTATCATAATTTTACTATTTTTAACCAAGTTAATGAAATTTAATCATTTACAAAGAATTGCTTAAACCAATTTATCAAGAGTTATTAAGCTCACTAGGACATTTTGAGTTTCATGTTGAGGTAGAGTAAAAGCAACAAGGTCAAAATTCTAAACATGATGTTTTTAGAGGCCATTCAATTCTGTGTAAGATACATCAATATACCTTTAATATAATTAAACCCCTTCAAAGACTTTCAGGGCTTTAACTCTTCAGAATGGAGATACCCACAAATGTCCAAACACATGAGACAGGCTGGCAACAGGACTTCAAAGAAATCTGTCCACATGCTTTTTAGATTCTTATTTACAATACATGAATTGACTTAGGTAATTAAGTTGCATATTTGGGCACAGAGATATTGAGTTCCTGGGGTAAATTTTAAATTATTTAAATGTAATCATGATGCTAAACATGATAAAAAAAAGTCATTAAAAATTTACCAGAGACCAAAATTGATCCTTATCCAATAAAAGCAAAGTTTTGAAAATAATGCAAATATTTATTAAGAATATCTACAATATTAATTACTTCTGACCCAGTAATTCTATTTTAAGTTTCTTCCACGAAAGTGATTTAAAATACTATTAAGATGTATTTACAAATTACGTTTTTAAAATATGCAATTTTAAACTGAAAAGAAATATCAATCTGTTAACTAAAAGTGATTATTTCTAAAGGGTGATTTTTTTTCTTAATAGTTTTCTATAGTTTCCAAGTTCTTTTTATTGAACATTTATCAATTTTGTAATCAGAAGATATAACTTGGCGTGGGGAGTAGTTTAAGAAAGAAAATAAAACCATACATTCAAGGCATGCAGTTCAATTCTCTCCACTCTCTTACCTGCTTTTTAATCATTAGCACTTTAATATTGCTAAACTCAAAAATATAAACAGAATCTCCAGATTTGTAATTCAAAGATTTATAAATCATAGGATTTCCTGTTCATAGGAAAAGGATGCAGAAAAAAAATTATATGCAGGTCCATATCATATAGAACATAGAATGCTTTCTCATAACTCACATTAAGCCATGCTGAATATGTTCAGCCTTATGTATTTTAGGCTTATATATTTTAGTTGCATAAGCCATCTTTTATTTTTGAAGAAAAGTACAAAATGCAAGAAAGCTACTTTTAACAAGGCAACACTCTGAAGTTAGTGAAAGCTTTATTATCCCACTTAGTACATTATTCTTGAGATCAAAGTTCATTATTATATTTTCTAAGATGACACCTATCTGTCCCATAGTCCTCTTGTTCAATAACTTCCATTTAAAAATTTCTCTGCTTTCAAATCAAAGGAAATATTAAGGTATATGATGTATCTCTGAAGATCTAAGACTCCATATGCTTTGGGTTTTTAGAAGTACAACTACAGAGAAGCCACAAAGGACTACAAAGCAGTATGAAATATTAGCCATGGATTTTGTATAGATTATAGCCAAAGGAGTGTATCTGGCTTGAGGGACTCAATGATTTGTTACCATTCAACTAATCACCAATGAAAATATTGCTATGTCTCTGGAACATCTCTAGGTGTCAACTGCAAGAGAGAAGGAGAGACTGTCTTAGCATATAGACTAAGTCTATCACTGTCAATAATACTATAAAAGCGTAACATAAAATATTTTCAAGTCCCCTCTGGCTAGTAAGAGAGACCAGAATCTAAGCTCATAAGATCCTGATTTACTGCCACCGTTTTCAACACATTGGTTCACTAGCTCATAATAAAGTTGAAAACATGATGCTCCTTTTATATATAGAAATAGTCATTCTACTTTCATGCTTCCTGGTTCAGGAATCAAGAAAAAAAAAAAATAGCTGGAGAAACATGGTACTGAGTGTATGGCTGTGTGATGGGAATACGAATGTAGAGAATGTGGCAATGATAAATTGCTGATATACCAAATTCTGCTATTGATAGAATGGTAACTGCTTTTATACTGGTTATTATCTTAGTAATGAAAATCCCAACCACTCAACCATAAGAAAGAAGGAAATCCTGCCATTTGCAACAACACGGATGGACCTTGAGGGCATTATGCTAAGTAAAGTAATTCATACAGTGAAAGACAAACACTATATAATATCACCTACATGTGGAATCTAAAAAAGCCAAACTCACAGAAACAGAGAGTAGAATGGTGGTTATCAGAGATGAAGTTTGGAGGAAATGGGGAGATATTGGTCCAGTTCTAAGATGAATAGATTTAATGTATAGCATGATGATTACAGTAGGTAGTACTGTGTTATATACTTGAAAGTTGCTAAGGGAGTAGATCTTAAATATTTTCACCACACACACACACACACACACACACACATACATATACAGACACACACACACACAAATGGTAATTACATGACCTGATAGAGACATTAGCTAATGCTATGTTGGTAATCATTTTGCAATATATGTGTAAAATCAGCACATTGTTCACCTTAAACTTACACAATATTATATGTCAATTATCTCTCAATAAATCTGGAAATCCTGATCACTGATGATTACATCATAACTACTTCTTTAGGAATATATGGCTTACTGCTACTGATAAGACTTAACCCTAGCTTTCTATTTCTTCATGGTACTTTGTGTTGCTTAATTTTTAGACATTATACTGACAACAGCTTCCAGATTCATTGGGGAAAGAAGTTAATCAAAAGGACATAAGGGATTGATTTTCCTTTCTCTGTGATAATTCTGTTGAAGTGCATATTACCAGACAGCCCTACTTAAGTATCATTAAACAGTCTCCATTTTGCCACATCTATTCGTCACATATTTATGGAACATCCATGATCTAGTCTTGTCCTAGAGATGCAAGAATAAAGAAGAGGGGAAGGGGGTTCTGTGTTTACATCAGCCAGTGTTAAGACAGAATTTGGGGCTAAGCTTAAAATCTTAAGATTATTATTATAATTTAAAATAACTATTTAGACTTTGTAATGATCCCAATAATCCAATCAAGATTTTCAAAAATTCTGAAGACGAAAAAAATTCACCTTCAGTCAATGCTAAGGAAAATGCTTTCCGTAATATCACTGCATGCTCAATTCAAAGAGAAGAGAACTAAAACAAACAAAAACAAAACAAAACAAAAAAACAACCAAATCCATTGTTCTGAATTTAAGGAAAAACATCTTCTCCTGCTAGATATTCATAAAAATGGCATAAACAGCGCTGTTACAAGTAAAAGCTCCCCCAAAAATAGTCATGATTTTTTGCCATTTCATAGAAAATATTGCCTACATATTAATGCCTTAGACCATGAACAACAGAAGTAATTTATTCCCAAATCAACACCTGCACTTCTATCCCCCAGAATAAAAAACAATTGCTAAAACCGTAAGAACGAAAACAAACATCAATTTGCAAAAAGTAGTTTATTACATTCACAGCTGGAAAGCTAATAAACTTTGGAATGATGTTTTCCACTCCAGTCCAACTCAAGTGATAGTGTCTACATCTTCATTTAACAGAAAATAAATCTCAAAGAAAGAGATTAATTTCTAAATCCCTGCCTTTCATCATCAAGGGCAAATTAGGTAACTGCTTGCTTCTTGTTTCACCATTTCAATAATTCATAAGATTCTCCCACAAAGGTTGCATCACTTAAATCTCTGAGGGTAAAGTGTCTTTACAGTTGAATACACGTGGGGTGGTTTAAATAACTTACTTAGACATTTCATGAACTAAGTTATAGCCAATCCAAACGGGTTGAAACAAAATTCCACTACCAAATTCATTCCTGGCCAAAACTGAGGAAAAAAAAGGGACTTTTCCTTTGGGGTCCTTCTTTTTCCCCTTCACTCACCTCTCTACTTCCCTTCATTCCAATTGCCTGGTGCCCTGTGCCATCCTCTGGACGTCAGTGACCGTATTCCACAGTTAACTACTATTTCCTCCATTCTTTTAAGGGCTCATATTATTTAAAAAGAAGTTGTTTGAATTGATTCCCACTAAAATGTGATTGACTAATTAATTTGGTCTGTGTTTACTCTCCCACAGGTATTTGCCTTTTAAGAGCATATTTAAAAAAGGAGAGAAAAAGAACAGATGGTTGTTAATATTAAGTAATCAGTCTTTTATTATGATGATTCAGGAAGTGTAACAAATCAAAATAAAGAATTTCAAGCAGTGTGTGTGGGGCAGAAAAATGTTGGATTGGAAGACTTCTTAGGCAACCCCTCATTCCAACAGGGTCTTGTTTGAGGTTAAGAAATAAGTAGATCTAATCACCCCCTCTATTTCTTTGGTAACTTATAAATACCTCTGTTTATTTACTCACCAGTTGTAAAGTACTTCATCTATTCATTCAAAATGAAATGTATGTCAAATGGATATTCTGTTCTAGGCATTATCTTGGGCCTAAAGGTACTGTGGTGAAAAAAGAACAGTGGATCTGCTCTCATGGAGGTTCTGGTGGTGAAAGCCATACAGTATAAAAGTAAAGAAATAAGTAAACAAGATAATTTCATATTATAAAGGTTCATGAGGAAATAAACAAGTTCTGAGATAGTATATGCCAGGGGATGCTCCTTAAAAAAAGAGTTGTCAGAGAACTTCTCTCTAAAGAGCTGACTTTGACCTGAGATCTAAAGGATGAGTATGACCCAGCCAGGCAAACAGCTGGGGAAAGAACTTTTTAAGCAGAGTGAATGGCACTTGAAAAGGCTCTACCACAGGAAGATACTTGGCATATACCAGAAACACAAGGGAGGCCAGAGTGTTGGAGCTTCGCAAAAGGCTGAATGGTGTCTCATGATGTTAGAGATAGGCAAGAGACTGGATTTTCTTCTCTGTGCCAGTGGAAAGTCATGGAAAGAAATAACAGTATAAGGGAGAGGCCTGATCTGACTTACAGTATAAAAGATCACTTCAAGAAAGTATCATCCAAATCTCACCACTTATTATAGACTGATATCATCCAAATCTCACCACTTATTATAGACTGAATGTTTGTGTCCTCCAAAATTCATATGTTGAAATCTAATCCCCAATGTGATGGTATGTGAAGATGGGTTCTTGGGAGGTGATTAAATCATGAAGGCAGAACCCTCATGAATGGGATTGTACCCTTATAAATGAGACCACAGAAAAATCCCTCACCCCTCCTACCGTGGGAGGACACAGAGAGAAGATGGCTGTCCATGGATCAGGAAGCAGGTCTTCCCTCACCAGTTACCAGCAGTGGTGCCTTGATCTTGGACACCCCAGCCTCCAGAACTGTTAGAACTATTAGAAATAAATTTCTGTTGTTTATAAGCTACCCAGTCTATGTCATTCACTGCAGCAGCGCAAATGAACTAAGACACCTACTTCTTACCATCTCCACTGCTAAAACAGTGTATGCCCCCTTATCTCTCTCCTTCGCTACTGTAACTGCCTTCTAACACTTCATTCTTTCCTCCACTCTCAGCACCTACAGTCTATATTTCATACAAAGTAAAAAATGATCTTTTAAAGGCAAAAGTCAGATCATATCACTACCTTCCTTAGAACTCCCAAGAGGAATCCATTACATATAGAATAAATTTCAGTCTCCTTATCATGGTCTCTGAGACCCTAATAACCTGATCTCTACCCACTCTCTGACCTGGTCTCCTCCTGGCTTCTTTCTCCCAGGGAACACTCAAAACTCTTTCCTGTCTCAGAGCTTTTTCATTAGCGGCTCCCCACCATCACCCCTTGCCTAGAATGCTCTTCTAATTCTTTACGTAGCTACTTTCTTCTCATCATTCAATTCTCAACTCAGATATCACTTTCACAAACAGTCCTTTCTTGATCACCTCACTAAATTTCATTCCTCTCAATCTCAGCTGTTATGCTGTTTGGTCCTAAGACACTTTTATACTCTTAATAATTATTGAGAGTCCCAAAAAGCTTTTGTTTATGTGGATTTTATCTATTAATATGCATTAATTTAGAGTTTACAACTGAGCTATTTTAATTACATGTTTATTGGTTTGTTTTAAAATAATAATTACCTATACAGATCCAGAGTAATTACATATTTTTTATGAAAACAAAAAAAAATGGATAAGAGCAGTGACAATGTTTTACATTTTTGAAAACCTCTTTAATGTCTGGCTTTATAAAATAAACTGAGGGCGCCTGGGTGGCTCAGTCATTAAGCGTCTGCCTTCGGCTCAGGTCATGGTCCCGGGGTCCTGGGATCGAGCCCCGCATCGGGCTCCCTGCTCAGCGGGGAGTCTGCTTCTCCCTCTCCCATTCCCCCTGCTTGTATTCCCTCTCTCGCTGTGTCTCTCTCTGTCAAATAAATAAATAAAATCTTTAAAAATAAAATAAACTGAATTCTCTGATTTGCTTCTATAGTCAGTCTAATATAAAATGGTCTTTTAAAGTGCATCAGTAAAACCAGCCTCACAGATATGTAGCTGGAAAAGGAGAGAAACTTCTAATAGTTTTTCAGATAATTATATTCTTTGATACTACACCAAACTCAACAAATGAAAGCTTCTTAAAGGTTAATTGCAATATAGAATCTGAAATCATATCAATAAACTTTTATGTTCCATTAAAATCCATTGATCTATCTTGCACTTTGAATTTGATATTGTAACATCCTGGTCATTTAGAAAATATTGGTTTATTGCCTGATTTCAAATTATACTACAGAGCTATGGTAATCAAAACAGTATGGTATTGGCATAAAAACAAACATATAGATCAATGGAATAGAGAGCCCAGAAGTAAACTTGTGCACATGCAGTCAATTATTTAATAAAGCAGTTGAGAATATACAACGGCGAAAGGACAGTCTCTTCAAAAAATGATGCTGGAATAATAAATTTGGACTTAATTCTGAAAAAAAAAAGTCTTGGGAAATATTGGTCAATTATTTACAATAAGGCAGTTGAGAATATACAATGGTGAAAGGACAGTCTTTTCAAAAAATGATGCTGGAATAATAAATTTGGACTTAATTCCGAAAAAAAAAAGGTCCTGGACAGCCACATACAAAACAATGAAACTGAACCACTATTTTTCACCATACACAAAAACTACTCAAAATGTATTAAAGACTTGAACACAAGACCTGAAACCATAAAACCCCAGAAGAAAACATAGATGGTAATCTCATTCACATCAGTCTTAGTGATGATTTTTTGGATTTGACACCAAAAGCAAAGCAACAAAAGCAAAAATAAGCAAGTGGGACTACATCAAACAAAAAAGCTTCTGCACAGCAAAGGAAACAACAAAATGAAAAGGCAATCTACCAAATGGAAGAAAATACTTGTGAACTATCTGATAAATGGTTAATATTCAAAATATATAAGGAACTCCTACAACTTAATAGTAAAAAATATCCAAACAATATGATTTTAAAATGGGCAGAGTATCTGAATAGACATTTGTCTTTCAAAGAAATAAATATGTCCAACAGGTACATGAAAAGGTGTTCAATATCACTAATCATCCAGGGATGTGTAAATGAAAATCACAATGAGGTATCACTTCATACCTGTTAGAATAGGTATTATCAAAAAGACAAAAAATAAGAAATGTCAGTAAGATGTGGAAAAAAGGGAACTCTAGCACACTGTTGGTGGGAATATGAACTGATGCAGCTACTATGGAGAACAATATGGAACTTCCTCAAAAAATTAAAAATAGGACTACCATATGATCCAGCAATTCTACTGCAGGATATTTATCCAAAGTAAATGAAATCACTATCTCAAAAAAGATATCTGCACTCCCATGTTTATTATAACATTATTTATAACAGTGAAGACATGGAAACAACCTAAATGTCCATTGATAGATGAATAAAAAAGTTGTAGTATACATAAGTGTACACACACACACACACACACACTAGAATATTACTCACCCATGAAAAAGAATGAAATCTTGCCATTTGCAACAACATATGTGGACCTAGAAGGTATTTTGCTAAATAAATTAGTCAGTTAAATACCATATTTCACTTATATATGGAATCTAAAAAACAAAACAAATGAATGAACAAACCAAAAACAGACTCACAGATACAGGAAACAAACTATTGGTTACCAGAGAGGAGAGGGCTGGGAGGCAGGTGAAATAGGTGAAGGGAATTAAGAGGTACAAACTTCCAGTTATAAAATAAATACATAAAGGGGTTGTAATGTACAGCATAGGGATTATAGTCAATAATATTTTATAAGCTCGTATGGTGACAGATGGTAACTAGACTTGTGGGGATCATTTTGTAATGTATAAAAATATTAAATCACAATGATGTACACCTGAAATTAATAGGATAGTATATATCAATTTTACTTCAATTTTTTAAAAAAAAGAAATAACTATAATAGACAAAATTTTTAAATATTGTTTTAGTGAAATTATTAAAGAAAAAGATAAAGAAAAATAAATAAAATATAAACTTATTTTAAAAAAGCAATGAAAAAAGCAATACAGTGAGTGCTTACATGTAGAAACCAAGAATAAATGAGTCCTTTATAGTGGGATAAAATTTCCAGCAACTACTGTATACATTGATTCAAAAAGTGTTATAAATTAAACAATACTGGTTTTCAAAAAGGAAGATCATGTGTGCAAGAAAGCTATGATCAATGACTCAAAACAGATCTCTAGAAACAATGACACTGATATATCAAAGTTGCAGGAAGAGTTTGAATGAAATAGGGACACCTGGGTGACTCAGTCAGTTAAGCATCTGCCTTCAGCTCAGGTCATGATCCCAGGGTCCTGAGATCAAGTCCTGCATCGGGCCCCTTGCTTAGAGGGGAGCCTGCTTCTCCCTCTGCCTGCCGCTCCCTCTGGTTGTGCTCTCTCTCTCTCTGACAAATAAATAAATAAAATCTTAAAAAAAAGAGTTTGAATGAAATAGTTTTTAAAAATGAGGAAAAGGAGGGCGCCTGGGTGGCTCAGTTGGTTAAAAATGAGGAAAAGGAATATTTTAAAATAAGTTATTTCAAATTTGTATGTAACTAAATCAGTATATATATATTTTAAATAGATATTAGAATATTTCATCTGTAGCCCTAAAAGTTTATATACTCATATTTTTACTTGAGGTTGCCTCTATCTGTGCACACAGAGTAAGGCTTTATCAGCGAACTTCTGGGATCCATCAATGTAATCTAATTATGTACAACCCATGAAAGGGCATAGTTGAAATAAATCAGGGTAAATATATATTAGGGAATACCATGTAGCCATTGGAAACTATGGAGAAATTCATATTTATTGACACAAACAGGCCATATATTAGTGAGTGGAAAAACCATGCTATGATAGGGTCTTATATATGAAAATATGTTATATACTACATAAATATATAGATATCTGTGAGGATCCACACATGTTAACAGTAGTTATTCTCTTTGTGATATGCTATCAGGTGATTTTTACATTTCTTGCTATACTTTGTATATACTTTTTTTTTTTCAAGAATCCTGTGTCATTTACAAAACTGATAAAAGTTTTTTTTAAAAGAAAATTACTTACCTTTCAGATATCATACCGATTCTTACATAACTGTAATTTCTCAATGACAGTAGAGCATGAAATCATGGTAAATATCCCTGACTTTAATTTCAGTGGCCTTTATATTTGTTTGTAACATCAAAGAGAAAAAAAGAAAAAGAAAACCTCCTAAGTCTTAACAATCCAGTGAAGAATCTATAAATGTATGAGATTTTGGCCCAGTGCAGCTCCATGTGAATCTGCTGCTTTACCTCAAACTACTATTAATATACCTATAATTTTGTGCCCACTCTCTGATTTACTTTGCAATTACCAATTAAGTACATACTATATAGTAAATGTCATGGCAATTTCAACCATGCTTATACCAGGATCACTGCTATCTAAGATGCCATGTTCTCAAATAACCACTATCCAAGGCAGGATGGGAAAATGTACTGTAAGGGACATTTACATGCTATCAAAGTTCCAAATTGAAGATCACTTCTAACCCTACCAAGCAAAGGTATTTAAACGAAGTCCTAGTGCGTAAGCCAGACTGGGATGGATCAAAATTCCAGGATATTCCTAATGGATGGACAGAGGAAAGACTTCCCAGGAAAAGAATGAAACCCAATGCACATATTAAGATGTAGAAGAAACATATACTCACTTTCTACAATAACTTCTCATTCCAAGCCCTTAACGCTTTGGACCAACAGAAAAATTACTCTTACCCTTTTCCAAGTTATATGTAGTGCCAAGGCACTGGGGATCGTGGGTGTGATGGTTACACAGAGTGGTCCAATCCACACAAATGAACTGCACCGGAAGCATCCATTATCTCTGATGTCATAACCCCTTCGGTTTTTATGGCTATCCATCACTTCCATTCCACAACTGTGGGACAGGACTCTGATATGATGCCAGAAAATTTCCGGTGGAAAGGCAGCCACCTCCTCTCTAGAGTTTTGCAGCTGCCCTAATGATACTGGGAGCCAGCAGGTCTCCAGTCACTCTGTCCCCTTCCTCCCTTCCTACCCTGAGGGAAGTTATTTCTCTTCTGGGGTGAGTTATAGACGTGCTCTCTTCCCAGCTTCTGGTCAAGGAATTGTTCTATTTCCATAAATCCTCTTTCCAAGAAGATTTAGAATTTTGAAACACTAAGTTCAGAGACTTTCACAACACATGTCTATTTCTTGTCCTGCTACAGTATCCATCCCCTTAGGCAATGAACACAAAATTGACGGCTTGCTTGAATACACAGAAGAGAAAGGGAAGAATACAGTGAGAAAAAACATGGAAGAATAGAATATTATGAGAGCCATAATATTTTAAAAGGCTTTTGGTCAAGTCCTTGTACCTCAAGTAAAAGGGAAGCTCAGCTATATATCAAGAAAAACTTTCCCTGAGGGATTAACCTGAGAAATTCTCTTCCTTTCCTGTGGAGATATTACAGGCAAGGAAAGGACTTCCACAATACTCATCTATCTGAAAGCACAAAAAAGTTTTCTTTTTCTTTTTTTCTTAACTTCAAATTATGTTGTTATTTTTACAGTTACGGGAGAAGTGAGCTCAATAAATCATTAAGTCACATTCAGTAGGAAGACTCAATAAAAGTCATTTGCTCTAAGAACATTGGCTGTATCAATATTAAATCATTTGCTCGTGGCATAGCCATAGCCAGGAGGTCCTAGGACTAGGTTCTCCTACTCTGGCCTCTAAGGAAATTCAGGAATAGGAAAGAGACCACCCATGTTAAAAAAACAAAAAACAAAACAAAAAAACCCTTATGTAGAAAATGCACCATTAGTGCCACCTACTGGTAGCAGTGAATAAAATCCTGAGATGTGGGTCTTCTGTTGACAAAATTTGAGCACTGAGGGAACACCAGGTCAGTGCACCACATATATCTCCACATGTTTCAACCAGGAAAACAAAGAGCTGTCTTCAAGAATATGCAGCAAATTGATAGCCTGGAAATAGCACCATGTCTGATTTTTATCGTGTTCAAGTCTTAGGACGTATCTTGCATAAGTTTCCTCCGATTTCTTTTCATTTTTTGTATAATTTATATTCTTCAATTTCATTTCATTCCTGTAATTACTAAAATTGCTCTGTATCTTCTTCAGTGTCCGAACTTATCACTCAGAATCTCCTCACTAACACTGACAATATCACAAATAAAGAAGGTAGCAGGCTGGATACACATTCATAGGACAAGACCCCAAGGCAAGTTTCCATTTGAGGCCTCAGATGTACTCCCTCCCCTTGTCACAAGAATTTGGGGAACTACAGTCAATCATTATAGAATTTTATTGCTGGAAGAACACCTATCACTTTACTGATGAGGAAACTGAAATCCAAAGAAGTTTTAATATTTTCAGTTTGACAGACCTAATCAGTGACATATTTGAAACTAGATCCCAAGCTTTTAAATTTCTGGTCCAATACTCTTTCCATGTAATGCCACACTATCAAACTTCCCTCTGGAATATTTTCAGCATAAAAAGCAGACTGGCCAAGTGGAGGGAGAACAAGGTTCAAAGAAAATTGCTGTGAGTATTGGCACAGGTCCTAAACTTAAGTTTGCAGAATGGGATAACATTTAATTTGTAATCAACAAAGCTTGCCTCCTAATGAAGTTTTTGTCATTAGGCAATGTTTCACACTGCTTTACAGTCCAGCAGTTATTGGACTGTGCACCACAGAATCATATTTGCTGTTGTTTTATTAGTTTTATATACTGCTCAGCACCCAAGCATATTCCCACACATATCCCCCTTCCTATCCTGTTCCCAATACACCCTGGATTAGTGTATTCTATTATTTTCTTGTCATGAGTTTATGATTATTATTTTTCATACTGTTATACTTCTTGCTACAGGGAAAAAAATTCTTCAAACATAATTATTGATTTGCATCTTACAGAGGAAGTAATTACAAATTCTCTCCCAAATGGAGAAAGCACCAAAAGGTGAACAAAATTTTGCTAATATCCTTATACTATACACACAAAGCTAAGGCAAAACCTTAGAAGTTTGTTAATATTTATTTTCTGTTATGTATTGTTCATCCTCATCTGAAAGGATAATCCTCACACTAAGGGAAATAATATTCTTCCATATTTTTAAACCAACCTTCCGCAAATATGGGTGCCTTTATAATGAATGAAAACAAAGTTGATTTGTAGTTTGTTTTAATTAAAAATAATAAATATTTAAAATCCAGTGGTCCTTTTGCTATTTCTCTCAACTCTTTTTTCTTTTTCAGTTTCTGATTACTATTTTTCTAAGCTAGCTATACTTAGCTTTACCATTTTCACCTCAGGTAAAGTTCATTCAAACTTCTGTGCTTTACTTTTTTGTATCTAGTTACACATTCAGAAGAACAGACATAGTTCAAGAAAAAAATATTGAGTCCAATATTCCAATCACTTAAACCTTCTGGAAAATACTTTCCTATGCTCTCTGTAATAATGAGTGCATGGCCTTTCACACCAGGGTGAAGGGTGAAATTTTACAAGTCACAGTCTTGACAACCCTGAAGCTAATGAGGGCAAGGATCTGTGCTGATATAAGCTAGTCAGCATGGTACTTTGCTATAGGAAATAGCCAAGAGTCATTATTAAATCTCAAATGTTATAGCTGGAGACTTAATAGCCTCACCCCAAGCCATTTTTATTTCTTTGCCTAAATACACTTCGCTAGAATTCCCTCTGCTGTGAAGAGAAATTGTTGACTGGCCAAATGGGACTTAAGCCTTCCTTCACTGGTCTAGTAAATAGGGTTCCCAGGTTATGTGCCACTCACCCCTTCAATTGTTTTGGCGCATAATTTCTTTCACCCAAGGACCCTCAGCATCACCTTTCTATAGCTCGCACCAAGAAATGAAGATGATGATAAGCTGAGCCATTAATTTGGAACTCTATTAATTGAGTTCACATTCAAGAATGAGAAAATATTTGGCTAAGAAAAATAAACCAGCTTTCTACATACCCTGTTCTTTGCAGTACAAACTATCTGTTTCCAGATTAAGCTGAATAAATGCCATTTTCATGAAGATCATACAGAGCATAAATAGCTTTAAAACCATTTCGTGGCCTTCCCCTCCTCCCCACTGCCACCAACATCACATAAAATTCTGAAAGACTGCAATTTAGGCCCTTATGAAAAAACACTTCAGATGATAACATTTACTAAATGGCCACTCCTGTCCAGTTTCCACATAGACAAAAATAGCTGCCAGGAGGACCACAAATTTAGAACTCAATAGTTAGGAATTTCTTAGAAACAGAGATGGATCGTGAAAGAAATTGAAAACATTTCATCTCTGTCTCCATGGCAAACTGAGTGGTTTCTGAATCAGTGGTAGAGGAGGAAGAAGCTGGGCATGAAATTTCCTGTGCACTTGATTCACCCATGGAGTCAAAACTTAGAGTACAACAGATTACAAGAAGCAAGAGAAAGGGCACATATTGTTCCAAACTAAGAATGCTACCTCTGGTTTATGGTAATAAGAGAATTGCAAGATATTTTTTTGGCACAGTATCCGAACCCAGTTTGAATGCAAAGTAAAAAATGTTCAAAAGAAAGATGCTTTAGGCTATATCTAGGAAACTCTTCACGGGTAGCATATGTTTCTAGTTAATGTAATCTATCCAAACAGGAAAGCCCTGTTGCATCAGACAAATGTCTGTTCTGATGGCCCAGGTACTGAGCTAGCAGAGAACGTCTTTGCTGAAAATAGAAAGAGAAAGCTTGATGTCTGCTCAGAAAAGATATTCCCCCATGGATAGAAAGGAAAACAACATGAGAAGGAAAATGTCATTACTGAGCCAGTTACCTCTGACTCGCTATAGCTGCAGATAGTCCTTTTCCTCTTTGCCTCTCTTTGTTTCTTGCTTCCCATTTCTTCCTCTGCCATGTCTTTGAACTTTTGATGAATATTCATGTCTCTGTAGTGTTTGTACTATGATTAAGAACAGAGTGAATTACTTAATATAGCCTCTTCTGATAAAGGAAATATTTGGGTAAGCAAGTCATACATGTCAATGAGGGACATTTTATCTTAACAGCAAAGGAAATAAAATTGTAGGTCTAGACCCACACAGAGAATCCAATTGCCTTATCGCAACTGAAGCATCCCCATTCCTTAAATGTAATTGGGAGACACAACCAAGTCACAATTTCTCTAACCTAGAGGCTCACCTGTTTGTCAGCTCATCAGTTGTAGTTATAGATCAAATCTTTACCGAGCTGGGCTTTGTACTAGGTCTAGGATAAAATAGAGGAAAAGGCTGACATGAGCCTTACACGCCGAACCTAAGAGTCTAGGGAATGCACTTTCTGCAGCTACTACAAAAGCCTTCCCTTCATTGGCCTCTATTAAAACACAAGCCACTCAAGCAGCACCTGACTGAGAAGATGAGTAACAGCTGAAATCCAGCTTGCACTCCACTCTCCAAAACTCTGTCTCACTCAGAGGGGAAACCTTTTGAAAAGCCATAAAAATGTAGCACGAGGGAGCCACAGCCCTGCACTAAAGCACAGTTTCCCCTTCCATAGGAGTTACTGCACCTGTCCTTGCCCTGGAGTTTCTCAGTACTGCTGAAGCCCCCCTCAGCCATGGTCTGCAGGCGAGGGTTGAGGTGAATTAATGTAGACAGGAGTATTCAACTTACAAAAGACTGCAAAAATCTACACACTACTGGGACAATAATAGTGCAGCTAGTCCCAGATTTCTTAGAGGTTTTGACTTAAGCCACTGTTTCCTAGGTGTCATTTTATTTTAAAGTCTCAGTCCAGTTTTTCTCTCTGAGCTAATAAGTACTCTGAAGTCTACAGTTCTTTGTCCAGGGTCTATCTGCTTTATTATGCATTGTTCCCTCCTAATGAGGGCAGGAGCCTTTCTCCAACTGACTCACTACATCCCTAGACTTATAATTAGTCAATATGCAAAAAAGCAAAACAAAAAATGGGCTAAGAAGGAAGCCAAGTTTGAGTGAATGATTTGCACATAAAGACATGGAATTTCTTTCATACAGCTGATTTGCTACTAGCCAGTTCTGCAGATTATAGGGGATGGAAATAGCACATTTTTGTCACTTGTCTGCTGCCTCTGTTGCAAAGATAAACCCTTAATTGGCAAGCTTTTAACATCTAATGGCATTTTATGTTATGGTCTGATAGAAATAATCTGTCCAGGCTTTGTGACAAAATTGTTTTATAAATCTTTACCAGTAATGGAGAGAAAGACCTGACAATGCGTATGTTCTTATTTTGGTATTAAAAATTTTACACTAGCTTTCGTCAAAACAAATTCTGATCATGTCACTTGAAAATGTACTTCTTAGCATTCTTTTGATTACAAAAGGCTAGAGGTAAAAGCTTCTAAAAGTTAGTGTTACATATAGCTCTCTAGTAGGTTACTTATAACATGGTTCTTCCATGAATTATTCAAAATCTGTTTGGCCCATAAAGGTATTCCATCCAAAACTCCAGAGTATTTTGTATTTTAACCCAGGTCCTGGATTGCCTCCCATGGCCCAATGATTGAAAAGCAACTAGAAATACTGCCTGAATCTAGTTTCCATCTATGATTAAACACCAGTTTTGTAGGGACAAGCAAGCAGCAGTCAACATTTGGGTTAAAGTGTTCCTAATAAGCATTAATCTTTCTGATTATTTCGTCAAATAACTACTGTCATTTTTTAAAGATTTTATGTATTTATTTGAGAGAGAGAGAGAAAGAGAGAGTGTGCGGTAGGGGGAGGGGCAGAGGGAAAGAGAAAAGCAGACTCCCTGCTGAGCGTGTTGTGTGTTGGGGGGGGCTCAATCCCAGGACCCCTTGATCCCAGGACCCCAAGATCATGACCTGAGCTGAAGTCAGATGCTTAACTGAGCCACCCAGGCGCCCCACTATTGTCATTTTTTAAACACAACTTTGCCTCACTGTCACAACAGACTTTAAATGATAGCATATAGAATTGTTCTGTCTTCTAAGAAGCAAACCAAAAAACCTTAGTCTTTAATACAAGGGAGAGAGTTCTAAGAAGGATATTAACTACTAGCATAGGCCATACCTCAATGTTATTATTATTACCTGGAACAGCCCCCACAAGGATGAGACTCCTCCCCCATAAAGCCATTAAAAACTCTTCTCATGACTCTTCTTCAGCACCTGCCCAAGTTTCAAGTGGTCACAAAGTAGAGAAAAATCTGGGCCCAAACTCCTGGAATGCCTGCTTCCTCTTCCTCAGCAGACTATGGTTCTCTGGTCCTTTAAGATTTGCCTAACACATCTTCTTCTCCCAAGCCCTTTATCTGACCCCCAACTCCTCCTCCAACTAGGTTAGGTGTGGCTCCACCTTAGCACTTACCACAGATTCATAAATATCTGTTTACTTGTCTTTCTCCCCACTAGAATGTGAGTTCCTTGAGGCCAGTGACTGTATACATCAGTCTCTGTATTTCCAGTGCCAGCCATGCTGCCTGGAAAATAATAAATGCTCAATAAATGTTTGCTGAATGTAATAACCAGGAACAGAAGGATGGAGCAGGACATTTCCTCCAGCAAAAGGCTCACTGGGAATACCCGCTCTACCCATCAACTACCTGAAGAATTAAATACATCACTACAAAAGGTGGGCTTCCCCTCAAAGTTTCAATCATTTTCAGCAACCTCCATAGCTTAGTTGTCTCAGTTTCAAGGATGATTATACAGAAATGTGGCAAGTTCCTTTAATTCATTCAACACTTATACCTTTCACATGCCAGGTCTGTCCAGAAGAACCAAGATGATATAGAATGCTACCTACAGTTTTTCTTATGGAAGAAGCCAGCAACAGGAATAGTTACCAATTAACCATTTATCTGTGGATTTCTCAAATCCTCCAAATCATTTTCTTGTCATCTTGGTTTCTAAACTCTGAAAGTCCTGAGAAGTTTGCTTATTTGACATGTAGGCAAAATTGTCATTTCTTCTCCTTATACATTCATGTTAACGGAAAGAATAATGTTTCTTTCCTTCCTGCTATCTTCTTTTTTTTTTTTAACATATAATGTATTATTTGTTTCAGAGGTACAAAAGAATGAAGGGGGGGAAATTGGAGGGGGAGACGAACCATGAGAGACTATGGACTCCGAGAAACAAACTGAGGGTTCTAGAGGGGAGGGGAGTGGGGGAATGGGTTAGCCTGGTGATGGGTATTAAAGAGGGCACGTACTGAATGGAGCACTGGGTGTTCATATGCAAACAATGAATCAGGAACACTACATCAAAAACTAATGATGTAATGTATGGTGATTAACATAACATAATAAAAAATAAATAAATAAATAAAAGAATAATGTTTCAAAAATATTATTTCCTGATGATTTACTTTTATTTAACTACATGTACCCTTACTTTGTTAAACTCTTGAATGAGTTTGCAATTCAACCCCTGAGCACAGAGATATACTCATGAAAATGGGCAATCTTTACATTCTGTTGCTTCTTTAATGAAAAAGGATGCATATGTCACCTTTGACTAGGCTGCCTTTTTGTAGATTTATGAAAAATTGGCAACTCCAGAAAGTTGAATCTGGATGTGTCTGTCTTTCAAACCTGTGCAGTTCTTTGATCTCCAGTTTGAATCACTAAGGTAAGCTGCTCATGAGCTCAAACAGCAGGCATCATTTCTCCATCTGCTACACAGCACCCCAGAGGTGTCAAGGGCCCAAGGAAAGTAAAAGGCAGGAAGAGAAAGAACATTTCTCTTTTTGTTTTTTAACTGAAATGCCTGGAGCAAATCAAGCCCAGGAGTCTAGCTGCTAAGGGAAAAGGCAGAATCCATCAGCATTTCCATGGGAAATGATAGGTCAGTTGCACAGACACAGGAAGATGCTGTGTGTGAGTGAGAGAGAGAGAGAAGGGAAATAAAATCAAGTACAAAGCAATTCTAAATCAGTATCAAATTAAAAACCTAAAGCAGTACGTTAATCATTAAGACCTCTTTTTAAGGGCTCGCTCTCTCTCCCTTGCTGTGCTGTCAAATCAACCTTTCTGAGAGTCTCTGCAAGTGGACCAAGAAAATATGCCCAAGAAAACAGTGTGAAAACATTATATTCAATTTCATGTGATGTGAACACACCGCTTGACACGTGGTTGCTCTACCAGGTCATTACATCATGCAAAGTACAAAGTGAAATCCTAGATGTCATGTGTCCAAAATTAAAAAGAAATCAGTCTGCTGACTCCTTACCAAGGTTGACAAGCTCCAGACTGAAGGTTGTGACTATTAGAACTGCAACTGTCTATTATTATCCCTTCTCTGCGTTATTATTCTATTCTTAGCTGGCAGAGTTACTCTATTAGCATGAAAGTATCAGTCAAACTTCTGATTGACCACAAGAGCATTGATTAATCTGGACACAAGAGGAGTTCTGTTAAAACTGCAGGATCTTCCTCCAAACGGCACAGGCACACAAAGCCAAACTTGCTACTGCAGTAACCAGCAGACACAGCTTGTTATTTTTAATTACATCCCCTCTTTAGTTAGGTCTCTCCTTTGGATTATTATTCATCAACTTCTGAACAAAAGGGGTGTGCACACAGTCCAGTAGGGACACAAGAGGGTTCTTGATGCCTCCCATGTTAGACTTACTAATCAATTCACTGTGGCTAAAATAAAAGCCAGGGTACACAGTAGGCATGAGGATCTTAATTTTAGGCAAACAGCTTTACCTACACAATACAACACATCACAAATTTAAATGCACAGATGGGGAAAACTAGTATCTCAAAGCCCATGTATGCTTAACAAAGTACAACTCAAAGTGAACTCTAAATGTTTTGACATGTTGTTGATCAACATTTGGAGAGTTTATGTGCCTCTATCTTTTGTTTGTTTTTAAGGTTAGTGTTGCATAGGTTTAGGGTGGTGCTTTTCAACCAGGGTCACCTCTATCTCCTAGGGGATATCTAATGATGCCTGAAGACAATCTAATTATCATGACTGGGGGAAGGAGGGAAAGGTGTTACTGGCATCTGGTGAGTTGAGATCAGGGATGCTGTTAAAAATCCTACTATGCACATGACAACTCCCACAAAAAAAGAATTATCTGGCCCAAAGTGTCAATAGTGCCACAGTTGAGAAAACCATGGAAAAGAGAAATAAAAAAATTTTTAATTATTTTTTTAATATTTTCATTCATTTAATACATGTTCATAGTTTTACAAGTTAAATAGGACTAATAAAAATTCTCAAGAAAATTAGCAATCCTCTGCAATTTTCCCAAACATTTCATTATTTCATCAGGTTACTCCTTATTTCTAAAGAATGTACTTATATCAATAGTTCTTATTTAACCAAGTTTAGATATCACTGACACTTTATTTTACACTTTTTGAACACCTCAGTCCTTCACTTCCCTCTCTATTTTATTTTTTTCCTGCTTTCCTTTTTTTTCTAGAAGATTTTTCTAGCTTTATTTCTAAACTTTTTATTGAATTTTAATTTCAGCTGTTGCACTTTAATTTTTATTTCTAAAGACTTCTTCTTGATCTCTGTTTTTTTCAAAAGATTTTATTTATTTATTTGACAGAGAGAGACACAGTGAGAGAGGGAACACAAGCAGAGGGAGTGGGAGAGGGAGAAGCAGGCTTCCCGCCTAGCAGAGAGCTTGACGCAGGGCTCAATCCCTGGACCCTGGGATCATGACCTGAGCCGAAGGCAGACGCTTAACAACTGAGCCACCCAGGCGCCCCTTGATCTCTTTTTTAATAGCAATGTTTTTATTTCACGAACAAAATATCTCCTCACATTCCCCTATTGTTATAAACTATATTATCTTTTAAATTTTCTTTCACTCACTGCTTTGCTTCTGTTTTCTTGGAGATTTATTTTTTGTTCCTTTGTTATGACTCCTCTCTTTAATACAAGAACACTTATTTAAATATCCGGTGATGTTTTGCTGTCCATTTATGTTTAAAAGTGAGAAACTAAGAAACATGCATGCATGGTAAGGATAGTCCACTGGGGACTTCATGGAGCACAATCTGATGGCAATCAGCCATATTGATGGTAGTTCCAACCGCCAGTATCTATATTAGTCAGAATAGGCTATGCCTAACAAAGAACCCCAAAGTTTCCATGGCTCAACACTCTGGGACTGTGTGTCAACTGCAAATCAGGTGATCTGTAGTATAGCTGTGCTCCTCATGGTGGCTCAGCCATCTAGGCTGCTTCCAGGCTAGTTCCTTCATGCCAACACATGGCTTCCATGGTCACCACTGAAGAGTGATCCATGTCACTTCTCTTCACAGCCCACTGGCCAGAAACAGCCACCTAAATCCATCTAAATGCAAAGGGGTGGAGAGCATATGGTTATTTTGTGAGGGCCCATTCAGCTTCTCCATTGGCCTGACTCATATGTACAGATCTTAAAACTAAACAAAGCATGCGGAAATGTGTGTGTGGGGGGGAGTGGGTAAAGATCTTTTATTTATTTATTTGAGGGGCAGGAGGGAGGAGCAGAGGGAGAAGAACAAGCAGACTCTGTGCTGAGCACAGAGCCTACCGTGGAGCTTGATCTCAAGACACAGATCATGACCTGAGCTGAAATCAAGAGTCAGATGCTTAACCTACTGAGCCACCCAGGTGCCCCAGAAATGTGGTTTTGACTATTAGGCATGTTTAGAACATTCAACAGGAATATATCTGTCTTCACTCTTACCCAATTTGACATATTCTTTGCTTTTTTTTTTTTTTTTATTACTTCTTTAGCGTTGGAATTGCTCAGGAGAGGAGAGAAAGGAAAAAGAAATCCTTCTTATTTCTTTTCATCTTTATTTATCTCTCTATGCATGAAATTGCCTTTAGAAATTCAAATCAATACAGAGATGTGATTAATGTGACTGTGGCCATCAAATGGATTGTTAAGGAAAGGGAAATGAAGTTTTTAAGTTTTCAAACACACATTTTTATATTTCAATGACGACGTTTACAAAATCTACTACCTTTAAGATGAAGGAGTAGTCATTTATTCCAGTTGTCTACCTTTTCTCAGTCAATCACCCCCACATTAGTGCCTATGATGATTAATTTTATGTGTCCACTTGACTAGGCCATGGGGTGCTCAGATATTTGGTTTAACATTTTTCTGAGTATATCTTTGAGGGTGTTTCTAGATGAGCTCAACATTTAAAGCAGATTGCCCTCCCCAGTGTGGGTGGGCCTTATTCAATCCGTAGAAGGCCTGAATAGAACAAAGAACGTGGAGTATGGGAGAATTTGCTTTCTCTGCCTGACTGTCCTTAAGCTGGGACATCAATCTCCTGCCTTCAAAATCAGACTTGGACTGGATTTCCTACATGTGGCCTCCCCATGCACTTGTATGGGCTTCCTCACAGCCTGGTTGCAATAGCAAACATTCTGTGAGAACCAGATAGAAGTATATTATATTTTATGACCTAACTTCCGAGTCATCTAGCCTCACTTCTGCCATACTCTATTCATCAAGGCAGTCACAAAAACCAACCTAGCTTCAAAGACAAAAAAAAAAAAACTCCATCTCTTGAGAGGGAAGTGACAACTTTCTAGGAAAGCATGTGAGATGGGAGATACTGTTGCCTAAGATAGAGGAACATGGATTTGCCACTATAGTCCTGCCTACCAACTCATACAAGAAATTTACTAATGAACAGACTTTGTTACCATGTATGCAGTCTCACTATCTTCTGTTGAATGGACTATCTGAAGGCCTAGAATCAGAACTCAGCAATTCAGGGGAAATACAAAGCCAAAACTCGCAAGAATGAGCTGTAGCATGTAATATTCAAAAGGTAGCAATGTTATCCATCATCTTTTCACTCTGGCAATGTCTAGAGGAAGAGGTAAAGGAAGAGACAAATCTGTGTGTACTCCAGATATAGATGATCTATTTCACCAAAAGAAGATCTACTTTTTCATTTACCTCAATATCTAAAGGTCACCAGGAGAACAGAATGAAGAACAGAATTTCACAAATAGATCCTTGAGCTGGAATTTAGTTGCCAAATTCATCCATTAAATTAATCAAAAACACAGGAGGTTCTACAACACAACGAGAAATACAACAGAAACAAGACAACAGAAACAAGGGGCTTGTACTCTAATAGGCAAGACAGCAATTCACTGTAGTAAGTGTTATGTGGATAAGCACGGGGGCTCCTCAAGACAGATATTTAGCCAGCTGCTTATAATCATTATCCATTCTGACCGAACTGTTCTTTGTTTTGATTGCTTGGTGCCCCTGCCACAGTAGGTGACAAATATCTTCAATAACACCCCTGGTGCTATTATAAGAGATGAGAGGGCACATACCTGAGGGTCCAGCTTGTTCATGGAACTGCAGGGAATATGCTAGAGCTGTAGCCTGCAGTGCAAAATGGAGAGTGGCAATGAAGGAGACTGGAGAAAGAAACTGTAGTCAGATCATAAGGGTTCTATGTTATTTTGGGGTAAACACGGAGCTATTGAAGGCATTTTCATCAAGAGAGCAAGTCAATCAGATTGGTCTTTTGAAAATATTATTCTGCCTGACTGTGAAAAATTGAGGTGGCAAGATGTCAGGCAGATACCAGGAGGCAATTTCCAGAACCCAGGAAAGAGAAAGCAAAGTTAACATGATGAGGATAGAGGAAATTAGACAAATTTAAGATATTAAGAAGGTGGAAGGTAAAGGATTTTGAGATTATTGGATATGAGTAAGGCAGAGTGGAAGGTAGGAGAAGGAAGTTTTCAAATATGACCTTCAGATTTCCTACGTGGCCAGTAGGAGGATAGCTGCTGCCAAAGACACAACCCTCACTGTTCTATGGCTACTGGCCATTGCAAGGCAGAAAACAGCAGTGGCAGCTCAGTTCTAGCTGAAACAGCCAAGGATGACAGGACATCATCAGAATGGTACCCATTTCTGGCTCAAATGGGGAACAAAAACCAAGTTTAGGCAGGTGGGCCAGATATTGCCCCCCTCCCCCAATCCTCTGCCACACACAGTACAAACACCTGAAGATTACAATTATTGTAAGAGAGTAGTGTTGGACACGCTCATATTGCACAGTGTTGTAGCAATAAAAGACCCTGAGTTTTCTTTAGGGGACTTGTGTAAATGGGAGAAAAACGTGGAGAGTTTGAGCCTAGCTGGAAATACCAAAGTTACCAGGAAAAACAGAACCTAAGTCCTGGGCATTACTCTTTCCCCAAGGAATACCTTCTTAGCCTTTCTATGCCAATAAAAGGTACCCGGTAGAGCAAGATTTCAAGAGATCCAATGTGCTAGCATGTCCTAACCAGGAAATTAAGAATTTTATAACCCCATTCCTTCCAACAATTGAAATCTCCTGCAGTTAAAACTCCTCAGGTAGGATTGTGGAAGTTTAATTGTAATAGAGTCTTCCAGGAAGAGCAAATAGAAGAGTATTATCTCAGGCCTTGGAGAAATATAAATATTGAGACTCCTTGCAGTAGTTGCTTACTAAAGAATTGTCGTTTCTCAGTTCAGAAGCCATCCAAAATGCACTTATATCCTCATAGAAGAGCATCTGATAGTCTCTCCAATTCTGCAAGTTCCCCTTAAAATTATCTGATTTGTAATTCCTATTTCTGAAGTAATTCTTAGTTATATTCCAGTCACAAATATCTTTATTTGAAGTCTCTCCAAAATGCAGGGGCACCTGGGTGGCTCAGTCGGTTAAGCGTCTGCCTTCAGCTCAGGTCATGATCTCAGGATCCTGGGATCGAGCCCCGCACTGAGCTCCCTGCTGAGCTAGGAGTCTGCTTCTCTTTCTCCCTCTGCCCCTTCCCCCTGCTTGGTACTCCTTCTCCCTCTCTCTCTCTCTCTCTGTCTCAAATAAATAAAATCTATATTAAAAAATGCCTGCTAGAGGGGCGCCTGGGTGGCTCAGTTGGTTAAGCGACTGCCTTCGGTTCAGGTCATGATCCTGGAGTCCCGGGATCGAGTCCCACGTCGGGCTCCCTGCTCAGCAGGGGGTCTGCTTCTCCCTCTGCCCTCTTCCCTCTCGTGCTCTCTGTCTCTCATTCTCTCCCTCTCAAATAAATAAATAAAATCTTTAAAAAAAAATGCCTGCTAGAATCACTCACTGAACAGTTTCTTCCAGTTTCTTAAATAACCTACAGAGATTTTGTTTAACTTCTTCCTTTAAATAGCTTTTGAGCAAGTACTATTTCAATTGATTAAAATATCCTCTTCAGAGAAAACGTGGGAGTTTTGTGTGTTCTTGATTTACAAAGATGTGTCTCAACTTTGGACTATAAAGTTAAAATTTCAAAAGTAAATCACTCTATCTATGGTATTAAAATGTAAAGTTTATCTAAGAATGTGTCATCCTCACACACACAGAATTGTAAAACAGATATCTCTGCCTGACTCAACATATTTAAGACTAAACTTACTATCCTTATTATTTCTCCTCAATGCATTTCAACCCGGTTATTTCTTTCATAGTCACTGTCTTGGGACTTGCAATCACCAGTTACCCAACCAACAAAGCAAGTTTAGGCATTATTGTATATTTACCACATTCGATGATCACCAAATCCTATTTATTCTATTCCCAAAACACTTTTTCTTCTCCATTCCCTCAAACTTACTCATGCCACTCCCTATCACTTAGTTGTACAGAACTACTGGATATTACCACCAAATCCAGGCTATTTTATATCTCCATGGCTTTTCTCAGTTTGTTTTATATCTGGAATGCCCATTCCTTCTTTTACCTATGCCCATTTTTCAGGACTCAGATAGTGTCATCTTCTCAGTTAATCTTTTCTTAACCAACCACTGACTGCCCACGCCCACCAAAATTTTATCCCCTATGGAATCTCATATATACCTTTAATAAAACACCTATAACACACTGCCTACTTAGGCCACTGTTTACATGGCCATATCCATATTATTAAACCAAAAGCTCCCTCTGGAAAGAGACCATTTCCGAATTTGCTTTGTATCCCTGGGGCCTACCATAATGCCTGGCTAGGTAAATGTCTGTTGAATGAATGAATGAATGAAAGAATTCAGAACAACATGCAGTTTCTGTAATATATTGTTTTATGCATCAGAGAAGACATTGAGATCATGGGCTTTAGAGTCATGCAAATGTAAGATTAAGTCCTCAGTTTAACAATGTCTAAGTTGCTTGTCCCTGACAAGTTAGCCTCCCAAAATTTCAGGTTCCTCATTTATAAAATAGGGATAATACCACTACCTCTTCCAGTTCTTGTGAGGATCAAATGGGGATATATACAAAAAGAACCCAGGAGTCAACTGGCATCTAACAAGGACTTAATACGTATTAGTCATTAGTACTATTATCAATATTTTTGCCTAAATTCTTCCCTGTGTCAGATGACTTCCCTCCCCAGGATACCCTTCCTTTATTTTTTAACCAAGACAGCATTTTGTCGTCTTTTAAAACTCAAGTAGGATAATGTCTCCTCTGGGTGCTTTCTCTGACTACTCCCCACCCCATCCCTTGTGGTTTAGGTGGCATTCTTTTTCACCTTTCTCAAAGCACCTTATATTATCTCTCCCACAGTACATATCATACACAGCAAGTATCTGTTTGCTTGCCCAACTCTTGCACTAAAATGAACTTGATAAGAACAAGAACTATGTATTTTATCCCCAGAACCTAGCGATATGCATACAGATATTTTATACCTAACAAATGACAGCCAAAAGAAGAAATACTTCCTATTAAAGTACCATGAACTCGATGGACATGCAAATATTTCTTGATAACTCAATAAGATCAAATGGCAATTTAATAATGCCCTATAATGTTATTTGGAATAGATTAAATCAATTCCACATTGAATTAAAATGATGCCACCTAGAACAGAAAGAAATTAAGTGGTCATATAGGATATTTCATTTTGGTCTATATGGAGAAATTGGGTATAGCACCTGGCATCAAGACCCTTTATGAACAAGCTCTTGTTTATATTTGCAGCTCTACTTTACAACTAATTTCAAAAAATAATCAGAGAAAGCTAATTCAACCTGAAGTAGAATAAAGCTTGATGGTAAACTCTTTTAGTCCCAAAAGCTATTTCTTTCCAGGCTTTCTTTTTTATTATTTTAAATGTTTACTGCTTTATTCTCCATTCTGCTTAACACAAGCAAATTAAGACTATGAACACTTGTCCTAATTTCCACACATCATTACAATGAAACCTGCAGAAAATAGCAAATTTTGGTTCATGTAATTTAAGGCTTGATTTGTATTTGATGAAGAAAAATTCATCCCTGAAAACAGCATGGGGGGGTGGAGCAAGATGGCGGAGGAGTAGGAGACCTGGATTTTGTCTCCTCTCAGGAATTCAGCTGGATAGGGATCAAACCATTCTGAACACCTACAAACTCAACAGGAGATCAAAGAAAAGAATAGCAACAACTCTCTCATCAGAAAAGCGACCACTTTCTGGAAGGTAGGACGTGCGGAGAAGTGAATCCGAGGCGATATTCGGGAGGATAGACGGCGGGGGAGGGGCCTCCGGCGGCCGCTTCTGGCAAGTGATAGAGCCGCAGAGCACAAAATCGGAACTTTTAAAAGTCTGCTCCGCTGAGGGACGTCACTCTGGTGGCTAAGCGGGGGTGGAACCCTCACGGGACAGTGCGGTCTCAGGACCCTCGGGGTCACAGAAAGACCGGGGGTGCCTGAGTGCGGCAGAGCTCCCAGGTATCAGAGCAGGGAAGCCGGCTGCAGAAACTGAGCTGACACGTGAGCTCTCAGCTCAGGGTTGCCATAAACCGAGATCTGGGGCACAGTCGGGCCACTGCTCCTCCAGCAGGGACCCAACAAGCGGCAGATCCGGGGAGACTCACCTTCCTCCCCCGGGAGGAGCGGTGTGGGAGCGCACCACAGGGATCTGCTGGGTTTGGAGACTCCACACGGGGTTGGGTGCCGGAGATAGAAATGCGCGGTCACAGGCCGGGTGAGCACGGAGTGCGGCTGGAGACCAGGGAGACAGGAGTGACTGACTGCTTTTCTCTGGGGGCTCACTGAGGAGCAGGGCCCCGAGTTCTGGGCTCCTCCGGGGCGGAGATTCGGAGGCCGCCATTTTCACTCTCCGCCTCCAAAGCTGTATGGAAAGCTCGCAGGGAACAAAAGCTCCGGAGAGCAAACCCGAGCAGATTACTTAGCCCAGACTGGGCAAGGGCGGGGCAATTGCACCTCCGGCAAAGACATTTGGGAACCACGGCAACAAGCCCCTCCCCAGAAGATCAGCAAGAACAGCCAACCAAGACCAAGTTTACCGATCAATGAGATTGGCAGAACTCCAGCGCTAGGGGAATACTACACATAGAATTCATGGCTTTTTTACCATGATTCTTTAGTCTTTCAAACTTAATTTTTTTTTAACTTTTTTTCTTTTCCTTTTTTTTTTTTGAATTTTTCTTTTTCCCTTTTTCAACCAACATCTTATCAATCCCTTTTTTAAAAAACACTTTTATTTTTCATTTTTAGAGTCATATTCTATCCCTTCATAGTAGTTACCTGTATTTTTGGCATATATATATATAAGTTGTTCTCTCTTTAAAATTTTGAGATAGTTTCTGCTAACAGATCAAAATATACCCTAAATCTCTAGTATAAGGTTTTTTTCTACTCCCCTGCCTGATCACATTCTCTCCCTTTTTTTTTCTTTTTTCTTTTTTTAAATCCTCTTCTTTCTTTTTTCAAACACCTTCTTATCAATTCCTTTTATAAAATTTTTTATACTTTCCATCTTTACAGTCATATTCCATCCCTTCATCATATCAACCCTTATTTTTGTACATATATAAGTTTTTCTTTCTTTAAAATTTTGGGAGGCACTTTCTTCTAACAGACCAAAATACACCCAAAATCTAGTGTGTGGCACTGATCTATATACCAGCCTGATCATATTTGATCACATTCTGGTTTCTGTTGTTGTTGTTTTGTTTTGTTCTGTTTTTGTTTGTTTTTATCTTTATCTTTTTCTTTTTCTTTTTTCTCTTTCCCTTTCTTTTCCCACTGCTTCAGGTCTTTTCTGATTTGTTTAGAGTATATTTTCTGGGGACGTTGTTACTCTGCTAGGATTTTGTTCTCTCATTAATCTATTCTCCTCTGCACAAAATGACAAGACGGAAAAAATCACCTCAACGAAAAGAACAAGAGGTAGTACCGACTGCCAGGGACCTACTCAATACGGACATTAGTACGATGTCGGATCTAGAGTTCAGAATCATCACTTTAAAGATACTAGCTGGGCTTGAGAAAAGCATGGAAGTTATTACAGAAACCCTTTCTGGAGAAGTAAAAGAACTAAAATCTAACCAAGTAGAAATCAAAAAGGCTATTAATGAGGTGCAATCAAATATGGGGGCACTAACTGCTAGGATAAATGAGGCAGAAGAGAGAATCAGTGATATAGAAGACCAAATGATGGAAAATAAAGAAGCTGAGAAAAAGAGAGATTAAACAACTACTGGATCACGAGGGTAGAATTCGAGAGATAAGCGATACCATAAGATGAAACAACATTAGAATAATTGGGATCAGAGAAGAAGAAGAAAGAGAGAGAGGGGCAGAAGGTATACTGGAGCAAATTATAGCAGAGAACTTCCCTAATTTGGGGAAGGAAACAGGCATGAAAATCCAGGAAGCACAGAGAACCCCTCTCAATATCAATAAAAATAGGTCAACACCCCAACATCTAATAGTAAAACTTACGAGTCTCAGAGACAAAGAGAAAATCCTGAAAGCAGCTCAGGAGAAGAGATATGTAACCTACAATGGTAGAAACATTAGATTGGCAACAGACCTATCCACAGAGACCTGGCAGGCCAGAAAGGACTGGCAGGATATATTCAGAGCACTAAATGAGAACAATATGCAGCCAAGAATACTATATCCAGCTAGGCTGTCACTGAAAATTGAAGGAGAGATAAAAAGCTTCCAGAACAAACAAACACTAAAGGAATTCGCAAACACAAAACCAGCCCTACAAGAAATCTTGAAAGGGGTCCTCTAAGCAAAGAGAGAGCCTAAAAGCAACATAGACCAGAAAGGAACACAGACAATATACAGTAACAGTCACCCTACAGGCAATACAATGGCACTAAATTCCTATCTTTCAATAGTTACCCTGAATGTAAATGGGCTAAATGCCCCAATCAAAAGACAAAGGTTATCAGACTGCATTAAAAAACAAGACCCATCAATATGCTGTCTGCAAGAGACTCATTTTAGAACCAAAGACACACCCAGATTGAAAGGGAGGGGGTGGAAAACCATTTACCATGCTAATGGACACCAAAAGAAAGCTGGGGTGGCAATCCTTATATCAGACAAATTAGATTTTAAACCAAAGACTGTAATAAGAGATGAGGAAGGACACTATATCCTACTTAAAGGGTCTATCCAACAAGAATATCTAACAACTGTAAATATCTATGCCCCTAACATGGGAGCAGCCAATTATATAAAGCAATTAATAACAAAAGCAAAGAAACACATCGACAACAATACAATGATAGTGGGAGACTTTAACACCCCCCTCACTGAAATGGACAGATCGTCTAAGCAAAAGATCAACAAGGAAATAAAGACTTTAAAGGACACACTGGACCAAATGGACTTCACAGACATATTCAGAACATTCCATCCCAAAGCAATGGAATACACATTCTTCTCTAGTGCCCATGGAACATTCTCCAGAATCAATCACATCCTAGATCATAAATCAGGTCTCAACCGGTACCAAAAGACTGGGATCATTCCCTGCCTATTTTCAGACCACAATGCTTTGAAACCAGAACTCAATCACAAGAGGAAAGTCGGAAAGAACTCAAATATATGGAGGCTAAAGAGCATCCTACTGAAGAATGAATGGGTCAACCAGGAAATTAAAGAAGAATTAAAAAAATTCATGGAAACCAATGAAAATGAAAAAACAACTATTCAAAATCTTCGGGATGCAGCAAAGACAGTCCTAAGAGGAAAGTATATAGCAATACAAGCCTTTCTCAAGAAACAAGAAAGGTCTCAAGTACACAACCTAACCCTACACCTAAAGGAGCTGGAGAAAGAACAGCAAATAAAGCCTAAGCCCAGCAGGAGAAGAGAAATAATAAAGATCAGAGCAGAAATCAATGAAATAGAAACTAAAAGAACAGTAGAACAGATCAACGAAACTAGGAGTTGGTTCTTTGAAAGAATTAACAAGATTGATAAACCCCTGGCCAGACTAATCAAAAGGAAAAGAGAAATGACCCAAATCAACAAAATCATGAATGAAAGAGGAGAGATCACAACCAACACCAAAGAAATACAAACAATTATAAGAACATATTATGAGCAACTCTATGCCAGCAAATTAGATAACCTGGAAGAAATGGATGCAGTCCTAGAGATGTATCAACGACCAAAACTGAACCAGGAAGAAATAGAAAACCAGAACAGATCTATAACCACTAAGGAAATTGAAGCAGTCATCAAAAATCTCCCAAAAAACAAAAGCCCAGGGCCAGATGGCTTCCCAGGGAAATTCTACCAAACATTTCAAGAAGAATTAATACCTATTCTTCTGAAACTGTTCCAAAAAATAGAAATGGAAGGAAAACTTCCAAACTCATTTTATGAGGCCACCATTACCTTGATCCCAAAACCAGACAAAGACCCCATCAAAAAGGAGAATTACAGACCAATATCCCTGATGAACACGGATGCAAAAATTCTCACCAAAATACTAGCCAATAGGATCCAACAGTACATTAAAAGGCTTATTCACCACGACCAAGTGGGATTTATCCCTGCACTGCAAGGTTGGTTCAACATCCGCAAATCAATCAATGTGATACAATACATTAACAAAAGAAAGAACAAGAATCATATGATCCTCTCAATAGATGCAGAAAAAGCATTTGACAAAGTACAGCATCCTTTCTTGATCAAAACTCTTCAGAGTATAGGCATAGAGGGTACATACCTCAATAACATAAAAGCTATCTATGAAAAACCCACAGCGAATATCATTCTCAATGGGGAAAAACTGAGAGCTTTCCCCCTAAGGTCAGGAACATGGCAGGGATGTCCACTATCACCACTGCTATTCAACATAGTATTAGAAGTCCTAGCCACAGCAATCAGACAACAAAAAGAAATAAAAGGCATCCAAATCGGCAAAGAAGAAGTCAAACTCTCACTCTTTTCAGGTGATATGATACTTTATGTGGAAAACCCCAAAGACTCCACCCCAAAACTGCTAGAACTCATACAGGAATTCAGTAAAGTGGCAGGATATAAAATCAATGCACAGAAATCAGTGGCATTCCTATACACCAACAACAAGACAGAAGAAAGAGAAATTAAGGAGTCGATCCCATTTACAATTGCACCCAAAACCATAAGATACCTAGGAATAAATCTAACCAAAGAGACAAAGGACCTGTACTCAGAAAACTACAAAATACTCATGAAAGAAATTGAGGAAGACACAAAGAAATGGAAAAATGTTCCATGCTCATGGATTGGAAGAACAAATATTGTGAAGATGTCAATGCTACCTAGAGCAATCTACACATTCAATGCAATCCCCATCAAAATACCATCCACTTTCTTCAAAGAAATGGAACAAATAATCCTAAAATTTGTATGGAACCAGAAAAGACCCCGAATAGCCAGAGGAATGTTGAAAAAGAAAAGCAAAGCTGGCAGCATCACAATTCCGGACTTCAAGCTCTATTACAAAGCTGTCATCATCAAGACAGTATGGTACTGGCACAAAAACAGACACATAGATCACTGGAACAGAATAGAGAGCCCAGAAATGGACCCTCAACTCTATGGTCAACTAATCTTTGACAAAGCAGGAAAGAATGTCCAATGGAAAAAAGACAGTCTCTTCAACAAATGGTGTTGGGAAAATTGGGTAGCCACATGCAGAAGAATGAAACTGGACCATTTCCTTACACCACACACAAAAATAGACTCCAAATGGTTGAAAGACCTAAATGTGAGACAGGAGTCCATCAAAATCCTAAAGGAGAACACAGGCAGCAACCTCTTTGACCTCAGCCGAAGCAACTTCTTCCTAGAAACATCACCAAAGGCAAGGGAAGCAAGGGCAAAAATGAACTATTGGGACTTCATCAAGATAAAAAGCTTTTGCACAGCAAAGGAAACAGTCAACAAAACCAAAAGACAACCGACAGAATGGGAGAAGATATTTGCAGATGACATATCAGATAAAGGGCTAGTATCCAAAATCTATAAAGAACTTATCAAACTCAACACCCAAAGAACAATGAATCCAATCAAGAAATGGGCAGAAGACATGAACAGACATTTTTCCAAAGACATCCAAATGGCCAACAGACACATGAAAAAGTGCTCAATATCGCTCGGCATCAGGGAAATCCAAATCAAAACCTCAATGAGATACCACCTCACACCAGTCAGAATGCCTAAAATTAACAAGTCAGGAAATAACAGATGTTTGCGGGGATGTGGAGAAAGGGGAACCCTCCTACACTGTTGGTGGGAATGCAAGCTGGTGCAGCCACTCTGGAAAACAGTATGGAGGTTCCTCAAAAAGTTGAAAATAGAGCTACCATATGATCCAGCAATTGCACTACTGGGTATTTACCCCAAAGATACAAAAGTAGGGATCCGAAAGGGTACATGCACTCCGATGTTTATAGCAGCAATGTCCACAATAGCCAAACCATGGAAAGAGCCAAGATGTCCATTGACAGATGAGTGGATAAAGAAGATGTGGTATATATATACAATGGAATATTATGCAGCCATCAAAAGGAATGAGATCTTGCCATTTGCAACGACATGGATGGAACTGGAGGGTATTATGTTGAGCGAAATAAGTCAAACAGAGAAAGACATGTATCATATGACCTCACTGATATGAGGAATTCTTAATTGCAGGAAACAAACTGAGGGTTACTGGAGTGGGGGATGGGGTGGGAGGGATGGGGTGACTGGGTGATAGACACTGGGGAGGGTATGTGCTCTGGTAAGCGCTGTGAATTGTGCAAGACTGTTGAATCTCAGATCTGTACCTCTGAAACAAATAATGCAATATATGTTAAGGAAAAAAAAAAGAAGAAGATAGCAGGAGGGGAAGAATGAAGGGGGGTAAATCGGAGGGGTAGACGAACCATGAGAGACGATGGACTCTGAAAAACAAACAGGGTTCTAGAGGGGAGGGGGGTGGGAGGATGGGTTAGCCTGGTGATGGGTATTGAGGAGGGCACATTCTGCATGGAGCACACTGGGTGTTATGCACAAACGGTGAATCATTGAACACTACATCTAAAACTAATGATGTTATGTATGGGGATTAACATAAGAATAAAAAAATAAAAAAAAACAGCATGGAATCCTAAGATAATGGCTTAAAATATTTATTTATAATTGGGAGGGCAGACAGACTCTTAATCATGGCATGGCTTAATTATAGCAGCATAAGGATAATTACCACTGTTGTAATATATTACTAATTTCTAAGATGAATCATCTTGCTTCAGTTTTTAAAATAGAAAGAATTCAACACATGATTGTATGACTACTTGGTTTAAATTATTTTTCATTTGGATCTTGTCTGCTGATAACTAAACATTAATTTTTTATTTCTTTCTCTACACATTAATTTTAACATCTCAAACTTGAAAAGAAGGATATTAACCTATTAGCCATTTTAATTTGCATTACTCATTGGGCATCAACTTTCATTATCTATTTACTGATTTTTAAATTTGTTTCAAGTAGTTCTCAACACTTATTATCCTTCTCATTAATACATAAGTAAACTCCAGCATTAGAGTTATACCTAAGGTATGGTGAGGTATAGTGAGAAAGGCAGAAAAATGTCTTGGAAATTATACAAGTTAAAGGCTGAAAAAGTACTTCATAGTTAATTCTAATTCTTCAGGATAGTATCATTTGGTGTTGTTATAACAATGCTTTGCTTTTATTTTTCAACTTAATATTTAAAATTCATATTTTAAATGACAAAATTTTCTTTTAACTATCATTCTTTAGAAAAGAGACCACACGGGGCGCCTGGGTGGCTCAGTCGTTAAGCGTCTGCCTTCGGCTCAGGTCATGATCCCAGGGTCCTGGGATCGAGCCCCATATCGGGCTCCCTGCTCAGCGGGAAACCTGCTTCTCCTTCTCCCACTGCCCCTGCTTGTGTTCCCTTTCTCATTGTGTCTCTCTCTGTCAAATAAATAAATAAAATCTTTAAAAAAAAAAAAAAAGAAAAGAGACCGTGAAAGCAACATATCACTATTTTTAATGTCACCTACTTCCAATAGTCTTTTTTTCTCTTTATTACTTTGCCATTCACTGTAGAATGTATTCTAGCAATAAACTCTAGACCTGACATATATAGCTGGAGAAAAATGGCTATTTTAAATTCCCTTTTCAATATGATTTTTTGCCACAAATTCAAGGCATTCTTTTTTTCCTTAAAAACAAAACAAAACAAAAAAAACCAGAACTTAGAAAAGAAAAAGGTGTCATTGTTACATCAGAGACCAGAAAGCCTCTACAAAACTAAATAAAGAATTGAAACAAATTTCAGGATTATCTAAATTCCAGTATGTCCAAGCAAAGTGGATTAAGGAGCTTGAATTCTCCTGAAAGTTTATTCAATCCTCCAACTCACTCTCAAATTGTAAAGGATGATATATTGGAAGAGTTCATATAGTTAAGCCTTGAGAAATTCAACATATAATTCTGGGGTTATGAGATCATTTTCTGAAAAGAGAGATGTGATCCCTCGTTCTGGTGGATTCTTCATTCGCAGTCTGTCTCACTTTAGAACCACTCTTCAGATCAGCTCTGCAAATCAGCCATATTTACAAGCTCATCACAGATGCCTCTCAGATAACTTGTGACTTAGTGCTGGAATAATATACTACCATGGAAAGCCCAGAAGAATCAAAGCAGAAAAAGTGATTAAGAAATTCTATCTGAAACTAATTACAGAAATTATAAAATTTACAGAGATTAACCCAATTAGATATTTTCTTTGATTTTTTCCCAGAGTAATATACCATGGCCTCGCCTAATTCCTCTGCATATTCTTATGATAGAGTAATACCATTTACTATTAAAAAATGTAATTGCATCTATAAATATTCAATGAAATATTTTCACTTGAAGACAAATTGAAATGTGCAATATTATTGGTCCTTCCTTTTACTTAATCTCATCCTAGACAATTTGATGGCTTCTTCCTGACAGTACCACTCTCAGCATCAGTCATAACAGTGAAAGTCTAGTTTACCTGTGTGAGGGAGAACATCACTTAAAGCTGACATAGTCATATCATTGACCTTGAGCTGCTTCTGAAGAAAATGAATTGGCTTACTGAGGCAGTCAAGTAGAAAGCAAAAACCATCATTTTCTAAAGGTTTTCAAGGTAGAAATCCACAGGGACAATCTTTAGTCAGTGTCTAAGGCTTGATTAACTGTCTTAATTCACTATGATTAATGATTTTTAAAACTCTGGGGCACCAAGTTTCTTATATGTTGTATTATATAAACCTTGTAAGTGGGATGTTCTTCAACTGAACATCATAACTTACACACAACATCAACAACTGTAATAGATAATTACGCATTGTCACTTAATATGAAAGATATTTCCAGTTGAGGGCTTTCATTCATTTAAACAATGATGTCGGGGTGCCTGGGTGGCTCAGATGGTTAAGCGTCTGCCTTCGGCTCAGGTCATGATCCCAGGGTCCTGGGATCGAGCCCCGCATCGGGCTCCCTGTTTGGCGGGAAGCCTGCTTCTCCCTCTCCCTCTACTGTTCTCCCTGCTTGTGCTCTCTCACTCTGTCAAATAAATAAATAAAATCTTTAAAAATAAATAAATAAATAAATAAACAATGATGTCAATTTCCCACCCAAAATACGTATCTCATCACAGAGAAAATTTTTCTTTCATCAACAAATGACACTCCATTCTTCCTGTTTCCACAGTGACTGTGCCTCTTAGAAAACCCACTAATGACTCATTTTTGTCAAATTCAGATTAAAGTCGTATTGTTTAAAAATCTCTTTATTTCTTAACTGCTAGTGATGAGAAAACAGGAAATAGAAATGAATATGAATGCATATGGATGTCAAAACTCCGCATATTCTTAAAGATAATAAATAAAGTTCAAGTTCTATCACCCAATGCAAATTACATAAAATTTGGTATACTGCTATTATCTAAAGTAGATAGGACAGAAGTTTCTATCTTTAATCAAAAGTAGGATCAATCACAATCATTTGCCACAAAACTTGTAAAACTGGTACAGAAGTTGTATTGATTTATTTCAGTTTCTGTGGGATGGAGAAATTGAGAACCAAAAACTTTCTTCAAATCCCAGTATGAGCTTCAAACAGATGCTAATGACTGCACTGTGGTGGACTACTCAGACTTCCACCTTGGTCTCATTTACCCTCAAAGCCAATTTATTTCAGGTCCACAAGCACTCAGAAAAGCAGGCATGGCTAATGCCCCCAGGTTCTCCCTAAGTGTGTCAGCAATATGTAACTCAAACCCTTGGACTTACTTATTTTCCCCTTGCTTTAGGATAAAGTCATAACATCATCACAAGAAACCAAAACTAGTTAGGCACCAAAGCATTACCCTACTAACACTACTGCCTTCAAGAATTTGTTCCAAAAGCATACACTAACTTTAGACAGTAAGGAGTATGCCAAACTTAGGACAAAATTGGCATGATATGTGTACCAGATGATCATATGAAACCTTCAGCAGTTACCAAGATTGAAAAACAAAGACAAAGGGAAACTTTACAAGGAAATAAAACCCTCATTCTGCTAAACTCATCCCCTTAAGAAATTTAAATAACTCTAGCTATTGAAACACTTATAAATTATATATAATTTTTTTAAAAGATTTTATTTATTTATTTGACAGAGAGAGACACAGCGAGAGAGGGAACACAAGCAGGGGGAGTGGGAGAGGGAGAAGCAGGCTTCCCACGAGCAGGGAGCCCGATGTGGGGCTCGATCCCAGGAGCCTGGGATCATGACCTGAGCCAAAGGCAGACGCTTAACGACTGAGCCACCCAGGTGCCCCTAAATTATATATAATTTTGATGAGTCAAGTAATTTAAATACAACCTCTTCTCTAAAGTCTGTGTATTTCATTTGAGATACGGAATTCATCATTTGAATTATTTTTTCTTCTTCCAGAGAGAAATAATGAGTTTAATTTTACATGGTTGATATGTGTTTAAGATAGCTTTAAAAAGAATACCAAAGAATACTAAAAAATAAATAAATAAATAAATAAATAATAAATAAATAAATAAATAAATAAACAAAAAGAATACCAAAGGAGGCTTTTATTCATGGAAAATAAAATTGTCTTAGAGAATACATTGGATGGCCATTAGATTTTTTTCCCTACATTTCTTTTCCATGTTAAGCTTAATTGATGATGTAGTTCAGCTCCTAGTAATGTAAAAATTTTTGATGTCAAAAAAAAGACACAAATTAATTAACTAAGAAAAATGAATACATACACACAGGATCTTTAGGGTGTTGATAGGTAGTCATTAATCATTCTAGGAAGATTAAAACAGTACAGCCCCCAGTAAAAATCTGCAACATTGTTTTTTTTTAGCACAAGGTCTGTGACAGTTGAAAAATCCATTCTATTTCTGCCCTTGTTAATAAAATGCACAATTTATACCTCTGAAAAGTTTTACAGCTAAACCTCTAGGGACCTACTTTCTGTCCTGTACATAAAGAGAAAATGTACGGAAGTGGAGACTTGTGAGTAGATGACCTTGAAAGGTTTATTCACTAGATTATATCACTTGTAAAGTAGTATCGTTTTGAAGAAAGAAAAGGCCCATGATAAATAAATGTCTCTCCTTTGTGCAAAAACTCTATAGTGAAATAGCTCATGCTAATAAAACAATTCCCATATAATACAACACATATTTTACTACCTGGTAAAAGACAATAATGAAGATTATCGTCATGCTTTTATCAGTTAACTATTGCTGGGTAACAAACCACAGCATAACTCAATGGCTTAAAACAACAGTCATTTATTATTATAGTTCACATGTCTGTGAGTCAGCTAGAGGTCAGCTCAACTCAACTAGGCTCACCTATGCATCTGCTGTGCATGATTTATGCATCTGGGGGTTATTAAGGAACTCTGCTCTATGTTGGCTTTGTCTGGGGCAGCTTACCTAGGGCAACTCCACTCCAAGTGTCTCTCATCCTCCTACTAGAACTGGCAGGCTAGGCTGGACATGTCCTTCTCATGGTAGTGGCAGAATTACTAGAGAACAACTGAAATCACACAAGCACTTTTTCAAACTTTTCTTATATCATGATTTCTAGTGTCCCATTGACCAAAGCAAGAAATGTAGTCAAACACAGATTCAATAGAAAGGAAAATATATTCTGCCTCTTGATGGAAGGAGTGGTAAACTCAACTGGCAAAGGGTGTGGCTAACAAAAAGAGGTGAAGAATGAGGGTCATTAATGCACTCTAATTGATAAGAGCCATGGACAATAATTAGATTAATATGAAATCTACAAAGCAAACTAGCAAGCATTTAGAAAATGCTGGAAATTAGGGGAAATTTCTTTTTTGCCGTATTCATAACAGCTGCACCAAGGCTTACTTGTCTGTATATGTATATCCCCTGGTTGAAAACTGATACAAGCCAATTTGGCTATTCATAATTATCAGAACCTCTAACCACTTTAGGTAGGGGAAAGTTCTGTGATTTCTTCTCCACAACCTGACTACCAGATAGTATGTTACAATGAAAGTAAGCTTCAAAACGAATTCTACTATATATAAAAACACTCATTAGCCATCATGCCCCAAAGAGTCATATAAGATAATTTTGTAAGCTTGGTAAAGTTCACATCACCCTGTCCTTTTAGGTATTTTGATAAATGCAACACATAAAAGGTGCAATTCAAAGTCAACACAACAATATCCTGAAGGCAACATTAGCCAACTCTAGAAATCAAGAAACTGAGTTTTTGGAACTCCAGATCTAGGCCACTGTTAGCACTATTTTGTATAAGTGAGTTTTTTCCAAATTTTTACTCTTTGTTTTTGCAAGAGAGGCAATGAATGTGCAATTCTGATCCTCAACAGTTCCTGAACACCACTCATTTCAGCAGGGGATATTATTTCTAACATCACTTTTTGTTAACTAATGAACATTTTGGTACTGACTTGATGGTAATATGTGAACTGTTTGCTATAACCACCTTTGGAGTGTATATTCCTCATTAAGTTACTTCAGAGAGTAACCAACAACTCCTGGAATGTAAATTCTGATTAGGGCACCTCTGATGTTCACTAACAGCCCCTTAGCTATAAAAGAAAATTAACTTAAACACACCACGTACCTCACACTGTTTGTACTGAAATATTTTAAAGTAAATTACAGGCAATATAATCCCCATACAATATAAGATGTAAGGAATAATCTTCAAAATAAAGTCTGACAGTATAATTGTATAATATTCAACAAATCTGTCTTAACATTTCTTTTTTTTCATCTTCCAACACTCAGAGCCTCAATTTTTAAGACTGGCTCTGCTGTTTTTTCTATGATTCTGTTTATTTTGTTCATTTCACAAACTCTTCCAATTGCTGATTATAAATGCCATCTTCATTTCTTCAGTGCCTCTGAGTTCCTGAAAATTTTGCTTCTACAGTCTGAAACTGACATCTAAGATCCATTTTTAATTCTCAAACAGAAATCTCTCTGCAGTATTTGATATTGTTGACCACTATCTCTTTTCTATCTTTTCAAATACTATCTCCTACAGACCTCTAGCCTCCTCTAATGGTTTTTAAACTAACCCTTCTTACTTCTCCTTCCCCTCACTTATATGCCTGTACACCTCACCTTCTACCTCACACCATGCAGACCTCAGCACCTCTGCACCTCTTTGAGGGAGAATTTCTCTCCAAATTCACTTTGCGGAGAGTTCATCTGTCTCCTCATGGCTTGAACTATCACCACAATATTGAAGACTCCCATACTGACTGGAACTAAGCTTCAAACTCTTGTCATCAAACCACGTCTCCTTCTCTTAAATTCTCCCCACCAAATTAGCTACCAGCCAGTCCTTTGTCATCCTTTCCAACTATGCCAATTCTCATCGATCTTTACTGTTTTAATAGTTTCTGTTGGGGTGCCTGGGTGGCTCAGTTGGTTAAGCATCCAACTCTTCATTTTGGCTCAGGTCATGATCTCAGGGTCGTGAGATCGAACCCTGCATTGGGCTCCATGTTGACTGTGGAGCCTGCTTCATATTCTCTCTCTTTCCCTCTCCCTTTGACCCTACCCCCCACTCATGCACACACTCTCTTCCTCTCTCTCTAAAAAAAAAAAAAAATGATTTTCTTCCTCTTTAATAGTTTTTCACTTGACAAATATTTTTGCTGAATACTCACTACCTGCCAGGCATTGCTCAAGAAGCTAGGGATACAGCAGTTAATAAGATTAATTAATAAAAAAATAAGATAGGGGCACCTGGGTGGCTCAGTCAGTTAAGCATCCAACTCTTGATTTCAGCTCTGGTCATGCTCTCAGGGTTGTGGAGTCAAGCCTTGTATCAGGCTCCATGCTGGACATGGAGCCTACCTGGGATTCTCTCTCTCCCTCTCCCTCCATCCCTCCAACCCCCCTTAATAAAAATAGAATAAAATAAAATAAATAAAACAGACACCTCATCAAGTTTGAAGCCCCTTTCACTGAGATTTTCCTGTTCCTACATTTCTTTCAAAGTGTTTTTCCATGTCCAGAAAGCTATCCCATTCTAGTTCTACACCCCAGTTTTTCTTTTTTAAATTCAATCTCATTTTCTGTTGTATATAACCTATACCTTACCATCTAGTCCTTGGGTTGAATAATTTTTATAGCTAATGTACACGTACATAATCTGTATATATGTATGCATATTTAATAATACATTATATAACATGAATAATATGTATAAAGGAAAACTTCTCAACTATGTTGTAAGTTCTTAAAGTGTAATGTATTTCTATCTAATGTCTGTAGCACACAGTAAGATCATAAAAATATTTAATAAATGAATCATTAAGAACATGTTAAAAAAGAAGAAGAAGAAGATAGGAAGGGAAAAATGAAGGGGGGGAAATCGGAGGGAGGAGACGAACCATGAGAGACTATGGACTCTGAGAAACAAACTGAGGGTTCTAGAGGGGAGGGGTTGGGGAGATGGGTTAGCCTGGTGATGGGTATTAAAGAGGGCAAGTACTGCATGGAGCACTGGGTGTTATATGCAAATAATGGATCATGGAACACTACATCAAAGCTAATGATGTAATGTATGGTGATTAACATAATAAAATAGAATTTTAAAAAATAAATAAATAAATTACATTAAAATTAGAAAAAAGAAAGAAAAAAAAAGAACACCACTGGACTAAATGGGGAAAAACTGAGAGCTTTTCCCCTAAGGTCAGGAACACAGCAGGGATGTCCACTATCACCACTGCTATTCAACATAGTAGTAGAAGTTCTAGCCTCAGCAATCAGACAACAAAAAGAAATAAAAGGCACCGAAATCGGCAAAGAAGAAGTCAAACTCTCACTCTTTGCAGATGATATGATACTTTATGTGGAAAACCCCAAAGACTCCACCCCAAAACTGCTAGAACTCATACAGGAATTCAGTAAAGTGGCAGGATATAAAATCAATGCACAGAAATCAGTGGCATTTCTATATACCAACAAGACAGAAGAAAGAGAAATTAAGGAGTCGATCCCATTTACAATTGCACCCAAAACCATAAGATACCTAGGAATGAATTTAACCAAAGAGGCAAAGAATCTGTACTCAGAAAACTATAAAATACTCAAGAAAGAAATTGAGGAAGACACAAAGAAATGGAAAAACGTTCCATGCTCATGGATTGGAAGAACAAATATTGTGAAGATGTCAATGCTACCTAGAGCAATCTACACATTCAATGCAGTCCCTATCAAAATACCATCCACTTTTTTCAAAGAAATGGAACAAATAATCCTAAAATTTGTATGGAACCAGAAAAGACTCTGAATAGCCAGAAGAATGTTGAAAAAGAAAAGCAAAGCTGGTGGCATCACAATTCCGGACTTCCAGCTCTATTACAAAGCTGTCATCATCAAGACAGCATGGTACTGGCACAAAAACAGACACATAGATCAATGGAACAGAATGGAGAGCCCAGAAATGGACCCTCAACTCTATGGTCAACTCATCTTTGACAAAGCAGGAAAGAATATCCAATGGAAAAAAGACAGTCTCTTCAACAAATGGTGTGGGAAAATTGGACAGCCACATGCTGAAGAATGAAACTGGACCATTTCCTTACACCACACACAAAAATAGACTCCAAATGGTTGAAAGACCTCAATGTGAGACAGGAGTCCATCAAAATCCTAAAGGAGAACACAGGTAGCAACCTCTTCGACCTCAGCTGCAGCAACTTCTTCCTAGAATCATCGCCAAAGGCAAGGGAAGCAAGGGCAAAAATGAACTATTGGGACTTCATCAAGATAAAAAGCTTTTGCACAGCATAGGAAACAGTCGACGAAACCAAAAGACAACTGACAGAATAGGAGAAGATATTTGTAAATGACATATCAGATAAAGGGCTAGTATCCAAATTCTATGAAGAACTTATCAAACTCAACACCCAAAGAAAAAATAATCCAGTCAAGAAATGGGCAGAAGACATGAACAGACATTTCTGCAAAGAAGACATCCAAATGGCCAACAGACACATGAAAAAGTGCTCAACATCACTCAGCATCAGGGAAATCCAAATCAAAACCTCAATGAGATATCACTTCATACCAGTCAGAATAGCTAAAATTAACAAGTCAGGAAACAACAGATGTTGGTGAGGATGCGGAGAAAGGGGAACCCTCCTACACTGTTGGTGGGAATGCAAGCTGGTGCGGCCACTCTGGAAAACAGTATGGAGGTTCCTCAAAAAGTTGAAAATAGAGTACCCTACGAGCCAGCAATTGCACTACTGGGTATTTACCCCAAAGATACAAATGGAGGGATCCAAAGGGGTATGTGCACCCCAGTGTTTATAGCAGCAATGTCCACAATAGCCAAACTATGGAAAGAGCCAAGATGTCCATCAACAGATGAATGGATAAAGAAGATGTGGTATATATATACAATGGAATATTATGCAGCCATCAAAAAAACGATATCCTTAGAAGGGAAGGGGGTGGGGGGATGAGTTAGCCTGGTGATGGGTATTAAAGAGGGCACGTTCTGCATGGAGCACTGGGTGTTATACACAAACAATGAATCATGGAACACTACATCAAAAACTAATGATGTAATGTATGGTGATTAACATAACAATAAAAAATTTAAAGAAACCAAAATCTCGTCATTTGCAATGACATGGATGGAACTAGAGGGTATTATGCTAAGCGAAATAAGTCAATCAGAGAAAGAGAAACTGATATGAGGAATTTGAGAAACAAGATAGAGGACCATAGGGGAAGGGAGGAAAAAATGAAACAAGATGAAACCAGAGAGGGAAACAAACCATAAGAGACTCTTAATCTCAGGAAATAAACTGAGGGTTGCTGGAGTGGTGGGGGGTGGGAGGGATGGGGTGGCTGGGTGATGGACATTGAGGAGGGTATGTGCTATGGTGAGCACTGTGAATTGTGTAAGACTGATGAATCATGGACATGTACCTCTGAAAAAATAATACATTATATGTTAAAAAAAAAAGAAGATAGTAGGAGGAAAAATGAAGGGGGCAGAATCAGAGGGAGAGACAAACCATGAGAGACTATGGACTCTGAGAGACAAACTGAGGGTTTTAGAGGGGAGGCGGGTGGGGGATGGGTTAATCCGGTGATGGGTGTTAAGGAGGGCATGTACTGCATGGAGCCCTGGGTGTTATATGCAAACAATGAATCATGGAACACTACATCAAAAACTAATGATGTAATGTATGGTGACTAACATAACATAATAAAATAAAATTTTGAAAAAAAACACCACTGGAAAGGGAATATCTTTTTGGGCATAAATGGAACAGAGAGAAATATCAACTTAATTCCTTATTGCAAAAATAATAGGTAACCCTTATTGAATAGTTAAATGTGCCAACCATCATTGTAAGAGCTTTACACATATTTAATTCCCCAAAATAAAATCCTATGAAAGATACTATTATTATCCCCATTTTTCTACATGTAAAACTGAGGCAGAGAAAAGTTAACTTTTCAAGGCCAGTAAATGATAGGGTCAAAATTCAACTCCAGGATAATTTCATTCTAAATCCAAATTCCAATTTATTCTGCTATACTGTATTTCATGATTCTGAGTCTACAGATTTAGACTCTGGCACTATCAAATGTTTTTATTCTAATAACCTTTATGAGTATCTGCATATTGATGTCATAGTGAAAGCTCCAGCTGTCAGTAGAAAAGAAAAAGCCCTAATAAATTCATGAATTGGACTTCTTTTAACATACCAGCTTTGTATAAGGTGACTTATAATTTTTTATCCAAATCAAAACACTTTTGGGAATAGAGGGGTTACCCTATTTATTTTTTGCTGCATAGCAAATTATCCCAAAATTTAGCAGCATAAAACAACAAATACTCATTATCTCACACACTTTCTCAGGGTCATAAATCCAAGAGAGGCTTAACCGAGTGGTTCTATGCCAGAGTCTCTTATGAAGTTACAGTCAAGATATAGACCCAGACTATAGTCATCTGAAGGCTTTCCTGGACTGGAGGATGTGTTTCCACACCCCAAATGGCTATTGACAGAAAGCTTCAGTTCCTCACATAAGCCTTTCCATGAAGGCTGCTCCTGGCAAGATATCAGGCTTCTCAAGGAGTGAATGATCAGAAAGAGAGAGAGAAAAGGAGAGACAGAGGGAGATGGAATCACAGTGCCTTTTATAATCTAATCTCAGAAGTGACATAATCACTTTTGCTTTATTCTACTGGTCAGACAGACCAACCCTGGTGTACTGTGGTAGAGTCTGAACACTGAGAGGCAAGAATCATTGGGTACCATCTTGGAGGATATTATTAATAATTAAGCCAGGACAACAGACATAAATGAGGACAGTCCCTAACAAATCAAGGTTTATCACTTCATCTGTTTTGATTTATATTTATCACATCAGGAAGTAATTTCCTATCTATAAAATTGTTTAGTTCTATGACTAAGTGCCTGAAAAATCTATAATATGAGTAACTGCCATGACCTTGTCCTCCTCAGTCCCACCAAATCCCTCTCATGACATTGATGCAGAAGCCACCAGCAGTCAACAACCAGTGGCTTTTCAAATATGTCTCTTTTACTGCAAATACTGGATTGTTGTTCTCCTGTATCCCTCACAATTTCACCTAGGTCCCCAAAAATCCATATATGTCTCTTCAGCAATCTGGGAGCTTCATGAATGATAAGTACGTCAAGGACCTTGTAAAACCTAATAATATTGAAAATAAAGTACTTTATAATTTAAATAGGTCTTGATAAGACTAACCCTGAAATTACAACCATAAAATTTTCTGTTTGGGGGGGGGATCAGTTTACTGGGAGAAGAAAGCACTGAAATCTAAACAGGATTTGCTAATAATTATTGGTACTTCCTACACTGGGCACTTTCCTTCAACAGTTAACATGACCACTATGCCATCTTAATCACTTCCTTGTGAATTTGGCCCTGGTGCTAAAGTCAACTCCAGCTCACTTTCTTTGTCTTTTTTTTTTTTTTTTAAGATTTTATTTATTTGTCAGAAAGAACGAGAGAGAGAGAGAGAGACAAGCAGGGGGAGTGGCAGGCAGAGGGAAAAGCAGGCTCCCTGCCGAGCAAGGAGCCTGATGCAGGACTCCATCCCAGGACCCTGGGATCATGACCTGAGCTGAAGGCAGACTGCCTGAACTACCCAGGCATCCCTTCATTTTCTTAGGCTTTAGAACAAGAACTAAAGCAAAAGCAACATGTCTAGGTTAAGGAGTTTGGTTATTAGTTTCATTAACTCTCCTTTGTTCTGGGATATAATACTAGATATCAAGCAGATCTATCTATGTCCTGATACAGGACAAAAAAATAAAAATAATAGTGAAGGTACCATTTTATTATTCATTAGAACCGAGTTAAGTAAACCAAGTCAGAAAAACAGTATTTTCCTTCCAATAACTATTAAAAGCAATAAAAATAAACAATTGTGGACGTTAGATTTGGGAGGAACGCAAACTATTCTTTTTTACCCTGTGCATGTTATATAAGACTATCCTAGAAGGGAGCTCATTAAAGCTGCATAATGTGTGGCTGTCTCAAAGATACAATAACCATCATCATATTGTAGTTGGAGTGGTAATTTGGGAGTCAAGCTTAAAACCAGAGAGTCCATTCATGATTCATTGCCCTAATATGTTGATATGCTGAAGAGAGAGAAAGAGATTGAGATTGAGAGAGAAAGAACAAGACTATATACCTTCCCCCTATAATTTGTCCAACCTCATGACCAGGAAAGTCAGGAACTACCTACCTGAAGAACGAAAATGACTGTAATCTTCCCATGAAAATCAAGAAAGAAACAATGAGCCAAGAGAAACAGAAATAAAGTATTTCACCAATGTCTATCATGATTCATTTTTACATTCATTCATTTTCAAAACCATCTTGACAAGCCCTGTTAGTAAGTATAAAGGAAAGTAACTGCTTAACCAGATACATTATTTGCTTTCTTTCTTCCTCCTTTCAGTTGTGGTGGGGAAATAAGTTAGTTGCTCTTTTCTAAATTTTCCTCTATTGATAATATATCTTCCCGTATCATTTGTAAGCCAAGATCCTTTTTAGCATTCACTTTTAAAACAAACCACCTGCCAATTGAAGCTGACTTCACCTTACTGAAGGCTGGGTAATTCCTCTAGGCAGTAGAATATCTCATTAGTTATTTGAATGTTGTTTTCCTTGGTGGAGTCCTGTCAACTATTTTTTTTTTCTTATTCATCTATTCTACTCTAATTCTCGGACCACTATTGATTTACCCTAAGTTAAGTCAATTTACTACAAAATTTTTCTACCTGTAATTTGAGAATATTCATTCAGGTGCACGGAACAACCACCATGAATCACATATTCATGTGTTTTTAATCTTAAACCTTTAAGTATCTGCTAAAGTTTTCTTGCTTCTCTTTTGTTTTTGCAACACACACACAAAACATTATTTAATGAAGAAGCTAAATTGAAAAACCTCTCTGTTTAGAAGTCATAGGATACATATTTTCATGCAAAGAAAATGTTTTGTGTGTTTATAAACCTCATAAAGGAACAGAGCATTCAATCCTGTTTGAAAGAAACTGCAAACTAGCTTTATTCCTTAGATTGTGTTTTCTAATCAAACTGAGTTACTTTTCTAGTCTGTTCCAAATTTCCCAGTTTTTCTGTCTAGGTTTCCTGAACTTTATAATAACGTAGCTTGTTCTTAGACTGAATTTCTGGTTGTGTACACAAATCCAATAAAATTAGCTGTTGCCCATCAAACATAATCCACATTGCTCTTCGCTACTGGTTATCAAAAGCTATAGAGAACTGACACCCAGGTATATCAACACAAATATGGTACCTTGTATTTTTGCATTTCCTTCCCACTTGAACATTACAGTTATTGCGTTCATATAATAAATATATACAGACCTGGTATGTGCTAGATAGTAAAAAGACAAAGAGACAAAATGCTTTATCTCCAGGGAAATACCATTCCAGGAATTTTTAATTTATTTTATTTTTAATCTTAATTCTGTGTTTTTCAAATATTTTAGCCAGACTATCATTTTTTTCCAAACGTAATATTACTTAATACATACAACAGAATAAGCTGAAAAGCTGGGATAGCAGCAAGCTCAGTGGAGGGCAGCCATCTGGAAGCCTTGACACTCGGCCTCCAAAGTGGACAATGAGGTACCTCTGAGAATCCTAAAGCCTCATAGAGCACTTTTTAAATCCAGGGACATAGCAATCTGCTTATTTTTCAGGTAAAAAACAAAACAAAACAGAAACCTGTAAATTAGAGGTACTGTACAACTTGCCAGCCAGAGGCATATCCAGAATTTTCCATGTCTCCTGACACTCAGGTTCCCAGTTCTTTCTAGGGAGCTATAACCACTTCCGATGTTGACACTTTGTCAGAATTATTTCTGCTTGTAAATATTTACCTTTTAGGCTTGATGAGTTCTTAAGACAGATTTGATTACATCCCAGAAGCAAAAAAAAAAAAAGAAAAGAAAGAAGGAAAAGCTTCCAGAATTGCTCATCTCTGATGTTAGACCTTAAGTTGATTTTTAAATGCCTTATCTCTTCCATAAGTAGATGGATGACAAGAGGGTAGTTCATCAGCCCTTCACAAGTCAGAGCACTAACCACTATAGCTCAGCAGAAAGAAAAGATTTATTCACCTTTGAATCACTGAAATTCCTATTACTAATACTTCTCCTATTAAATAGCAATCCTGCAAACCTCCAAGAAAATAAATAATGAAATGGTAAACACGTGCCCAAGGCTGCTATCCTGCCAAGACTATTTCTCTTCTGTTGCTTTGCCCTTTTATACCATTGCGCCTAGATGCTTCTCACACCCTCTTTCAATACTTAGAGTGAAGTTGTTATGTCACAACCTTCACCCTCACTTGCCCATGCCATGTGCCCTGCTGCTACTAATACATTCCATTGTTGATAATCCAGGGGCAGCTGGACACAGTGGTCAGAATAATGCCTCCCACTATATTATTGTTCATTATTGATCCCTGCTACGCATATACCTGAACTACTCAAAAAACTAATTTGGGCTGGCTTCATCTCTAGCTCTTAATCACAATAAAACATTCTCTCTCACCTCATCAATTAGTATATGTTCATAGCCAAGAATATAGCACTTTTTTTAAAAAAGTTAATTCTGGGGCGCCTGGGTGGCTCAGTTGGTTAGGCGACTGCCTTCGGCTCAGGTCATGATCCTGGAGTCCCTGGATCGAGTCCCGCATCGGGCTCCCTGCTCGGCGGGGAGTCTGCTTCTCCCTCTCCCACTCCCCGTTTGTGTTCCCTCTCTCCTGTGTCTTTCTCTGTCAAATAAATAAATAAAATCTTTAAAAAAAAAAAAAAAAAAAGTTAATTCTGATCCTTTATTTAAAATAAAAACATTAACTGTTACCCCATGCTATGTTGGTAAAACATTAAACTCAAGCTCCTGAGGTATACTGCTTTTATACTGCAGATATTGAATTGTGACCTTTACCATTATAGACTAATTAAAAGTGAAATTTTATGGCATCCCAGCATGCAGTCTTCTTTTAAAGATAAAAAAAATGAAAAGAGTGAAGAATAATGAATTACAAAGGCAGTTGGAGCTATCAAAAAGGGCTTAATTTAAAAAGCATTTCCCATAGTGGTGGTACAAGATGTTGGTGTTCACAGTTAAATTAGTTTACAACTCACCTGAATCAAATTCCTTAATTATTCAATTACTACCGTGTATATTGTTTAATGAGGCCAAATGACCTTCAGGATAATTGCTTTCTTTTTTGTTGTTTTCAATATACACTTAATTCCTTGAAACAGACCATCAAGTATATCAACAGATTTCTTCAATAAACAGTTTAGCTTTATGTTAGATAGCCAATATACTTTGGAAATTTTCCCAACAATATTCAGAAGTCATGTACCTTAAAGACACCCTGTGATTTATTTTCCTCATGTAAGGAATTTCTGATGTAAGGAATAGCATGTTGGTGTTCATATTTGTATGAAATAAGTCATAACACCACTTGATCATGTAAGTATCCATTATATTAACGACTTTGTTTTACGACTACACATTTAATTTTCATGATCTTGCTACCCCTACTGGTTTAACTTCATACATGTACAGATTAGGTCTCTAAATATTTTGGATATGGAAAAAGAAGATATGTAACATTTGAAATAAAACAATATTAAAATAGACCCAACCTATGTTGTATAAAGTAGCCTTGCAATAAAGGAAAAAGAATATAGAGTCATCCAAATGCTTTGAAAATATTATAGGCCTTTGTTACACCCAAGGATGTGTCCTGAGCCCTTCATGAATCCCAAATTTGTGAATATACAAAACCTTATCATCTCCTTCATAAAATTCAATGAGGTACAACTGAAAAATTTAGGTGATTACTTCAGATGTTTAATGATTCCATAAATATGAAACTGGAGTCATTTGTAAAACTATTAAAATAAATTCTGCCTCTAAAATAAACTCACCACTACATCATGTCATTACATGATGTCATTACAATAACGCGACACAAAATTAACTGAGTCTCTACGTTCTTATAGCTTAAATTGGGCCCTGCCCAGGCATGCGTAGCCAAGCGCCTGTGTGGGAGCTGAAGTCCACTTGCCAGGCTGAGTACAGGGCTGCATAAGGCCAGCATCAGCCTAGTGGAAAGGGAGTCTTTTTCTATTCTCACAAAGGCTCTGTGGATTCTACTGATGACCCTGCTTCTACTAACTCTGGACAAGCCAAAGTTGAGTAATAAATCATGTAGCTAGAGCCCAGATTGTCTTTCCTAGTCCACCTGTTACCATTACTGCATAGAAGGAAACACCAAATGCCTGGAAACCTGGCCCAAGGGAAGATGACTGCTGACCAGCAGACACCTGTGTAAGGATTCTGCATCTGGGCAGACACATGCTTGGATTGTTCAGCCTCTCCTTCCATCCCACCTCCCTCCAGGGAAGATAGGTGGGTGAGTCACTTTCTGTGGTACCAGGTAACACAGCTCACTGACCAGCACTGAAGACAATGACAAAACTAGAACAATGCCTGGCATATTCTCTGGGATGGAGTTTCCCAAAAAGATCATACTAAATACAGGCCAGTTTATATCTGATCTGTCTGAAAAATCAGTGGAGGTATAAGGGTGGGGAGGTGGGGGGAGGGAGAATCTTCTCGGGTTCCCAAGGGAACTTGTGGGGAAGATATTCAAATGATGAAACTGGAAGAGTTTTCCCGAGGGCAGGGAAAGGAGAAAGGCCAGGCATTTAGCTGTCCAAGGCACAAAGTTCTTTTTGCAAGATTTGCCCATGGTGCTGGCCAAAAAGGTAAAGGCTTGCAAGGCAGAGAACCACGAGTCCTTCTACAAGGTTTGGCCATGGTAAGAGCCAGGATAGCTGAAGAACTAGAACAAATGTGGAAAACCTGGAAGGGAATGATGCTGGGACAGATAATGCCCGTGCACTCTTGACCCAAACCAATTTGACAGCAGGAGTGAAAAAGCAACAACTAACTGCTGAAGGAGGCACTGTGCCACACCTCAAGGAAACCAGGAAAGACAAAATGAAAGGAGCTTCCCCTCCTCGTTCCTGCTCAGGCGAGAGGGTGACTGTGAGCAGTGTGGGTACTGGGATGATTGGAGCAGATCTCCAAATGAGGTCCCCAGGGGCTTCCAAGTACACCTAGCCAGGGGCCCAGGGTTGTTAAATCACTATGCCAAAAAAAAGTGATGTCACTCATATTAGAAAGCAAGTCAGGAACTTGAGGCCAATTACTTGAAGACTATTCCCAAATACTGGGTCCAGTCCTTGATCAAGAAGGAATAGGAGAAGAGGGAGGCTAAAGGTGGCAAGGGAAATCTCATCTTTTTCAAGTAACTCTGCCCTCAAAGACAAATGGGAGAAATCTCTGTTAAGTGGTCAGAGATAGAGTCCCCAAAGGTACCTTGAATAAATGCCAACAGTTTAGAATGGTAGAGAGAGCATACCTAAAGCTAAACTATTTTGCTGTCCTTTTTTGAAGAGGTGGCTAAGCATAAATGAAGTTTCCAAGTTAATGTTTTATCTATAAGTAACTATTAAAATGCAGGCACCAAATCTTTCTCCAAGCCTCTGAGATAGTACTGAAAACCAATTGCTTTACATGTGCCCAGAGGTTTCAGGATTTGCTTCACTGAGAATATACATGTATATGTTATTGTATAAATGTATATTCCCTTGATAAGATTAGAAATGAACTTTTGAAATTCTGCTTGGAATAGGTCTATGTGGTATAATATGGAGCCTGACCAGGTGGATTGGTTAGATATTTGGTCTAGGTATGAGGGACAGTGAAAGTCCCTACATTTAATCATTTCCAAGATGGTTGACATTCCCTTGTACACTGAATTGCAATGGTCTTAAGAAAAGTAAACTAAACTTGGCATAAATATGTTTATTTTAAATTACTAACATCTCCATTTCAGGGATAAAGTTTCAACTGAGGCCTGAATTACACCCAACAGAAAGAGATAAGAGAGGGTATAATTTGGCAGTAATATGCCTAGAAAGAGGGGTATCAAAATGCCAACTTTTGAAGTATATGTTTTTATTCTCTCTGTTATCTCATTCTGGAATGTTGGCGTGAGTCTTGTGACTTCTAAGTACAATACCCCCATCCGACCACCCTCTACAGCCCTTCTCTAATACACAGTGATTTGTTAAAGAGGATTACAAAGGTTTTCTACTTAGAACTCTTCAGCATTAAAATTTTTTACTATAAACTAAAGATAAAAGATGACATAGAAATGAGAAGGCAAAACTTTTCACTGCTGGGATTTGTTTACCCTGTGCTTCAAACTTAAAATGGAATAAAAAACATTGTTATATTTAACTCTTTTATATGATTTCATCCTTTAAATATTATTATCTACTTTTTCCACTAGGTGATCATGCAATTACCACAGAATATAAAATTGAGAATATGACATTAGTTAAAACTATACATATATATAACACACATATTATATATTTCCAAAAAAAAAAAAAAGTTTAAATAACGGAGTGCAAATGGAAAAAAACTGAGAAAAAGACATTAAATAAAACTTGAAAGCCAATGTTTGTCTTATTTTGCCTTTCATTATTATCTAGATTCAGTGTGCAGGAATTCTCTGAAACCGAGCAGTGAGAGACCATTTTCCCCAGTCTCTTGCATTTCTTGTGAGTAGAGGCACTAACAGCGTTTGTTCTGGATGACCTTTTCAAGGATGCTTATAGAGCCAATATGCCATCCAGTAAAATAAAGTGATCCCCCTCTAGGGCAAACTTTGTGCAGGTTTGCCTGTAGCTCCTTACAAAAGACTGGGGTTTCTAAACTCAGATTCCTCAGCTCAAATGCAAACCACTGTCTGTGCAGCACCCACCTGGGCCTGCACCATGTAACCCTTGTGGAACTTAGGGAGTATGGGGAACTGAGGGGAACATGAAGCTCATGCTGACTGCTGCGCTGTGAGTAACAATGTCCTTCGTATTTGACTCAGAAATCCTGTCTTCTACCAGCATTGGTGAAACTGTGCAAGCTAACCTATGAGTTTGCAAACAGAGTAAAACCTTAGACCCTTCATAGTTCTTGATACCGGGCATACTATACTTTAGGGGTTCTCTTGTATTCCCCTGGAGATAAGCTGGAATTTTTTGCTATTATTATTATTATTACTTCAAGAAAGTTTAGTATTGAATGATGGTGACAAGATGATCTTGGAACCATTTCCAGGATGCTAGAGCCAAGATTCCAAAATGAAACAAGAAAAGGAAATGGGGACTTCAGAGCTTAAAGAGCAGATAGTAATTTAAACTTATGAGTTGGAGAGCCAAGAAGGAATATAGTATACATTACAATTCACTGACAAAGGAAAAAAGCAGTAGCTCATAAAAGGAAAGAAATAAATAATACGCTCTTGAACTTAGTAAAAGCTGAGATAAATTGGACCCATTAATCTCCAGACTCACTCGTGACCTCTTCTCTTTGATCCTCACTCTTTGTCTAACCCATGGGCGCTGGTTTCTCTCTTTGTGACCTGACATTCCTTTCAGTCTTGCAATCTCACCTGGGGGCTTGAAACGGACTCTGACAACTGCCGGCAAGAGATTTTAAGATGCCACAGGGTAAATAGACTTCTTTTGCCTGTTTGATTTACATGTATTTCATTTATTTTGATAAAATGCTTTGATTTCTGAGCTACTAAAGAAAACTATAGAATGTGATGGCTAAAGAGAGAGAGAGAACAAGACACAGAGAAATACGGAGAAAGAGAATTCAAGTCTATACCTCTCATTGTATAGATAAGGAAAGTAAGATCTAGAGAAATTAAAGTATAATTTGATATTGCTATATTCATTATGACAATACAGGAATCCATATCATAGGAATCTCTAAAACAGAGAAAAGAAAGGCATCACTTCTCATGTTTTTATTTAACAGTATCACTTAATTATTTTTGACAAATATTTCTTTTCTCTAATATGGTCTACAGAGGAGAGTTGCTTACATTTGAGCTATAGAAAATCTCAGTTTAAGATCTTTAAGACTTGAAATGCATGTTTTAAAAGGAGGTGTTTTTTTTAAAGATTTATTTATTTATTTGAGAGAGAGAGAGCGCATGAGAGTGGGGTGAGAGCCAGAGGGAGGGGAGAGAGAGAGAGAATCCTCAAGCAGACTCCCTACTGAGCATGGAGCCTGACTCAGGGCTCGATCCCAGGACCCTAAGATCATGACCTGAGCTGAAATCAAGAGTCAGCCACTTAACCGACTGAGCCACCCACGCACCCCTTAAAACAAGTTTTTCCTTATGGCAGTATTTATTCTAATCATGAATATTGTAAAATGGCAAATTTCAAGTAGATTTTTAAACTGTGTTCAAAATTGTGAGAAACTTTCAAAACTCACCATTGGGTCAAGAAGGATCAGTCCTTTAAAACAATCCTAGAGGGGCGCCTGGGTGGCTCAGTTGGTTAAGCGACTGCCCTCAGCTCAGGTCATGATCTCAGGGTTCTGGGATCAAGCCCCACATCGGGCTCCCTGCTCGGCGGGAAGCCTGCTTCTCCCTCTGACCCGCTCCCTGCTTGTGTTCCCTCTCTCGCTGTCTCTCTCTCTCTGTTAAATAAATAAATAAAATCTTAAAAAAAAAAATAAAACAATCCTAGAGAATTGTTTGAATCAGCCCCACATTAGCTCCCATGTTCCAATCTCCCCGAAATAATGTTTTCAGGAACAGTTACTGATTATCTTATTATGGTAATCCACAAAGGATAATAATGATGATCATCGGTAAGATATCTACTATTGATCTCATTTTCTGCTCCTCACTCAACCCAAATGGTGGATATCATCCCCTTTACTTTCAGCTTAGGAAACTGAGACTAGGGGACTTGAAGGGACTTACTTGCTGTTGTTCAGCCAGTAATGGGTAGAGCCAGGATTTGAACCAAGTTTGTCTAATTCACACCCTCTCCAGAATGTCACCATGGCTGTCTGTATATTGAAATATAATACAAGAACATCTGACTACTGCAGGCCCATCTTTTATGAGGCACCCAAGAGAAGAAGTTTTATACAAAAAAATCAAGAATCAGAATAGAGTCAAACTTCTCAAGTGCCACTCTAGACACTGAAGGTCAGTGACACAATGCCTTCAAAATTATTTCCTAAAATTTATTATTTCCTAAAATTATTTGCAAGAATTCTATAACAGCCGAACTATCAATTAGATATGAAGATAGAATATATTTTCACCCTTTTTGTGCATCTTCTTAAGAAGATGAAATTAATGGGGGCACCTGGGTGGCCCAGTCGATTAAGCATCTGCCTTTGGCTCAGGTCATGATCTCAGGGTCCTAGGATCAAGTCCCACATCAGGCTCCCTGCTCAGCAGGGAGTCTGCTTCTCCCTCTCTCTGCTCATGATCTCTCTCTGTCTCTCTCAAATAAATAAATAAAATATTTTTTTAAAAAAAGAAGATGAAATTGATGGAATACCCGATATGTTTGAACATACTGAGAGGAGATAAATTAAGAAGTATGTACAAAATAAAACAAACCATAACCTCAAGGAAAACAAAAAGTTATACATATATGTCTACTACATGGTTCAGCTTTCAATAGGAATGTAAACACCAAATTCTGAACTAACTAAAATTGCAATATAGCACTGTTAAGAGGATAAGGGACAAGAGGGGACACACCAGTATACATACATACTAAGGAATGTGTGTGCTGAAGGTGGGGTATGAAAAAAAACTAAATCCTTTACTTAAAAACCTATCATCTCTCACAGGAGGGAGTCAATAGATAATGCCTAAAACTAAAAATTTAAGGAAAATATATTGCTTATTTGGCAATAAATGATCAAAAGAAAATGGTTAAGTTGTTGAAAATGGTTCCTATGAAAGTGGCTAGAAAGCAAGAGGACAGGGATTCTGCTCCTTTTTGAAACAAGCCTTGGTTTACTATTGACTTTTTAAACCATGTAATTAAAAACAAAAAGAAAACTAATCTTTACAAAGAAAGAAAAGGCAGTTGCTCTCAAGGTTTCCACAATTTAATGGAAGACATCAAATGGTATTTGGTTAAGTAGTATTAGAAGCATGTACAAAATGTTTGCGGAGGGGAACATAAGGAGATACATTCATTCTTCTTTGGGCAGAAGGAGGTGGTAAGAAGCTACACAGATTAGGTTTTCTTTTGTTAGAACATTATATTTTTAAATGGTTTTAAGTTGCTTTTAAATGTTTATGGTTTTCCAGTCAAAATAAGAGGGAAAAGATATTCAAATCTAGCCAGGGAAAATTGAATTAGCAAAGGCATAGGAGCATGAAAGTACTTTCACTTCTCAGTAACTCGATGTCATTACTACGAGTAGGCTGTGCTGTAATCTAGATAAATGCCAGGCGATGAGGCTAGAGAATTTATTTGGGTAAAGATGGCATAAAGCCTTGGAGTGCCTGGGTAGCTCCATTGGTTAAGTGTCCAACTCTTGGTTTCGGCTCAGGTCATGATTTCAGGATCCTGAGATTGAGCTCAGAGTTTGCTTGAGAGTCTCTCTCCATCTCCCTTTTCACCTCCCCGCAACTCATGTGCACATGCTCTCTCTCTCAAACAAATAAATAAATAAAATCTTTTTTAAAAGATGGCATAAAGCCTTATACATCAATCTATAGAAAAATATCCTTAAAGTCAGAAATCCAAGAATATATACTAGATGACATCACCATCTATCCAGTGGCTTAGTCAATAACTCAGGAGTCATCCTCTTAATCCACATTTCTCATCTATCACCAACTGTCACTCACTGTGAGTAGATAAAACCTATGAGCAAGTGAAGCACAGAGCTTTTGTGCAGTGCATTTTCCACACAACCGTATGGGGCAGCCCTGTCCACCTTAGTCCAAATTCCTACCATTTCCTAACTGGGGATAACTCCTTCCCTTCCATTCTCAACTGGCAACCAGAGTGATCTCATCAAAATGCAGATCCTACTATGTCAATCCTCCTACTTATAATATATAGTGACTTTTCATTTCTCTTAGGCTATAGACCAATATCTTTAACATGGTCTTCAAAACTCTGCAGGGTCAGGTCTAAGCATCATCTCCCCATCTTGCCCCCCCATTACATGGAGCCATTGCTGTCCTCCAGCCACAATGGCCTTCTTCCAGTAATTTTAACCTTACATATGCCCTCCACTACTGGCCCTTTGCACATATTGCTCCCGCAGCTTTGAACACTCTTTCAGTACTTCCCACCACTCCCATCACTATTTTCACAGTTGCCTAATTAATTTCTATTCATCCTTCAGATGTGCACCCTCAGGACATTAATGCATATATCTTTTGTGGCACCAATCATGACTGTGATTTTAAATTCATTTATAAGATTATTTGACTAAAATCTATCTTCTCTCCTAGACGATAAGTTCAATGTGAACAGGACCTGTATCTACATTAATACATTTTTGAATTAAACAAATATGCTTACTGAAATCTGCAAGAATTCTGTAAAGGCCTTAGAGAACAACAGATAATTTTTATTTACACAGCAATAATTCCAGAAAAATTGGCTCCCCAATGCCATGTACAATTGAAATGGATAAGTTGTCCTGAAATGTCAATATACAAAACACAAAAAAATACACAAATAAACATAAGATATAATTGGAAGTGAGCTCTGAAATGACACACTTAAAATTTTATGTCCTGTAAGCAATGTGACAGGTTTTTACCATATTTTAGGTGACCCACCCTTAATCCTCTCTGATTCCTATTTTCATCTTTTTAAATATGCTAAGAACAGTCTATAAGGAGATTGATAAAAACATAAAACCTATTCAATAAGAGTCTCCTCTTCCATTTCCTTCTAAGCAAAAATAAGTGTCATCCTCACAAAGCTTCTAGCCATCAGCAGGCCAGATAACCCATCTGTTTTTTTAATTAAACAGACGGAACATTACTTCATTAGAATTGGACACTCTCCAATCTTTCTAAAGTTTTTCTATCCACAGAGCTGTTTATCTATTTTTAAAAATTCAGGAATCATACCTATTTGCTCCTTTACTAAAAGTAGAGATCCTGACTTGCCAATATATTTACTTCCTTAACCTATTTGAAACCAGATGCTCTTTCTAAAAGAATAATGATTAGGGCGCCTGGGTGGCTCAGTTGGTTAAGCGACTGCCTTCGGCTCAGGTCATGATCCTGGAGTCCCTGGATTGAGTCCCGCATCGGGCTCCCTGCTCGGCAGGGAGCCTGCTTCTGCCTCTGACCCTCCCCCCTCTCATGTGCTCTCTCTCTCTCATTCTCTCTGTCTCAAATAAATAAATAAAATCTTTAAAAAAAAAGAATAATGATTAATATTTTAATTAACTAACTAAGGGTGTTTAAGTGCTATTATATCTTCTCTTTTTAGATGAGTAGGAAGAGCAAAGTAATGAAGTTACCAGTAAACGGTTAGCAGGAAAATTCCTTTATTCTATTAACAATAACTCAATAAGTCGCCTAACAGCTAACTGTCATGGTCATAAAGGAATTAATTGCCCACCTTCATTCATTCATTTGTACATCAAAGTTTTATATTAAATACTTGTCAGGCACTCTACTTAACTTGGGAAAAAAGATGAAAGTTATAGTCCCTGCCTTCAAGGAGTTCAGAGTCTAGGGGAGGAGAAAGAAAATTAATACGACTTGATAGGTGCCTAGACAGATTTCAGTCATGCCAGTTGAAAGAAAAGAAAGAATGATCCTAATAAAGGAGACAAGGGCAATTTAGGCTGAATAAAACTTCATGAATCTTTAAAAATTAAAGGGCTAAAGAAACTCTAAAAGATGAAAGTAAAGGCTAGAAAAGCAAGTTGGATTCATGTTTAAAAAAAAAAGACTTTGAATATATCACACTGGAGAGTTTTCATTTTATCCTAATATTGAAGAGAAAAGATCATAAGAACACTTGTGACATCAAATTTCTCATTTAGAAAAATTATCTGGCAGTGATATGGAAGATTAACTTGAAAGGAGAAAAACTTTCCATAAAGTCTAAAAACAATAACTCCTAAAAAAGAAGACAGTTTCATATTACCATAAAAATAAAAAGAAATATTATACCTAAGCTATCTAAAAGGTTTGAAATACTCTTCCTTGCAATGCAAATAATTTTTTAAAGATTTTATTTATTTATTTTAAAGAGAGAGAAAGCATGAGCAGGAGGGATAGAAGGGAGGGAAAGAGAGAGAATCTCAAGCAGACTCCATGCCAAGCATGGAGCCTGATGCAGGGCTTGATCCCAGGACCCTGAGATCATGACCTGAGCCGAAACCAAGAATTGGATATTTAACCCACTGCACACCCAGGCGCCCACAATACAAATAATTTTTTATAGAAATTCAGTGACCCCAGCTTTGTAAAGATTAAAAATTAGTCTCAAAATTATCAACACTTAATATCTAATTTTATTTTTAATGTGACCAAGACAGTCTTAACGTTCCTCTCAGCTTGACTAAAACTTCGGTTTCTTCCTGAATTTAGGCCCCTGACCTCCCTTTTTCTTAGAGCATTTACTTTAGAAAATTTAAAATTGTAAATTCTTTCTCTGCCTCTTTGAGATGTAAATCTTCTCCCAGACTATTGCCAGTTTTATAACAAGGATTTAAGAGCCATCACTTTGAAATGTAATCATCAAGAAAGATGGTGCCCGCCCCCCCCATCTCCCAGTCTCTCTGGGAAGGTAGGAGCCTAACTTCAATAAATGCCAATTAGCAAACACAAATGGCCTAATCACATTACCCAACTTTTCCCCTAATGTGCTCCAGTACTTTTCCACTAACTCACTCCAATACCTAAAAAACTCTCCTACCTTTTGTTCCAGTAGAGTTGATATCAACCTTTCTCCCCTTTTGCTCTTCCTAGAGCATTCATCCATATCTTCTTTGATTTACTAATTCCTCTTCATCCTTCACATCTCAGCTTGAATATCACTTCCTCTAGGAAGTCTGCTGTGCTACCAGGCCTCCAAGTCTAGAGCTAGGACCTTCCTCCACTTTATCTTATATAGAATTTTTTATGGACAGAATGTGTCCCTCCATGTCAAAGCCCTACTTCCCAACATGCTACTATTAGAAGTTGGGACCACTGGGAGGCAATTAGGATTAGGTGAGATCATAAGAGTGGAGATCTCATGAATGAGATTAGAGCCCTTACAAAAGTTATGAAAGTGCTTGATTTCCCTCTCTTCTTTCCACCATGTGAGGATACAATGAGAAGTGAGCAGTCTGCCATCTGGAAAAGGATCCTCACTAGAACTGTTACACTTTATCAATTGCCCATTTTCTTGTCTCTATCCCCTACTAAATTCATAACTTCATCAGGATAAGGAGTATATTTGTTGTGTTCTTTATAGAACATATAATATTAATGAATAAATATTTGTTGAATGAAGTAATGGATGATTATGAAAGTGACCCAGCCTTTAGTGTTGAAGCCAGGACACTGATTAGGCTCCTGAACTCTCAATATAGGATGTTAACTATGTCACCTTCTTATCTGTTTTCATGCTATGCAGTCCTGCCTTCAATCTTGAATAGAAAGTGTCAGCATTTGATGCCCTTATTAGAAACTACAACCTCAAATTGTAGCCAAGAGAATTTAAGACAAATTGCCCTAGGGGAAAGCAATATACCTTTTCCTTTACATGTGCTAAACTATCTTTAAAAAATTTAAGAGGAAGATAGTTTCATATTACTATAAAAATATAAAAAGAAGAACCAAGTTGAACCAACAAAAAAGTCCGCATATTTGGACCATACCACTTTAGTCTCTCAAAGGTTCACCTAAGGCCGCTACATTTGAAACTCCAGGGGTGGAGCACCTGGGTGGGTCAGTCAATTAAGTGTCCAACTCTGGATTTTAGTTCAGGTCATGATCTCAGGGTCATGAGATCGAGTGCCAAACTGGGCTCCAGCCTGCATGTGGAGCCTGCTTAAGATTCTCTCTCTCCCTCTCCTTCTACCCCTCCTCACCATACCCCTCACCCCTGTGTGAGTGTGTGAGTGCATGCACACATGCTCTCTCCCTCTCTCTCTCTCTCGTAAAGAAAAAAAAAGAAAGAAAACTCCAGGGGCACTATATACTTAGAATTCTGTGTGAAAGGCACACTCTTTCCCCCAACTCTCCCTGTATACAGTTTATAGTATATTTGAATAGCATCTTGTGGAGTTTTATAAGGCAGTGGTCCTGGAATCACTTCCACTGAGTTGCTCTTTGTGTTAAGCCTCTGGCTTTTATAAAAAGCTGGAAATAGACACAAGAAATAGCTCCTGCATTTCAGTATACATATTGTTAATAATATTGTCTTCTTCATTAATCAGTGTACTCCATATGAAGTCCCACAGAGAAATATATATATATATATTTTTTAAAGATTTTATTTATTTGACAGAGAGAGAGACCCAGTGAGAGAGAGAACACAAGCAAGGGTGGTGTGGGAGGGAGAAGCAGGCTTCCCGCTGAGCAGGGAGCCCGATGCAGGGCTCGATCCCAGGACCCTGGGATCATGACCTGGGCTAAAGGCAGATGCTTAACGACTGAGCCACCCAGGCACCCCAAGAAATACATATTTTTAATTTGATGTTTGCACAGATCCAAAGCTAGTTTCTTCAAAAAAAAAAAGTAGTAAAATGCACGAAACACTATCAAGTCTAGAAAACTAGTGAGTCCCTACTCACTGCATCCCTAAGATGGAAGAAGTGTTGTGGACTGGCCAAATTCCAAAATAATCTTTGAGTTATAGTGTTAAGTATCTTTTGGGAATGTCTAACTTCAGTGATGCTGGAGATATGAGATGGGGCCCAAATGTTTCACTTCCTTGGAAAGAAGTAATCTCCCACCTATATCTCATTGCCTTCTTCCCTCTTAAAAAGCCAACTAGGAACCAGAGTAAACCTGAGGGAAAAGAAGTATATTTTGATCTGCCTAGTCTAAGAAAAAGAAGTACTTAGAACTAACCTAACTCACCAGCACTGGGGATTCCAATAGATTTTGAGTCAAAGCTGAGGTTAGAAAAGAATGATATTCCTTTTTCTGGTATTGTCCCCTACGGATATATTTCTCCTGAGAGGTGGTAAGATGGATTGAATATTTGGTACACTACTTTATTTCCACAGAAGTATCCATTCTGACAGATTTAAGAATAGCTAAAATTGTTCAAAAGAGAAAATGAAGTTTTAGATACCAAAACATACTATAAAACCATAGTTGTTCAAATGTGGCATTTCCAGACAGATAAATTTTTTTTAAAGATTTTTATTTATTTATATGCCAGAGAGAGAGAGAGAGAGCACAAGCAGGGGGAGCAGCAGGCAGAGGGAGAAGCAGGCTTCCTGCAGGGAGCCCGACGCAGGGCTCCATCCCAGGACCCTGAGATCATGACCTGAGCTGAAATCATGAGCTGGATGCTTAACCAACTGAGGCACCCAGGAGCCCCGGAACAAAACAGTTTTAAGCAGGGGAGTAACACAATCAGATTTACATTGTGAGGGGCGCCTGGGTGGCTCAGTCAGTTAAGCGTCTGCCTTCAGCTCAGGTCATGATCCCAGGGTCCTGGGATCAAGGCCCAAGTGGGGCTCTCTGCTCAGCGGGGAACCTACTTCTCCCTCTCCCTCTGCCCCTCCCCCTCCTCCTGCTCATGCACACACGCTCTCTCTCAAGTAAATAAATAAAATCTTTTTTAAAAAAAGATTCGCATTTTGAAAGAGAATGTGGAAAGTGGATTAAAAGACGGCAAGCGTGGACCCTGGAATAACACTTTTTAAGCCTTTGTGGTAATCCAAGGAGGTAGTAACAGGGGACTGAATAATGGAAATGGCAGAGAGAATGGAGATAAATGTACAAATCCAAGAAATACCTTAAAAATTAGAATCATCATAACTAGCAAGTTGACAAGATGATGGAGGTAAGAGAAAGGAAAGAAGTGAGAATGGTGCCAAGATTCCTAAATTCACCACCTGGTGGATATGGTGTCATTCACAGAGATGGGAAACAACATGAGTATAAAGTTTGGAAGGAAGATATTCATTAGGGTTTTGAGATAGTTTTAGTGTAAGATAACTGTATGATACACAAATAGAGATAAGGTAGTTGTTGTTTGAGTTCAGAGAGAATTGTGGCCTGGAAATGTAGATTTGGGAGTCAGGAACATAAAAGGAATTCTTAAAGACATGATAGTGCTGGTAGTGCTCCATTGACAGATGAATGGATAAAGAAGATGTGGTATATATATACAATGGAATATTATGCAGCCATCAAAAGGAATGAGATCCTGCTATTTGCAACGACGTGGATGGAACTGGAGAGTGTTATGCTGAGCGAAATAAGTCAATCAGAGAAAAACATGTATCATATGACCTCACTGATATGAGGAATTCTTAATCTCAGGAAACAAACTGAGGGTTGCTGGAGTGGGGGGGGTGGGGGAATGGGGTGGCTGGCTGATAGATATTGGGGAGGGTATGTGCTATGGTGAGTGCTGTGAATTGTGCAAGACTGTTGAATCATAGACCTGTACCTCTGAAACAAATAATACATTATATGTTAAAAAAAAAAGAAGAAGAAAAAGAAGAAGACAGCAGGAGGGGAAGAATGAAGGGGGGAAAATTGGAGGGGGAGATGAACCATGAGAGACGATGGACTCTGAGAAACAAACTGAGTGTTCTAGAGGGGAGGAGGGTGGGAGAATGGGTTAGCCTGGTGATGGGTATTGAGGAGGGCACGTTCTACATGGAGCACTGGGTGTTATACGCAAATAATGAATCATGGAACACTACATCAAAATTAATGATGTAATGTATGGTGATTAACATAACATAATAAAAAATAAATAAATAAATAAATAAATAATTTTTTAAAAAGCCATGATAGTGCTGAATAGCACCCAAGAGAATGTGTACAGGGGGAAAAGATGTATGACAAAACTTTAAGGATTACCTAAAGAATGGTAAAGATTGGTCAAAGGAGATGAGAAAAAGCAAGACAGAGAAACTGGATGAAAAATGGGAGAGTGATGTATCAGAGCCAACTAGGGAAAGAGGGATTTTTCAGAAAGGAGTTGAATGTGAAATTGGGTCAACAGTGTCAAATATTTACTGATAGGTCAAATAAAAATAAAAAGAACTGAATAGAACTGAACTGAAAAATATTGTTTGGACTCAGAACAATGAAGTCAGGACCTTGACAGAGTAGTTTAGTGAAATGAAAGGAGTCTATACGACAAAAGATTGAGAAATGAATGCAAGGGGCAGAACAGAAGCAGGGAATATAGACAACAGTTTCAAGAGTTTCACATGTAAAGAAAAGGAAAAGAAGGGAGAAAAATAAGGCAAGATTAGAAGAAGTTAGACACTACAGGGAGATTTTATTGATGTAATTTTTTTCTTTGGTTCACTGTTTGGTTAGTTGTTTTGTTGTATGTGTTTGTTTGTTTTCAAGTTAGGCGAAAATTGAATATGTTTAAACGCTTATGGGAAAGCATAATAGCCAGCCACAGAGATAAACCCAATGATCCCTGCATCTTGGTATTCACATAGCGTCCCCCCGACACACATTCAATAGTACAGATCTGTGCAAGTAATAGGAATGTGTAGAAATAATGGTGTGTGATTCCTAAGCTAAACGATAAAAGACATTATGATTTCTGCCTTGCTTTCTTGAATCACTAGCTCTGGAGGAAGCCAGCTGTCATCTTGTGAAGACACTCAAGCCGCCCTATGGAGAGGTCCATGTGGCAAGGAACACTCATCCTGCTTACAGCTAGCAAGAAACTGAGGCCTCCTGCCAATACCCATGTAAGTGAGCCATCTTGAAACAGATTTTCCACCCCAATCAAGCATTCAGATGACTGCCCCTGAGGCCGACATCTTGACTCCACCTCATGAGAAATTTTGAGCCAAAATCTCCCCCATTCCTGATCTACAGAAACTGTGAGATAATAAATATGTGTTGTTTTAAGCTGGTAAATTGTTATGCAGCAATCAATAACTAATACAAAAGGTTATAGTATTAAAAGGGAGAGGTTAAAAATACAAAAGAAGAAAGAAATCATTGATATGCAAGGGCAGGTAGAAAAAGAAAGTATTCCCTAAGTGAAATGATCAGCTTCAGATCAAAATAATGGTGTCTCTTTTATTTCATAGGAGGGAAATAAAAGGATGAGTGTTTGAAGTCAAAGCTGTTAGTCAGTGACAGGGAGTGAAGAAGCATGCGTCTGCTATTCTCAGGTTTCTCTGTAAGAATAAAGGGGGTAATCTCTTAAGAGTGATGAAGGAGGCAGAAGAGATTTAAAGTTTGAAGAGGATGGGGATTAAGGAGTCCACTTATGATAAGCACCAGGTGTTGTATGGAAGTGTTGAATCACTATATTGTACACCTGAAACTAATATTACACTGTATGTTAACTGACTGGAATTTAAATAAAAGCTTTTTAAAAATTTAAAAAATAGGGCGCCTGGGTGGCTCAGTTGGTTAAGCGACTGCCTTCAGCTCAGGTCATGATCCTGGAGTCCCTGGATCGAGTCCCGCATCGGGCTCCCTGCTCTGCAGGGAGTCTGCTTCTCCCTCTGACCCTCCCCCCTCTCATGTGCTCTCTCTCATTCTCTCTCTCTCAAATAAATAAATAAAATCTTTAAAAAAATTTTTTTTAAATATAAAATTATTTAAAAAAGAAAGAAAGAAATTTTACATAGCTTCTGTAGAGAATAGGAAAGAGGTGACCAGGGAAACATAGAAGGATTTTTCGGTAGCATTGAGAGCCCAGTTAATGTCAGAGATCATGAATTTTTAGGTAACCAACATGTGAATTCTCTCCAAAGTTGAGGTGAGCTACAGGAGTACCTGTTGGCAAAGTCTCAGAAAGCAGCTTTGGATCATACTTCAAATTAAGACAAAGTTGCCTGTACTGTGGTCTAATCACAGCTTGATGATTAAAACTGGCAAATGTTACTGAAGAGAAGCACAGTGCTTTACATTACGAAAAAATAGAAAACTGTTTGGCCAAGAAAATTCAGACTAATCCTCCAACCATTGTGGTATAGAGCTATAAGCTATGTAACTAGCTTTTTTAAAAGGTCAACCAATCTAATAGTATAGGAAATTATTAGAAGTGTTTTCTGGGTATTATTAATGACTTATTATTTCTTGCTTTTCCATCTAAATACCTTTTAATTCTCTTCTAGTCTCTTTTATTCCTTTAATAGGCAATTATTAATAGAGTCTAATGGAATTGTCTCAAAAATAAACAAAAATTACCTCCTTTCATGCTTATATGTAATAAACTGCATTCTTGAGAATTGGCCCATCACACTTATTGCAATGAGCCCTGGGTGTTATATATAAGTGATGAATCATTAGATTCTACACCAGAAACTAATATGACATTGTATGCCTACTAACTGGAATTTAAATAAGAACGTGAGGGAAAAAAAAGAATTTGCGCATCAGGTATGTTTTACCTGTGCTGAACACAACATATACATAAACTTAATCTAACAAGTAATTGGAAAATATTGCTATGATCTAATCTACAAAGTAAATTTTCCCCTCTAAAATAAATACCCATCATTGGAATTCAAATAGCAGAGCAGTAGTATACAAACCAACTTCAATCTAGTTCTAGTTTGCCTCTTTAGGTACTTTTTTTTAATTCCCAAATAAACCAGGCTTAGCAAGATTTATACAATCCCACCATGCATTAGCTGAACAATACACAATGATACCCTAGATATGAATGCAGCTCCTTGTATTAATCATATTCATTAAGGGATAAAATATTTCATACAAATAAAAGTTTTTAGGCCCCAAGGTATGAAATGCAATATTTCTCAGCCATGACTATTTTTAAAGAAGCAGTATTACTGAAAATACCTTGGGCTGTATTTCAGCAAACAATAACACACACTAATGCAAACAGATACACTGCCAAGTCATTATTCCCGTCCTTATTAAGGCAAATAGTCAGACCAACCTGAAGCACTATAAATAATGAGAGTGTTAAACTGAATCCAATGAATAATTCATGAAATCTAATTCTTCCAGCTTCTTTGGCAGTTCTCTCACAGCCAGCTGAAACAATGCAGAATGATTACAAAGATGTATCATCTGTACTGTTGGGGTATATTCCTTACCTATTAAACTAGCTCATTTATTTAAAAAATAATAATCATCTCATGGCTACTTTGCATTCTAAATGTTTGTTTCTGTAGGATAATGTGATGCAAATGTATGTTTTTGGAGTTTAAAAATGAGATAATGTCCAGGGGGTATCGGCCTCACAATCGAGACCTGACTTAAAGGTTAAGTGGAGCTCCAAGAGTAAAATGGAATAGTCTGTGACTCTCAGAGGCATTGTGTTGCATTTGTGGTCCAACACTTCACCCAGCATAAAAAAATATAATATCATCAAAAAGGATCCTGGGTGTTAAGTGAGCTGAAACACTAATTCTATTTCTGAATCTGCCGTTGACTTGATTTGGCCCCAGCCAAATAATGAAACTTGTTTAGACTTTAATCTCTTACTCTATCACATTTAAGTACGGACCCAAATAACCATGAGGTTCCTTCCATTTTTTATATTCAAGAATCTACATCACCAACAAACCCACCTCCCAGATTCTAACCATATTCTACTAGATTATAAGAACCATGAAGGCAGAGTTGGATCATTTTGTTCACCAGCATATCCTCAGCGCCTAGCACAGTGCCTGACCCACTGGAATATTTAAATAAATATTCATTGAATAAACAAATGAACCCATTCCAATTGAGAAACACAATATCAATCCCAAGTCTGTAGCTTCTTTCACACAATATTTGATATAGTAAAAGTTTAGAACAGCCAAAGCCCCAAGTTACTGACAGCAGCTAAAGATAAAGGAATTTTCCACATAAAGTATCATATTAAAGAGGGCACGTATTGAATGGAGCACTGGGTGTTATATGCAGACAATGAATCATGGAACACTACATCAAAAACTAATGATGTAATGTATGGTGATTAACATAACATAATAAAATAAAATTTAAAAAAATAAAGATAAAGGAATTATTACATTCAGCAATAAATATCTTAGCATTTGGTTTTCTCACCAAATTATCAGAGCAACATATTTTCCAAAGTGTATTGTGGCACAAGAATGGAATGTGTTGGGGAGGGTATGTGCTATGGTGAGCGCTGTGAATTGTGTAAGACTGTTGAATCACAGACCTGTACCTCTGAAACAAATAATACATTATATGTTAAAAAAAAGAAAAGAAGAAGATAGCAGGAAGGGAAAAATGAAGGGGGGGAAATCGGAGGGGGAGACGAACCCTGAGAGACTATGGACCCTGAGAAACAAACTGAGGGTTCTAGAGGGGAGGAGGGTGGGGGGATGGATTAGCCTGGTGATGGGTATTAAAGAGGGCACATACTGCATGGAGCACTGGGTGTTATACGCAAACAATGAATCATGGAACACTACATCAAAAACTGTATGGGGATTAACATAACATAATATGTAAACATAAAATGTATGGTGATTAACATAACATAATAAAAAAAAAGAAAAAAAAATGGAATATGTTGGGATGCCTGGGTGGCTCAGTCGGTTAAGCATCTGCCTTTGGCTCAGGTCATGATCCCAGGATCCTAGGATTGATTCCTGCATCAGGCTCCCTGCTCAGCGGGGATCCTGCTTCTCCCTCTGCCTGCCACTCCCCCTGCTTGCACTCGCTCTCTCTCTCTCACTCTCTCTGACAAATAAATAAATACAGTCTTTAAAAAAAAAGAATGGAATATGTTTTTCTATTACTAGTGTAGCTAGGCTTAGGACTAGCATTCTGAATATCAACTTACTATCCTTTTCTATAGTAATCCCTATTGTAAAGGAACAAATTCTCTCCCTCTCCCAATACACATGTATGAACATATGCACACTTAAGCCTCTATCTCTCCTCAAAACACAGACTCAAAGACTATACACAATAAAAAGAGGTTTAAAGTAGATACCATGGAAGTTTCTGGAAGAGAATATTCTGTAGTTGCTGCCAACTTCATGCTTACCATAGTCTATTTTGTATTTTATCCCTGTTGTTTGATTCAACCTTTGTTCTATGGAATTTGGGCATTATATCCAAGAATCGAGGATTAGCACTCTGTTCCCTCCCTCAGGAATCCTTCCTGACTTAGGATAGCAGTGCAGGGGAGGAGTATTTTAACTTTTGGATTCCAAAATATATGAAATTTATTCAAGCAGGCTATTGTAACCATTCAAAATATGAAAGAAAGACATTTTATATCCAATAAAAGCCTCTATAACAGACACCTTGTACTATATATATTGTGCTTTGTATAAAAATGATACAATATGAAAGATTATAATGTAAGCCATAAAGTATAGCAGAAAACCCCAGGACCACTTAATAAAGTCATTGTGGTGACCCTTATAATAGATACCCAATATTTACTCTCCCATTCTTCCACTAAGTAATATAAGTTGCAACTTCAGAAATTTATTTAAGCTCAAATTTGCCAGTGGTTGGTTCAGGAATGAGTATGTGGCATAATTATTACCAATTGGACATAAGAGAAATGCTAGATGCTTTTAGAAATATTATTCTTTTCTTCTAAGGCAGTGGCAAAAAAAAAAAAAAAAAAAAACCTGGTATCTCTCTATAGCTAGAAGTGAGTAAGAAAACATATAGCCCAGACTGTAGCCAGGTAAAATCACAAGGGAACCAGCCTTGGTTTGAAACCCAATACTACTGATAGCATAATGGAAAAACAGAAAGAGCCTAGGTTCCAATGACATTAGCATATCACTAAAGCAGTCAAATCTGTAGCCTACTTTACTTCTGGATTTTCTTTTATTTGAAATAATAAATGTCCTCATTGTTTAGATTAGTTAAGTTTAGGCTCTTTTTACTTGCAGCCCAAAGAATCCTATTTGACACACTTAATTTTCTATATGCAGAGGCCATCTACTATGTAATTTTAAATAAGCATATAATTAAGATGATTTAAGATGATTTTTTAAAAACCAGGATTTAAAAAAGAATAGCAGCAAACCAGTGAAGAGTTCAGCCACACATAACATAAAAAATTACACATAATAGCCCACTCTGAGCACATAGTATACTCAGCAAATATTTCCTATTTGATTCACCAAGTTTTTTATTTGATCATTCACAAACAATTTCTTTTAAATGTTAAACATAAAAGGCATCCTAGAAATAAAACTTTATGTGTCAGTCTGTCACTGTGGAAAGAACTTCATGGAAGTTAAAGATGGAAGACGCCTGTCTGATTTGTCCCTTTGTCAAGGCATGAATTTCTTACAATGTATTTTCTTGTTAAAATTATACAAAGGGTCTCAATCCTGAGGCTTTAATGAATAAGCTGACTTCTAGCTGGGATTGAAATGAGATTTTTTTTTCCCCCTGAGGAATAGTACTACAAATGTGATCAAGTGAGTTACTGAGGGATTTCACCCTACTCTATAAGACCCCTGGTCTGTTCCAGGGTGATAATCTCTAAATACAGAGAATGAGGAAAGGGTAAATGTTGTATATCTGTAAGAGTAAACTGGAAACTCAAAAGAGAAATTAAATTCAACAGAAAGAGTTGCTCTCAGCTTCCACCACAGCTACAGACAGATATAAATTCCATGTGGAAGTAAACTTTCTAAAAAATCATTCCAATTATAAGGGCCATAAAAACAACCTCAATATTCTCACTTGGCCTCACCTCCTTACATGCATCAATCACACTAAAGTAGTTGGGCTTCACAGTTTCTTATGATGTATTTATTCTTCCGTGGTTTTGTTTGCAATGGCTCCTTTGTTTAGGATGAACTCCTGCTCCTCCCATCCCTTCCACAACTCCCCTCCACTAACGCCTCTACTCTGTTCTCTCATCTCTTCCCTATTTGCTCTTCCTCTTTTCCTCCCAGTTCCCACTCACCATTTCAGGTCTAGTTCAAATCCGACCTTCAGAAAGGCCTCCCAGAGCATTCCTTTTCTCTGAATTCCTACAAAGGAAAGCCTATGCCACAAGCTTCCGTGTCCTGATTTAATGAGGCAAAATGGTATAATGAAAAGCACAGTCTTTAAGAGGAAATAAGAATTCAGCTCTGACACTCAATAGTAGGCCCTCAATGAACACTACTGGTTATTATTATTAACAGCAATAACAATTAGCAGTTATTAATAGTTGATTTTGCTATGTGGTAATTTTATGATCCTGAGCAAGACATTTAACCTATCAAAACCTCAGTTTTTCTTTTTTTTTTTTAGATTTATTTATTTATTTGAGAATGAGAGAATGAGAGAGAGTACATGAGAGGGGGGAGGGTTAGAGGGAGAAGCAGGCTCCTCGCCGAGCAGGGACCCCGATGCGGGACTCGATCCAGGGACTCCAGGATCATGACCTGAGCCGAAGGCAGTCGCTCAACCAACTGAGGCACCCAGGCGCCCAACCTCAGTTTTTCTATCTGTAAAAATCAATAACATCTGTCCACTAACCTCATAAAATTGTAAAAACTGAAATGAGATGATGTGTGTGATAGTGCTTGTAATGATTATATAAATATTTACATGATAGATTCAAAGAGAACTATTGAATATACTCATTGAAAGATTATTGCTAACGTGAGAGAATGCTTATGTTGTAATGTCAAATGAACAAAAGAAAAATACACAGTTGCTCAACAATGTGATTAAAAACTACATAAAAAGTACATTTTATGAAAGAGTCTAATGAGACATTAGTTGTAGTTTTCAGGTCAGGAACTAAGGTAAAGCAAGTGGGGTGCCTGGGGCACAAAACTTAAGAAGGCACTCTCTTATCTCCTGCTTTTTAAAAGCAAGGTCAGCCTCCTTAAATTTTGTGCCCAAGACTATATTCTGGATACCCGGATAAAGTTGCATGCTGGGGCAACAGAGGGTCAATTTGAAGCTGAAAAGTAATGGCTAAATAATTGGCACACCAATTAATTAAAACTTTCAGTAGGAACACTACATCTTAACTGTTTTTCTTATAATCAAATTGTTTCTAAAGATACATTCTGACAAAGGGCAAAGTCCCAACTCCCAGCCAGAAGAAGGCATAGAGCAAAAACAAAAGCCTACCATAGACTTCAATGTAGTGAAATGGCTTGCCTTGAGTTGGAAGCAGAGTCTGCTTGGAATTTTTTTTAGTCAATATATGACTTCATGGACCTAGAACAATCAATTTTCCAAAGAAATAACTCAATAATGATATAGGTAGCATAATGTGGTTGACAGCATGAGAATGCTGAAACCAAATCACCCAGTTTCAACTCCCAGCTCCACCATTTATAGGTCTATTCAATTAAGGCAAATTACCTAATTTCTTTGTGGTTTTGTTTCCCTCATCTATAAGCAAATATAACAATAACACCTACCTGATAGTGCTACTGTGAAAATTAAATGAGTTAATCTACATGCAGCGTTAAGAGTAGTGCATAAAACATAGTAAATCCTTAATAAATCTTGGCTACTATTACTAGCTGATGATTACAATTCTTCCTTTAGTTCAAAAAGCACAAATGCCTCTGGGGATAACACTGTAATTTATAGTTAGTTTTTTATACTAGACTAAATAAAAGATCTGAGGGCAGATTTGGGAGAAAAACATGAGGAATCAGGAGTGGAGATTTAGGAAAACATGTGAGTAGTAGGTTTGTAAAAAATAAATAGAAGAAAGAATACACTGTAAAGTCCACAATATTTTGCTCATGGGCATACGGCAAAGATAGGAGCCTAGTTTAAAAGTGGAACAGCAGTACTTGGATTCCTTCTTTTCCTTCTAAATTAACTAATAAAAAATATTTGGGCAGTCTAGTAGTTACCTAGAGCTATGTAAATAAATAAATAAATAAACAAACAAATAAATAAGCGTTCTCAAGAAATTCCCTGGAAGAAACACAATTCATAATCATGAAATAATTAGAGACTATCTCAGCATATAGGAAAAAACTAAATTATCTGAAATAAACAGTACGTACCACCAAAGTTTAGCTTCTACTTTATTGAAGCTACAGGAACCCATCTCTTGCCCCACATAACACTCCCCAGTAGCAAGAGCTTCAAGGGTCCTGGGGTAACATAATTAAATCAGAGATAATTAGATTGGCAGAATCTGAGATTTTATTGGTGATTACAGAGATCAAAGATACGGTCTCAGCCTGACATAGAGAGCAACTTTCATGAAGATTTCTTAAGTCCCCACATTATAATAACTTTATAAGTTTCATAGTGCTCCCCCCTGTCAATATAATACCTACATCCATGTAACATGGAGAGGGAAGGAGAAGGAGGAGGGGAGGGTGTCGTGTCAGGAAAGAAACCTTGCTGTGTTTTTCCTAAGAGGTTTCTAAAACCAGTCTGGCTCAATGGCTTAACTTACTCTTTGATCTTTCAAATAGGCCATGATGAGACTCCTTGATCCCTCAAGACAAGCCTCACAAATCTTAAATGTATAAAGGAATAAATGAAGGAAATCAGTCTTCACCATTCTACCTTAGCCTTGTTTCCAGAAGGAGCCATACTGATTACAGAAAATTAGCCTCCATATCTCAGCTAACTGGTTTTCAATTAGTGAAGTGTTTTTAAACTGTTCTTTGCAACTGTTTAGTAGATCATGAAATCTATTTTTTAAAATTATGTTATATATTTGTGTTCAGGTTTGCATGTATTTGGGTCATGATATAAAATGCTTTCTTAGTGTGGGTCACAAGTCAAAATATTTGAAAAACACTGATCTAATCTATTAAGAGGGCATGAGATGAACAAAGGAAATTCACCATATTGACACCTAGCTATACAATGCTATATTGACATAATTTTCAGCAGATGAAGGGAGAGGACAGGTCATCTGATCTGCCAGATCTCCTGACAATATCAGAACAGTGTCAGTTCTTTTTTTTTTTTTTTAAGATTTTATTTATTTATTTGACAGAGAGAGAGCCAGAGAGCACAAGCAGGGGAAACAGTAGAGGGAGCAGGAGAAGCAGACTCCCCGCTGAGCAAGGACCTCCGTTGCGGGGCTCTATCCCAGCACCCTGGGATCATAACCTGAGCCGAAGGCAGCTGTTTAACCCACTGAGCCACCCAGGCACCCCAGAACAGTGTCAATTCTTAATATGATTGTTCAACTTGCCTCCTCTCATAGAAGGATCTGGAGAGGACTCCAAATTTACATGTTGAGTTCACTCTCCCTCACTATTTATTATATAATGGTTGTCATTTCCCCAGGCCTACAAATAAAGGTATATATGCCTGTGGGTGCTGAAGAGTTTATGTGTCTATGTACAAAATATGTAAGTATAAAATGGTATTTCTTGTTAAGATGGGCAATACTGGACCTGTCCATAATAAATCTGGTTAACAAGACTTTATCTGATAGAACAGATGTAATGTAGGCAATTACCTCAGAGGGTGTGGGGAGAATGCCCTAAAGAAACAAACTGCAAGTTATGATAAGCTGTCGGTGAGCATTAAGTAAAGGCCTGCAGTCAGGTGGCCAATAGGACAGCTGACAAGAAACACAGACCATTGTATTTGTGAAATGGCTTCCCTGTTCATTCCTATCCTACTGTTTCTTGCTTATGCACCCCTGGAAAGGTCAGCCCCACTGATGCCAAAACTGCCCTGAATATTTATCCACCTTCATCACCATTACTGCTCATTATTTTTATAATTTCTCTTTATCTTCTTTTTTACATGATGTGCATTATATGTTATATGCTATCTATGCTAACTGAAAAATTCATAAAACTCATTGTTTGCTACACTTCTGGGTTGTGTGTATAAAGTTATTTGAATAACATCTTCATGAGAAAATCATTTTCTCATCCACACATCTTTCATCTGCACAAACCCTAAATCTAAAAGAAATGGAAAGGCTAAAGGAAGCATACAGAACTTCCCACAGAGCAGAATAAATCAATTTCACTTTAGTCTCACCTCTTTATCCCCAAATATGGTCATTACACTACCTAGAAATGACATAAATAGGAGAAAAAAATGCATGAGGGAGGAGCGGCTGGGTGGGAGTACTATTAAATGCCATTTTCATAGCTCTTAGCAATTTTACAAAAGCACTTACATATACATTATAACATTTAATCCAGGCTACATTTTGATGCTGTAGAGAATATTATTCATCTTCATTTTTCAAATAAGGAATGGAGGCTCTGAAAGGTAAAAACACAGCCAAGATTCAAACAGAGTCCATCATCTGATCCTTCCATCTATCACACTGCTTCTCTATTGACTGAAGATGCTTAGGGCTTGTTCAAAAGGGATGAGTTAAAATCTTTTTGAAAAAAAAATTTAGGGCGCCTGGGTGGCTCAGTTGGTTAAGCGACTGCCTTCAGCTCAGGTCATGATCCCAGAGTCCTGGGATCGAGTCCCGCATCGGGCTCCCGGCTCAGCGGGGAGCCTGCTTCTCCTTCTGACCCTCTCCCCTCTCATGCTGTTTCTCTCTCGCTCACTCTCTAAAAAAAAATAAATAAATAAAATCTTTAAAAAAAGAAAAAGAAAAAAAAATTTAGTATGTGGGGTGGTACATCATCTCAATCCCAACACAATCTTCTATCTGCTCTGGTCATAGGTCTCTACTACTAATTATCATGTTCATAGTCATGCAAAGCAGCAGCGATAACTGTCTAGAACAAAGCAAATACTCTACTTGCTCCCATTCTCTCATAGCAAATTACTTTCTGTATCTGAACCTAACATATAATACTCAAAATTTAGGGCCAAAATCAGGAAATTTTGTCATGCTTTTTCTATGTATAAAGCATAAATACAGGGTACCCAAGAACCCAAGTTAAAGTCATCCTAGGATATTTCCCTCACATACATGGGTGTGTTTGCTATGAACTCAGTGTAGATGTGAAAAAAACCAGCTTCTCTGGCAATTCAATCTTTCCCAATCTGTTATGTCCAAGAAAGTGATGGAAAAGATATTAAGCTATTCAGCAGGGGAAGTATGGAAGTCTTGAATCACTATATTGTACATCTGAAACTAATATTACATTGTATATTAACTAACTGGAATTTAAGTAAAAGCTTAAAAAAGAAAAGATATTAAACTATTAAAAGGAGGAAATCACTTTGATAGATATAGCATTTTATTTTAAAAGAATTTATTGAACATCTCTAACGTGCAAGGCTGTACCTGCCCATCTACCACAAAAATAGTAATACTGGTAGAGCTTCAGAGACCTTGCTTGCAGTCCAGGACCCTGGCAAATGGACAATCATTGCTATTTTTTTTAAAGGTTTTTTTATTTATTCATTCGAGACAGAGATACAGAGAGAGAGAATATGAGCAGGGGAGAAGCAGAGGGAGGGGGAGAAGCAGGCCCCCTGCTGAGCAGGGAGCCCGATGTGGGGCTTGATCCCAGGACCCTGGGATCATGACCTGAGCCAAAGGCAGACGCTTAACCAACTGAGCCACCCAGAAGCCCCCAATCGTTGCTATTTGATATCTTGTCTCAATGCTCTCCTTTTTCTCCCTCTCTTGCTTTCTTCCGTAAAACAATAGGCTATAAACATAACTCAGAACTAAAAGTTCCTAATTACGACCACTCATATCCACATAGTGTTGCAGAAAGAACAACTCTGAATCACCTCTTGCCCTGATTCAATAGGTAATATCAACAAAGGGTTTGGTTATCCCACTTTTGGGGGAAGGTTTTTTGTGGGGTTTCTTTGTTTATTTGCTTGTTTGCTTTTGCTGTTGTTTTTGGTTTTTTACAACTAGAACTCTACACAATAACGTTTAGTAATGGAAACAATTTCCCAAGAATGACATAATGAGATTATATATAATACACACACACACACAACCTAATCCAAATCCAAATTCAAAATAATCAGGATCCAAAAGTAAAAATATCAAAGAGACATCAGACAGTAAATTGTATTTGTCATTGCAATTAATGAAGGCTTCATCTTTTCTTCCTTACCATATTTCTTTATTACAATATTCCTGATTATTCATCCTGTAATACTATTTAGTCCTCAACAGATAGAAGTACTGCTATTGTTTGAAAAGTTTTTATTGTGTATTCAAAACAAATCTTCTATTTTAATCATTTAAAATGAATTTGAAACACAATACTTAAAGTTAACCTGTGGTAAACCTTTTTGTAAAGTGAATATTTGTAGCAATGCATAAAGTTGAAATTTCATATATTGGGTTTCATGTTGGCTTTTTTCATAACTGGAATACATCATTTTGAAGTTTCATATTCACAACCAAATGTGATACTGCAAATAGGGCTAACTGTATGTCCATCAACATTTCATGTTAAAATGGCTGAAAACACCACATAACTGTCTTGACCTATCTCAGTATTGCTCACTCCAAGGGGTTCAGTAAATGCATTACAGATGCAACAAGGACTTCAACAACTATAGCATCTGGTTCTTATAGATAGTATTTCTCATAAGAAAATAAAAACTGACAACCTAACTTGGTGTGAAAAGGTACAACCTAATGGTCTAAGATACCATTCTTTCTTTCTGACCTCAATCTATCATTCAATAACACAGTTTACCATAAGTGAACTGAGACTGAGATTTACATATACTGAAAACTGCTTTAGCATTTCTAGAACAGCACATGCTATAATGATGGGCACGCAAGCTTCTCTGATATAGAAAGCTCAGTTTAGAAAGTTGCTCTCATCAGGCTTAGGTAAAGTAAGATCCACACCTTATTAACTAAAAGTCTCAAAAACAAAACAAAACAAAACAAAAACCCAGCCACTCATTTTCTTTCCTGGTTATTTCCAGAAAGGGAATGAGAAACAATACAAGGAAAAGGGAATTGGTTATCAATATCTCCCTCAGGGAAGGTACTCAGTGGTTTAAAGAGAGGCTGGTTTTTATACTTTACATTCTGCTTTCCCAGTGGCTTAGGGGAAAGGTAGAGAAAGAAGCTATACATCAGAATGAGAGAGAACATTTCATGAGAAGATGGGAAAATTCAGAATTCCTTAAAAGGTTCCCTACTTCTCTAGGTCAAGGTCAGACTAATATAAATTCATCTTAAATTAAGAAGGGAAGAGAGAAAAGGAAGCCCTAATTCCAAAGAATACTCCTCCAATTGTTCAGCTCTTCTCAAAGCTGTGGTGCATGCAAAGCCTACTTGGTCAGCAATGAAGCAATAACCCAGAGCCCTGTCTGCATGGGAGCCTGATCCCTGACTTGTGCCTGACTGACTCAGCACCACAGCCATTTGTCTTCCCACCTGAGCTGAGCTGGGCTGATGTTTTACTAAGTAGCAGTCCCATCTCTTCCAATAAGGAGAATCTGGCATGGTGTGGCATTCACTACAGTAATTTCATAAGATCCTTTTAACCTCTCTCTTTCAGTAAGACACAGTCATAAATTTAACAAACAGTTCTAATCAAATAGATTAGACTTTCAAAAATTGTGTTCAAATATGGAAACCAACAGCTTTCATCTTTTTCCCCTCTCAGCATATAAGAAATAAAGGAAGTACCAGTAATTCCCTTCCAACCTAAACTTTTAAAGCTTTTCAACTTTGGAATATTTTTACCTTTCAAAAAACAGAAATGTTGTTTTAAGTATTATTTTCAGAACAACAAATTATCATGTAAGATGAGCAATAGACTTGTAGACTTTTTAGAGGTTATAGGTTACTTTCCCAGAGCATAGCAACAATGTTTGAAATCCAGGCATCTTACAAGACTCCTTTGCTAGGGGCACCTGGGTGGCCCAGATGGTTAAGCGTCTGCCTTTGGCTCAGGTCATGATCCCAGGGTCCTGGGATTGAGCCCCACGTTGGGCTCCTGGCTCAGCAGGGAGCCTGCTTCTCCCTCTCCCTCTGCCTCTCCCCCTCCTCATTCTCTCTCTCTCTGTATCTCAAATGAATAAATAAAATCTTTTTTAAAAAAAAAAGACTTCTTTGCTAGAAGTAAAATTTGAAAGGATGGTTTTATGACAAAAAATAAAACTGTGTTTGTTTCTGCAGATACAAAGGAAGAGGGAATATTTTATCCTTCTTATCTTGCTGATATTTTTATCAGCAATTAGAAGTCCCTACAGTTTTAGTGCTAGTACTAGAATTTCATTAATTAGCATCAAGAGAAAAATAAAGACAGGCTAAAAACTCAAAACTTAGAAAGTAAAAAAGGGAAAGGGCCAAATAAGATTATTAATAAGTGAAAATTGGGGCATGTAATGTTTTGCATCCTCATCTGACAACTCAATGACATTACAATTAGAAAAATAATAATTATTGCTTGTATAAATGGAGCTCCATTACGTGGGAGAATTATGATAATTTGCATGAATAGCTTAAGCTTCAAAACTCTGACTTACACATAAAATTTGTAGTTAACATATTAATTCTAGATATTTCTTTCATTAAAAGGTTGATAAAAATATATGATGTCCTCTTCTGAACTATAAATTAATTTTTAATTCCTTAAAGGGATTCTGCATTATATAAAACAAATTTGAGAATTAGTATGCAATTCTGAGGATCAAGGCCCTTTCTAGAAGCATAAAATATTCAGTTAACTATCCTGTAGAATTTTTAATTGTGACATTGAAATGCTAAGCAGAGCATTAACATCTATTATTCTTTATGAATTAATATTTTCCAGGACTGCATACACTGTTGGTTCTCTAGTAGCACTTTAGGGCACTATTTAAGTTTTTGGTTTCATTTCTCAACCCATGTTAAAGGGTCGTGTTTAATACCGACTAAACTACTTTTCATAACCAATGAAGCATCATTTCAAACCAAGGAAATATACTTGTTTAATTTCAAAGGGGGGTATTTTTTTTAATATACTAGGACAACTTCTTTCATAATTTCAAAATCAACAAGATGTTCAATTCCTAATGCTATGCTATAAGAAATAATTACCATAATGTGCTTTCTGGCTCATTTCTTTCCTTCACAAAAAGAGCAAAAAGTCCTCCACCTTACTTCCAGAGAACAAGCCAACTCTGCATAAAAGTGTAATCAGCACAGTATGGAGGTAGCCTAAAACAGTATTCTTGATACACCACCAAAACTTAAATGAAAAGAACTGATAGCAAATAATGGTTAAGAGTCTGAGTTATGAAGTCAGAAAATCAGACAGAGCTAATCTAAATATTGACCACCAACTTACTAGCTCTATGACTTTGGTCAAGTTACCTAATCCCTTTAAATCTCAGTCTTCTCATCTGTAAAATGGGAATAATGATAACACCTACCATTATGGGGATTATGAAATAATGGGGATCCTGTCAGAATTATGAAATAATGCAGATGTAACATTGAACCCAGTGCTTGGTCCTAGGGAATGATCAGTAGCTATTTTATTTTAATTACATTAAAACTCTGATCAATCATCTGGACTTTTCTAAACTCAGTATAATTCCAGAATAATAAACAGGTTTTGAACTTATCTATAGCTGTAATCAATTGGCAGCAGCTGCCTGGAGCATTGTGTTAAGAAAAATCAATGAAGCATCATTTCAAACCAAGGAAAGATTATATTTGCTTAGTAAGAGAGTGGAGAATTTTAAATATATTATAACAACTTCTTACATAATTTCAAAATCAACGAGATTTTTCAAATCTGAGTCTGGACTCGGCTGAAAAGAGTTATCAATTATTGCTCTCTACTATGACCCAGAATGGGGAAATAGCCATGTTTCTATCCCTAGTATAGCTCTGCATTTCTTGTCATTTAAGTAATTTTTCCTGCCGATGAGTTTTTTTTGCTTTTCACTTAGTTTGCCTTCAGGCAAATAAGAAAATCCATTCACATGTGTAAAAGAAAAATTGTGAGCAGATCCAGAGAAAATTACTAAAACAGCCTTGGTCCAGGATATCCCAATTCAAACTGCCAATGCAACACTGCCAAGAAGGTTCAACTGACCGACAGATCATCACAATAAATGGGGTTTTCTTTGTTTTGCTTTTTAAGTAGGCTCCACACCCACCGTAGAGTCCAACTCCGAGCTTGAACTCATACCTTGAAATCAAGACCTGAGCTGAGATTAAGAGTCAGATGCTTAACTGACTGAGCCATCCAAGTATCCCAATAAATGTTTATTTTTTTAAATACATATGTATAAACATTAGGTCAAATAGTTTAACATATTGAAAGATAATGTGTTTGTTCCTTTTTGAAATGTATGAAGAAAGTTGGAGATCACTTACATTAAGGTAGGTTTTTTTTAAGATTTTTTATTTATTTATTTGACACAGAGAGAGAGCAAGAGAGGGAACACAAACAGGGGGAGTGGGAGAGGGAGAAGCAGGCTTCCCACGAGCAGGGAGCCCGATGTGGGGCTCCATCCCAGGACCTTGGGACCATGACCTGAGCCGAAGGCAGACGCTTAACGACTGAGCCACCCAGACACTCCTAAGATAGTTTTTGAATAGTGGTGGTTTTTTTCAAGAAACAAACATTCAAAAGAGAGCCTACCACCCTACTGCCAACTTCTTTAGTTTAAAAATTGGCATGATTTTAATGGTTTCCTGTCTCACATTTAGGTCTTTAATCCATTTTATTTTTGTGTATGGTATAAGAAAGTGGTACAGTTTCATTCTTTTGCATGTTGCTGTCCAATTTTCCCAACACCATTTGTTGAAGAGATGTTGTTTTTCCTTTGGATATTCTTTCCTGGTTTGTCAAAAATTAATTGACCATATAGTTGTGGGTCCATTTCTGGGTTTTCTATTCTGTTCCATTGATCTATGTGCCTGTTTTTGTGCCAGTTCCATACTGTGTTGATTTTAGAAAAACAAGCAGTGTAGAAGAGAATATAATTTTTAAAACAATTTAAAAACAGAGTTCATCTGCTAAACTCATATAAGGTCATTAAATTTACAAAAGATATTTTTCAACAGTTCATATTTAATCCTATTCAATATTTATCTTTTGCCTCAGATAACATATCAAAATACAGATTTTGTTACCATTAAAATAGTATAATTAATAATAGCATCCAGCAAGACATGAAAGATTAAGCCATCTTCCCCAAATAGCTACATAACCAAACACTGACATAGCATGTTAAATTTACCAACTGAAAGTTATTGCTAATTCTACTCACACAATCCGTGAAATAAAGGGGTTTTATTAAAATACAATGCTGTCACCCATAGTTTGACTAACATGTATTTTCTTTTTAAATTTTTTTATGTTGTAACACATCTTTTTTAGTAGATAAGCAGAACATTTCTACTATCACTTGCAAATTTATGTTTTCTTCATAAATGGTCCTATGAAGTACTTAGTATAAACCAAGTGGTCTAAGAAAATTTGTATGCAATGCTTTTCACTAGATTATTATTTTGAAGAAAAGTAAACCCTTGTGTATTAACACTAAAATAGATTGTATCTAAGAACCACAGAATCTTAAAGTTGGAAGACTGCTTAAAGCAGTGATTGCCAATGATTTTACCATTAAGAACCTCTTTCAAATGTTATCCAAAATAACTCATGTTTTGAAAATTTCCTATATCCAAAAAAAAATGCATTCAGAGAAGTGATTACTTTTCCTACTCTTAATAAATATATAATATATACTTTCCAGTGGGCTTTAGAAATAGCTCATGCACCAATGTGAGCACATTGTGCTGGTAAAGGGTGTGATATCCAGAACGAGATGCCTAGGTTCAATCCTAGATCCACCACTTACTAGTTGCATGATCTGTGCTTGTTTCCTTAGTATTATAATGGAGATAATGAGAGTAACTACCTCATAAGAGTAAATCCTAATATGTGTAAAGCCCTTAAAACAATGCCTGGCAGATGGCAATTATTCATTAAGTATAATTATGTTAATTTACCATTGTATTCCATGAGGAAGAAACCATCTTTGAAACTTATCTAGTCTAAGTATCTAGCCAAGTATCTTTTTCTCCAACAATCTTGACTGGTAGCCATCCATCTCCTTCTTGAACATGACCAACCAACAGAGAATGTGTCAGCTATCTATTGCCACAATAGTAGTGGATAACAAACCACCTAAAAACACAGGAACTTAAAAATGTAACTATCCAGTTTATAATAAACAAACGAGTCAGCGATTTAAACTGGGTTTGCCTAGGCGGTTCTGGACTTAGTTGTATTCAGCTTGGATGTCTAGGGGTCAGCTGGCCCTCAGCTGATTTATAAAAGCCTCAACTGGGAAGACTAGGATGACTTATGTGCATCTCACTCTCCAACAGTCTAGCCCAAGCATGTTCCTATGGTGATGGCAAAGATGCAGGAGAAAACAAACCCCAACATGCAAGCCTACGTCGTCCTCTGCTTGAGTCACATCTGCTAACATCCCATTGGCCAAATAAGTCACATGGTTCAGCCCAGAGTTAAGGGGCAGGACAGCTCAAACTGCCCATAGTGGGAGGCACTGCTAAGTTACATGGCAAAAGATGTGGATACAGGAAGTGTGAAACTTTAGATCATCACTGCCATTATACACAGGGAATTTATTAGATTAAAGTCAGTCCTTCACATATACTTGGGGCTGAGACAAAACTTCCATTTCTTTAACTTCTCTAGTTTGTTCTTAGTTAATCCTCTGGAGCTACAACTGTGTAGTTCTAATCATTCTTCCACATGACTTTAAGTAGCTTTAAAATATTTGATTAGGCTCCTCATAAGTCATATCTTTTGCGAGCTAAAAAAAAAAATACAACTCAGTTCCTTCTTATTGTATTTCATATCATTTGGAACACGATCTTGCTTATACTGTCAATATTCCCTTTAAATCATGGTACTTTATACATGTCAGAAACACTCGTGTTATTCCATTATTGTCGTTATTCCAGGTACTATACATCTATTGTTAGATTTAAAAAATAGTATAGGCTTTTTTGGCTGCCATATCACACTATGAACTCACACTGAGTTTGCTAGCAAATAAAATGACCTGGTGTTTTTCATATATTGTTAAGGGAAGCTCCTCTTAGTACAAATTTCCCATAGATTGACCCAAGAACAGACTTTCTTGAGCATATGCTTTAGTTAACAATAAATCAGTATGGCATCATCATGGTTTTCTTGTTGCCAATTTGAATTATCTGAATTGCTTGCTACATGTTTGTAAATTCACTGATCAGTCTATCCCAAATGCTGGTTCCTAGTGAATTGCCTATCATCTACTGCCAAAGCACTTACCATGTTATGTTATGAATTATTTGTTCATAGATCTGTCTCTCTACCAAAATATGAGCTCCAACGGGCAGGAATTATTCTCTCCTCCATTGTATACATTTTTCATTCCCTCACCTATACCTTTTATGATGTGGCTTCAGCACACTCTTCTCTGGATACACTCCAGTTGGTCAAAGTCATTTTCAAAATATGAACCCAAAACTAACTGTATGTGTTTTACAGAGAGGGGAAGGTATTATTTCTCTGTGATAGGACCAGTGATTGGATTACTACCTTTCTTATTTTTTATTTTTAGGCAACTACATCACACTCTCAACTTATTTTAACTTTACAGTCAGCAATATCCTTAAATTTTTTTCACATATTTTCACATGTACCACATTATACACAAGGTTTTTTTGTTGTCTTTTTTTTTCCCACCTAGGTGAAGCACTTTACATTCAGTTTTAAGAAATTTCATTTTCGGGATGCCTGGGTGGCTCAGTTGGTTAAGCGACTGCCTTCGGCTCAGGTCATGATCCTGGAGTTCCAGGATCAAGTCCCGCATCGGGCTCCCTGCTCGGCAGGGAGTCTGCTTCTCCCTCTGACCCTCCCCCCTCTCATGCTCTCTCTCTATCTCATTCTCTCTCAAATAAACAAATAAAATCTTTAAAAAAAAAAAAGAAATTTCACTTTCTTAGATTTAACCTCCCATCTCCCATTCCAGCTAATCAGGATCACTTAGATTTTAATTCTATCATTTGACATATTAGCTATGCCTCCCAGCTTCATCATTTGCCAATTTAATGAGTATGTCATTTTAATAAAATAATTTTAAAATATTGACCCCAACATTTCAAAAGACACATTACTAGGGGCGCCTGGGTGGCTTGGTCGTTAAGCATCTGCCTTCAGCTCAGGTCATGATCCCAGAGTTCTGGGATCAAGCCCCACATCGAGCCCCACATCGAGCCCCACATCGGGCTCCCTGCTCAGCGGGAAGCTTGCTTCTCCATCTCGTACTCCCCCTGCTTGTGTTCCCTCTTTCGCTGGTCTCTCTCTGTCAAATAAATAAATAAAATCTTAAAAAAAAAAAGACACATTATTAGAGATAAATTTTAGGCACTATTTGACCACAGCCTTCAAGCCAATTTCTGTGTCTTTAATATACTATGTTTTCAAAGCATGTTTATATTTTAGTGTTAAACCTTTAAAAGACCAAAAACCAGGGTGCCTTGGTGGCTCAGTCGTTAAGCGTCTGCCTTCGGCTCAGGTCATGATCCCAGGGTCCTGGGATTGAGTCCCACATCGGTCTCCCTGCTCCGCGGGAGGCCTGCTTCACCCCCTCCTACTCCCCCTGCTTATGTTCCATCTCTCTCTGTGTCTCTCTCTGTCAAATAAATAAAATCTTTAAAAAAAAAGTAGGCAAGAATGCTATTAGCTAGTATAGGCTTATGAATAGACAGACAACTACAATAGAACTCTCCTGGCAGAACTCTTTCTCCCACAACTCCCACAAAGTTTCATTGTTAGAAATTAATTTCTATTGGCCTTGCAGGTTTTTGGTCTTTTATTTTATTTTATTTTTTAAAAATATTTTTTATTTACTTATTTGACAGAGAGAGACAGCAAGAGAGGGAATACAAGCAGGGGGAGTGTGAGAGGGAGAAGCAGGCTTCCTGCCTAGCAGGTAGCCCAAAGCGGGGGTCAATCCCAGGACCTTGGGATCATGACCTGAGCCGAAGGCAGACGCTTAACGACTGAGCCACCCAGGCGCCCCTTGCCTACATTTTTTATTCCTTCTCTTCACAATGGTAGTTGAGTTGTGCTGAGTATTTATTAAAAGTATTGCCTTGAGTGAGACTGATGTGGAGGAGATATGATCTGCTGATTTCTTTTAAACATAACTCTAATGCATATTATTTCTCATACTAACATCTGTGGCCCACAGCTCCACATAAAGAATCCCTAAGGGTTCCAGGTAATCATGAGGGCTGTAACAATACAACATTAAAATTATTTCCTCATGTAAAATCTGAAAGAAGTCAGAGCTTCCAGATATTAAGCTTGATTTTTGGCATACCTAAGTTACTATGATCATCTTCTAAATTCATTTTGGATTCAGCAATTTTACTTCCATTTTTATAACTCATGTCACTGAATCTTCCCTAGAATCTACAGCCCTGACTTGGTGAAAAGGAGGTGAATCACAAGCTATACTTGTTTTATTTTTAGTGTGCAACACAATCCTGAGGGAGTTGCAGATGTTCAGAGACCAAAAAAAAAAAAGCCAAAAAACAAAAAGAAAACCCTTGTTAGGCCAAAATAACACTCCTTTGAGCCATAAAGAGAGTGCTTCTTATTGCCTGAATCTTAATACATGTCAAGAGAGAGGGGGCTGCATGACACTTTCAGGAGAAACTATGTGCTCTCTGCCCTTTTTTGATGTCTTTTTCAGTGTGACAAAAGGCACAAATGGCAAAGGAAGAATACCACATTTATGAACCAGGTGAGTAGTCTACCACACGATTTCATTTCTATTACTCACAGGCTGTGTGTGAGATGCATGGGGAAAAGAAAACCAGGAGCGGCTCCTTTCCAGCCAAAACAAACCCTTTTGTCAGAGATGAGAAAACTTTGCTAAAATTATGCTAAATTAAAGCATGTCAGAAGACAGTTCCAAACATGACTCTGAAGCTATTTTTAAACAAAGTGGTAGCTACTCACTTGAGTAACAAAATGTTTGCCAATAATTAATTCTACTTTTTCTACCTTCTATTCGCTTTAGAAAGTTTTATATTTTACCCAGAGAGCTGTTAAGAATTGAATATAAATGAAATCTGAACTTAAAATATTACTACACAATTCAAGTGTTTTTTTTTTCTTCCAAATGAGTTTTATGCTGATGAAATCACATAATATCAGGATTTATTTTTATAACACACTGAGTGTTTATCTGTAGATACCCTGAGGTGACTATAGCTCAGAAAAATACTGCTTCTCTTTTCCTTGGAAAAGTATGTGACTACATGGGCTTAACTGGTAATGGGGACTAACCCCCCAAAAGAAAGCCCCAGTTTCCAGAGTGACATCGCCTCAAGACATTGTGAGACAATTAACATGACTTACTCAGTAGAATTAACTTTAGTTTGCTGGAGTGGTGGGGTTGGGAGGGCTGGGGTGACTGGGTAATAGACACTGGGGAGGGTATGTGCTATGGTGAGCGCTGTGAATTGTGTAAGATTGATGAATCACAGACCTGTACCTCTGAAACAAATAATACATTATACGTTAAAAAAAAAAAAAAAGAAGATAGTAGGAAGGGAAAAATGAAGGGGGGGAATCGGAGGGGGAGACAAACCATGAGAGACTAAGAGACTATGGACTCTGAGAAACAAACTGAGGGTTCTAGAGGGGAGGGGGTGGGGGGATGGGTTAGCCTGGTGGTGGGTATTAAAGAGGGCACGTTCTGCATGGAGCACTGGGTGTTATATGCAAACAATGAATCATGGAACACTACATCAAAAACTAATGATGTAATGTATGGTGATTAACATAACATAATAAAATTAAATTTAAAAAAATTAACTTTAGTGTAACTCATATAAAGCAAACACAGTACTCAGAAGGCAATGGTCCATTTTTTTAATTTAAATGGCGCACTCTATCAGTAGCAATTCTTGAACTTTCTGATGGATTTATGGACCATCTGCAAGATATGGTCAAATAGAAAATTTTTAAATTACAAATATTTATTACACAATTACAGGAATAAAATTTATGGGTATTTTTACCTGTATCATAGCACCTTGTTACTCAAAATGTGGTTTGTAGATCAGTAACATTGGCCTCAGCTATAAGCTTGTTAAAAAGGCAGAATCTCTGGCCCCACCCCTACCTCCAAGTCATAATCTGCATTTTAAACAGATTCCCAGGTGATTCCTATGCACATTGAAGTTTAAGAAAAGTAGACTTTAAAAATCTCTTCTAGCTCAGATCTTCCAAAGTCAGGACCCTGTGCTCCCACTTAAATAACTAAAGCACATTAATAATAGATGTATTGTTGCGTCCTGCATTCCTTTTAAATTAACTGGAATAAAAACTTGTATGAACTTGTCAAATAATGAATAAATACCTGATAGTGGTGGCAAGAATGAGCGTTACAGGAAAATTGTACTTAACCAAGGAAAACAAATCTGATGGATATGATAACACATTCAGTATGCTTACTGCTTTTAAAGTTGCAAAGGATGCTACTAAATAAGATCAAATGAAGTAGCTACACTAATATCAAAGAAGCACATCCAAGACAAAGGCAAGAAGAAAATTGTAATGTCAAATGTAAGCTTTCATGTGAAATAGGAAATAGAATTTTTTGTGCATATTGTTGTGGAAATGACAGATATAGAGAGTCATGAGGTAGATCTTATTAACATCCTCCCCTTTGTCTTTCTGCCCCACCTTTCCCCACATAAGTATTGTGGAGAGAACCCTGTGTCCCATCTCTGAGCAAAACTACTCCTAAACTCAAGCAAGTGATCACTTCAGGATTTTAAACAAACATTTTTAACTCCTCCCTACATTATTGCCAGAGTGACTTTTTTTTAATGTAAACAAACAAACAAAAATCATTTCCAGATTGAACCCTCCAGTGGTCCAAACCCCTTAGCAAATACACAGATACTTTCATTAGCTGCTCATGACTTTCCCGGCTCATATCCTGCTATTTCCACATGTCCTGCCATACAGCCGTCCCACTCTGCCAACTCAAGCAGCCAAGTCTTTGCCCTTTGTTCCTCCTTCCTAAAATGGTCCTCTCTGTTGCTTCCCCCTTATTTCCTGGGTATATATCCTTCAAGTTTCAGGTTTCAGTAGAATTATTCTTTCCTCTGTTCTACCAATGTAGTAGCACTTAATATGCTGTATTCAAGTTTATTGACATCTCTCTCTTCCACTAAGCTAAGTTCCTTAAGGACAGAAATGCCTTACTCACCTTTTAAACCCAGTAACTAGTACACTAACAAACACTAGGTGTGTCTCCATTCCTGGATTCTCTAAATTTTTTTAAGATTTATTTATCTATTTTAGAGAGAGAGAAACAGAGAGAGAGAGCACAAGCAGGGGGAAGGGCAGAGGGAGAGAGAGAATGCCAAGCAGACTCCGCACTGAGGACAGAACCCAATGCAGGGCTCAATCTCATGACCCTGAGATCATGACCTGAGCCAAAACCAAGAGTAGGGCGCTGAACCAACTATGCCACCCAGGCACCCCTGGATTCTCTATATTTTATTAATTGCTTGATTAGCTGGACTCGATTTGATGAGAGCTTGGTGCTGATTTTTTTCTTTCTTTTTTTTTTTTTAAGAGCTCTTCATGATCCCAGGGTTCTGGGGTGGAGCCCCACAGGGCTCTCTGTTCAGCGAGGAGTCTGCTTCTCCCTATCCTTCTGCCTGCTACTCTACCTACTTGTGTTCTCTCTCTCTCTCTTTTCCTCTCTGTGAAATAAATAAAGTCTTTAAAAAAAAAACTCTTCAATGTTCATTCTCTGAATCCTTCATATTTGAATGATAACATTGATGGATATAATATTTTGAATATTTAGACAAACATTCCTTTGTCTAAGAATGTGGTAGGCATACCTATTTCTTGCAGCATTTAATGTTTCTGCAAAACACTGACATCAACTTGAATTTTCCCCATTGTAAGTAACTTGCTTTTTCTGCTTGATGTCTAAAAAACTCTTCCTTTTTTTAATCCTGGAGGCTCAATAATAACCAGGGCATGTCTTAGTGTTGATGCTCAGTATCAAATTTTCCTGTTAGATGTGTGCACTACCTTATTAAAGCAATTTTCCATTACTATATCTCTGAATACTTTTTTTTGCCATCTGTTGTCTACTTCAGAGATAACCAATTGTCTTGTCAATCACCCATGTCTGTCTTTCTCTTCTTAATTGTTTTCATCTGCATCTGCTTTGCATTCACTGTGATCTTATGCCTTTCTTCTATTACATTAATTTGAATTTTAACTATCATTTCTGTTCCTTATTCTTTTATTATATTTATTAGATTTAAATTGTTATCTCAGTGAATTTCCTTGTGCACTTGCCCTTTTATTTCATTCTGTTGTTTTATATTCTTGTGTTTAAACTTTCATTTTATTGAATTTGCATTCATATAAAATTTTTCTACAACAAGAAGCACTCAGAAACAGTTTGTTACTGAAGTTATGATTTTTGCAATTTTCTCATGTGATAAAAGTATAGATATATCTTTGTCTTTCTCTGTAGTAAATTTGCAGTTTTATGTCATTTCTTTTCATCTTTCACATGCTTATATAGGTAACACTGTCCAGACATTATTTGTTCTAGCATAGTGTTTTGCAATCATTTTTATTTCTTTATACAGTCTTTCACAAAGGTCATGCTAGAAGATTTAACCTTGCTAATGTCTGTAAGAGAGAAGAAAATAATAACTAATACTTTTAAGCACTACTATGTGTCAAGTACTGTGCTAAATACTTTGAATTAATTTACTATGTTTATGAAAAACACTAAGATGTAGTGGTTAGGAGAAAAGGCTCTGGATCAAACTATCTAGACTTGAACCTAGAGAGTTTATCTTGAGCTAATAAATGATTTAATCTCTCAAAGCTTCCATTTCCCTATCTGTAAAATGAGACTAATAGATTCTGGAACCTTGGATCCCAGGAAGTTTTGCAGAACACTGATATCTATGGACTCTAACATGGACTTCATTTAAAGAAATCCACAGACCATTAATGGACAAAAACATTTATCAATTTGTATTGTGGCATTCAAATCCTAGCACTTCGGGAAAGCATTGTTCACAATAGCCAATATATGGACATTTATTCAACCTATGTGTCCACTGATGGATGAATGGGTCAAGAAAATGTGGTATACAATGTAATATTATTCAGACATCAAAAAGGGAAACCCTACCATTTGTGACAACACAGATGAACCCAGAGGATATTATGTTAAATAAAATAACTCAGAAAGATAAATACTGCAAATCTTACTTACATGTGGGATCTAAAAACATGCAACTCCTAAACAGAGAGTAGAACAGTGGTTACCAGGGACTGGGAGGTAGGGAAGATGGAAGATGTTGGTTAAAGGGTACAAATTTTTAGTTAGTTATAAGATGAATAAATTCTGGAGATATAATTTAAAGCATAATGACTATAGTTAGTAGTACTGGTATTGCATAGTTGAAATTTGCTAAGAAAATAGATCTTATCTTTTTATTTTTTTATAGATTTTATTTATTTATTTGCCAGAGAGAGAGAGCACAAGCAGGCGGAGCGGCAGGCAGAGGGAGAAGCAGGCTCCCCGCCAAACAAAGAGCCCATTGCGGGACTCAATCCCAGGACCCTAGGATCATGACCTGAGCCAAAGGCAGGCATTTAACTGACTGAGCCACCCAGGCATCCCAAAAATAGATCTTAAATGTTCTCATTACACACACAAACAAATGGTAACTATGTGAGGTGATGGATGTGTTCATTGATTATGGTAATAATTTCTAAATAAAAATATATATTAAACCATCGTACACCTTAAATATATATGTTTTATTTGTCAATCATGCCTCAGTAAAGCTTTTTAAGGAAATTTTAAGGGAAAAACATTTTAAAACCACAGCAAATATCATTCTCAATGGGGAAAAACTGAGAGCTTTTCCCCTAAGATCAGGAACACGCAGGGATGTCCACTATCACCACTGCTGTTCAACATAGTACTAGAAGTCCTAGCCTCAGCAATCAGACAACAAAAAGAAATAAAAGGCATCTGAATTGGGAAGGAAGAAGTCAAACTCTCACTACTTGCAGACAATATGATACTTTATGTGGAAAACCCAAAGACTCCATCCCAAAACAGCTAGAACTCATACAGGAATTCAGTAAACTGGCAGGATATAAAATCAGTGCACAGAAATCAGTTGCATTTCTATACACCAACAAGACAGAAGAAAGAGAAATTAAGGAGTCAACCCCACTTACAATTGCACCCGAAACTATAAGATACCTAGGAATAAATCTAACCAAAGAGGCAAAGAATCTGTACTCAGAAAACTATAAAATACTCATGAAGGAAGTTGAGGAAGACACAAAGAAATGGAAAAACGTTCCATGCTCATGGATTGGAAGAACAAATATTGTGAAGATGTCAATGCTACCTAGAGCAATCTACACATTCAATGCAATCCCCATCAAAAGACCATCCACTTTTTTCAAAGAAATGGAACAAATAATCCTAAAATTTGTATGGAACCAGAAAAGACCCCGAATAGCCAGAGGAATGTTGAAAAAGAAAAGCAAAGCTGGTGGCATCACAATTCTGGACTTCAAGCTCTATTACAAAGCTGTCATCATCAAGACAGTATGGTACTGGCACAAAAACAGACACATAGATCAATGGAACAGAATAGAGAACTCAGTAATGGACCCTCAACCCTGTGGTCAACTGAACTTCAACAAAGCAGGAAAGAATATCCAATAGAAAAAAGACAGTCTCTTCAACAAATGGTGTTGGGAAAATGCTGCATCTATTAATGGATGAAAGACCTAAATGTGAGACAGAAATCCATCAAAATCCTTGAGGAGAACACAGGCAGCAACCTCTTCAACCTTGGCTGTAGCAACTTCTTCCTAGACACATTGCCAAAGGCAAGAGAAACAAAGGTAAAAATGAACTATTGGGACTTCATCAAGATAAAAAGCTTTTGCACAGCAAAGGAACAGTCAACAAAACCAAAAGACAGCTGACAGAATGGGAGAAGATATTTGCAAATGACATATCAGATAAAGGGCTAGTATCCAAAATCTATAAAGAACTTAACAAACTCAACCCCAAAGAACAAATAATCCAATCAAGAGAAAGACAATTATCATATGATCTCACTGATATGTAGAATTTAAGAAACAAGGCAGAAGATCATAGGGGAAGGGAGGGGAAAATGAAACAAGATGAAACCAGAGAGGGAGACAAACCATAAGAGACTCGTAATTCTCAGGAGACAAACTAAGGGTTGCTGGAGAGGTGTGGGGGGTGGAGGGTCTGGGTGATGGACATTGGAGAGGGTATGCATTGTGGTGAGCGCTGTGTATTGTGTAAGACTGATGAATCACAGACCTGTACCCCTGAAACAAATAATACATTATATGTTAATAATAAATAAATAAATAAAATAGAAATAAACAGGGTATACAAAACTCCCTAAAATAAAGTAGGCTATTAATTTCATAACAAGATATGATTTATTTAATACTATAAATGACATTTAAAAATATTTGACAGACTACAAAATATTTTTTCAGAATTTCTAAATAAAAGCAAAGTTATTTTCCTAATTTATTAAAATCACACATGTACAAAACTTTGTTTTTTGAAACATGGGAAAATGTTTATTTTTTAATGTTAAGTTTAAAACATGATACAAAAGTACATAAAACGGGCGCCTGGGTGGCTCAGTCGTTGGGCGTCTGCCTTCGGCTCAGGTCATGATTCCAGGTCCTGGGATCGAGCCCCGCATCGGGCTCCCTGCTCGGTGGGAAGCCTGCTTCTCCCTCTCCCACTGACCCCTGCTTGTGTTCCCTCTCTCGCTGTGTCTCTCTCTGTCAAATAAATAAATAAAATCTTAAAAAAAAAAAATCTATAAAAAAAAAAGTACATAAAACCATAATCCTAGCTAATTAATAAACATGCAATAAAAAGACAAAGGTAATGTACAAAAGGTAAAAGAAAATATTAAAAGTGGTCTACCACAATAACCATTATTAATGTTTTTGTACATTACCTTTCTTTCAATTTTTAAAAATAGAAAAAGATCATAATTTTAAAAAGAGTCTGCACCAACCTCTTTGGGAAACTATTTGGTAAAATCTACTAGAGCTGAACATCTACCTCATGTGACCCAGAAGCTAGTAACATTCACTGAACACCTATGAATCAGGCCTTGTCCTGAGCACTTCATATATGTGTTAAGTTGAAGTGGTGAGGGTGGACATCCTTGCCTTGCTCCCAATCTTAAGGGAAAAGAATTTCATGTTTCATCATAAGTATGGTATTGCTGTAAATCTTGTGTAGATACATTTTGTCAGTGTGAATAGGTTCTCTTCTATTCCTAGTTTTATGAGAATTTTTACTATGAAGGGGTGTTTTATTTTATCAAATTTTATCAAATGCTTCTGCTGCATCTATTAAGATGATCATATTGTTATTCTCTTTTCTTAATATTATATATTATATTGTTTGAGTTTTCTGACATTAAACCAACTTTGCATTCTTGGAATAAATGCTATTTCAGTTCCCAAAAAAATGAGACTAATAAAAACATTTAATATTATTGTCCGGAGGGAAGTAACTGAAACAAAGCATGAAAAACACGTAAGAGTCACTTAGTGTTTGTCAATTAATGAATGAATATATATTCTTCAGATAAAACTTTGAACATCACAGTATATTTTCAGTTTCAGTTTGAATAACTTGATTCTAAATTTGCTAAGTTTGTGAATTGGGCCTTTTTCATTTTTTTATACAAGTGCAGCTATCTCATGCAAACATGTAAGATTGAAATAGCTGCAATTTTTTAGCTTGATGCTGCTGAGAAATTGAAAGAGGAGGCTTGCCACCTAGTGGAAACCTGTTAAATTCTGGTACTACTCTTCTGAGTTCTGGCAAATTCATGGATTCAGGTGAATTGCTCATTTTATATCTTCTGTGAGAAACTTCCTTCACAAATTTTTCATACACATTTTACAGGGAGAAAATGCTCTGCAGTAGAGCAAAATAATAATCATCATCATCATCCTCAGCAGCAGCAGCTTTGAATTATCATCTGATCAAACAAGATCTGCTTTACAAGATAACATATATGTTACAGTATTTTCAAATGAGGCTTGGAGGAAAATTCCAGAAAATAATTAACAGTACAAAACACACATATTCCTTAAAGGAAATTTCAGAATTTCTTCCACAGTGTCCATGCAGAGGGTCAAGAATATAAATAGGTTCATGACCCTAGGTTTTATCTGATTTTAACATCCAGTTTCTCTGTATGTACTCTCCTTTCTTTCTCTCTGCACTTATCTTTTTGTGGATGAAAGTCTGATCATGAAGTTCCAACCTGTTTTGTCTTTCAATAAACTATTTTTTTTTACCATCAAAAACTACCTTAAACACATTTTCTTTTTCCTGAATCATGTTTAATAAGCACTTCTTGGTTTGAGTTTAATATTACTCCTATAATCACCATAAAGATAAAACCCTGAAGTAGCTAAGTCTTATGAAATGAACTCATAGCTCAGGAAACAAATTACACTGGAAGGGTCATGAGCTTTGGCACTGATGTACAGTTCTTCAGTCAAAGGGTAACTAATCTACATGTTGAATAAGGTTCCTTCTCTCTGAAAATGAGGAAACTTGACAAAGTTATGGGTGAAAATTCTTAAAAGAGGCAAGTAAGAAGATTCCATAAAATTACTTGAAAGGTTAATGATTTTAAAATATAATGAGACAGGAACTATGGTTAGAAGAAAAAAATGTGCCAGTAAGATAGGATAAATGCATGTGTGTAAAGGATATAGTAGACAATGGTTTCCAGGACCTTATGTCTTCAAGGCCACCACTGGGTAGGGCTATTTTTGACTTTCATCTACATACTAAGCTGACCCATCCATAAACCAAGTTTGAGTTTTCTTGTTACCCTTCTGGTGGTCATACAGAATCCCCCGTAGAATCAGAAGCATTAACTGAGGGAAGGGTACTGATATAATGATGCCATGGGGGTCTGTGATACCTGTTCATGAAGCTTGTTTGTGCCACCTGGTCATGCTTGTACTTACTCCCAAATGTACCACTTCCATCTTGCAACATACTGTTGCTGGTCCTGTCTGACCTTATTATTTGGGAAGTCTGACAGGATTCAGCTCATGATGGGAATTACTAGATAGATGGTCACTAGATGCTCCATGACCAGGCATCATGCCTCCACCAGGAAATAGGAGCACATCAAAAGGCATATAATTCTCCACTGAAAATGTCATGGCCTTGCTCCAGAACTCAAGGGGCTTACATTATGATTTGCCCACTGGTGCTTGTGACAAACTCCATGCAGCATCTTTTCTTACCAACACCTTTAACATAATGGATTCTGCCAAACTGCATGGCCCAAGTGACGGGGCTGCTTATACCATAGCCCACACCTGTCACTGAGCTCTTTTCTACTCTAGATCCCACTTAAAATTGGCAGCCTTTTATGTATATAAACTAGAAAATTATCCCTAGGACTAGAGTTATGCTGCCTGCAGAACTCAGGGGCTCACTAGGTATTGTGTTTCCTTTTTAATGTAGGAGATAGGTGATGCAATAATTTGCATTTTACTTTGAAGAAGATATCCAGGCACACCACTGATCAATAGACCTCTAAAATATTCATAGATGTGGTAGGCACTTGAATCTTCATAGGATTTGTCTCCTGCACTCTAGAGTACATGTCTTGCCAATGCCTCCACTGTGCTAGCTATCTCATGCAAATCCAACACAATCAACATAATATCATTAAAGTAATATGGTGCAGAATGTCAAAATGGTCCATATCTACTTAAAATATGACAAAAGGCAGGAGACTTAAAAATTCCCTGGGACAAGTCTATAAATGAAATTATTATCCATTCCATATGATTATTAACTGTTTCTTATTCTCTTTTCTAACTGAAATAAAAAGAAAGCATTTTCCAACTCAGTGACCATTCGCCACATACCTAAGGCCAAACTAATCCACTCTAGCAAAGGTTCCTCAGCAGGCACGGTGATTAGCTGAGCCTGTGTTAGTCTACAGTCATTCTTTAAGATCCATTGGATTCTGCAGGGGCCAGGTAAATTAAATGGAGATGTGATAGGGACTACCACTCCAGCATCCAACCAGGAGCTAGCAAATTTTTTCTGTAAAAGGCAAGGTTATAAATATTTTTGTGTATGAGTCTGTGGGTCATACAGTCTCTGTGGCAACTATTCAACTCTGCCATTGTAGCACAAACGTAGCCATAAACAATATATAAATAAATCAACATAGCTATATTCCAATTAAATTTTATTTTACAAAAACAGTTATCAGGTCAAGTATTTAGTAATAGCCGTTCAATCTTGTTATCTGTATATATGTATATACAGAGTTTTCCTCCATAAATCTCAAATACCTAATATATTCACCCACTAGTACATTCCCTTCTTCCAGTTTACCCTCCCAATTTGCTAAGGATAAAAGCTTAACAATGAACCACCACTTTTGTCAGAAGCTATTTAGGCTCTTCATTGGCTGACAGGTAGTGGGTAATCCAGCTCTAAAATGCCATCTTGCCAATGGTTTTTTTTTTAGCCTACTCCCAGTACCAACTGCCAGCAGTTTAAGTTCTCTACAAGCAGAGGGATCAGAGTTTGAGGTACAAGATGTTGATTAATGGCCAATGCCAATGAAAGGGAAGAGGAGAAAACAGGACTGAGGAGAGGAAGAAATTATGACAAAGATCCAATAAAGCCTGAGCCAGTTTGGCATGAAGCTCTGAAACAGGGATTGCCCATCAAACTATCCTGGGCTGGGCCAAAATGGCCAGGCATTTAAACCTCTGTTTCATTCAGTCACCCAATGCAAGCTGCCCACACAGGATGTGACTTCAGGTAAAGTTGTTCTCTGCAGCCAAGGCAGATACTGGAAAGAGACTTGACAGATGTGGTAGGCTTGAATAATGGCCCCAAATGTATCCATGTTCTAATGGAACCTGTGAATGTTACCATATATGGTGAAAGGGACTTTGCATATGTGATTAAGTTAAGGATCTTGAGAGAAGAAAATATCTTGGATTATTGGGAGGGGGTAGAGGGGAACAGCTGGAGAAGTTGTATAATCACTGTGGTTCTTTGAAAAGGGATGCAGGAGGAGTCAGAGTCAAAGGAGAAGGCAATATAATGATAGAAGCAAAGATTACAGTAATACACTTTGAAGATGGAAGGAGGGGCTACAGGCCAAGGAATATAGATGGCCACTAGAAACTGAAAACAGCAGGGCAACAGATTACCCCTTCAGAGCTTCCAGAAGGAACTAGCCATGCCTACACCCTGCCCTTAGTCCAGTGAAACTGATTTTGGACTTCTGCCATCAGAACTGTAAAAAAACAAATTTGTGTGGCTTTAAACCAATAATTTGTTACAGCAGTCATAGTAAACTAATACTGCCAAAAATGTGGTTGGTGTTGTCCCTGCCTGACATACTGTGGTAAAGTCACAAAATCTTGGTCTCTGGGTCTTATAGGAGGTGTATAAGCTTTACTACAACATCTGCACACTAGAAACACTTTACTGTAACAAAGAAAAGGGCGCAGACAGAAAATAAGATTTCATGAGATTAAATACATTCTGTAAGTCATGACAAATCAAAATCATAGTCTACCATTCACGGGTAGGGAGAATTAGTCATCATTCAAAGATAGAAGATAATGTTGATCTTGGACAGTAGCCCCGAGACAGGAACACCAAATGAAGCCACCTTAGACACCTTAGATACTAGATTGTAAGACACAAAGATGGATTTACATCCAGAAATATCACCTATTCATGAGCTAATCTAAAGGTCCTTGGGTTTATGCTTCATGGAACACCAAACCAGGAAATAGCTGCCAACGACTTCTATAATCATGGGAATGGTGTATTTTACAAGACTGAAATAATACAAATACATTGATGGAGTTCCTCAAGGTTTCTATTCTACTATGCCCTGTATATTTAGGGTATACTGGCCCAAAAGGTAAAACCCAGCCAAGAATCACAGATATTGGAGGTTGGTAACCATGTTTAATCAGACACTCGTTGGTTGAGATAAACTAACTAATGCATAATGCTCAATTCCAGACAAAGTTGCTCCTTTCCCTCCCTTCTCCACACACCCCTTCAGACCCTCCCTGATTCCTCTTCCTCTGGTAAACTTCCATGTCTCTTCCCCTATAATCCCGTCAGGCTCAGTTCAGTAAGAGTAGGCCCTAAAAAGTAAAACTGGAAGAAAGCCAAAAACTACTGACCCAAAGGTAGCAAATGCTTACGTGCTTGGCATTTGTTCCTTTAGATGTGGTATATGAAAGACCACAGCTTACTGCACTAGTTCCCATCTTTCCCATCCTTAGGAGAATCAGAAAAGTCTGAAAAAGTCATCTTAATAGAACAGATATAAGGCTCACCACAGTAACCTCAGACTGTGATAAAAGTGTTGAGCATTTTATTGCTCATCACCTAACTTAAGACTGGGCCAGAGAGGGGAAAAGGGTGGTGATTTTCAAGACTGTTTCATGAGGAGAAGAGGGATTATCTTTTATTGCATATTTTGTCCTAAGACAGAGGCAGAAATATGAGAGAAGAATTCCATTGGTTCAATTACCAGTTTAATACATCAGTACCATTCTTCTCTGGATTATGTGGATAAGAATGAAATTATCTTTTTATTTATAATACACCTTGGACAAAAACATACTCACTATTTGAACATTGGACATCCACATGGCCTTGGCTTCTATTTTCCAAAGGAATAAAAACATCTGCAGAAGAAAGTCCCCAAAACCCAGCTGAAATAAATTTTACATTTCTTCTATTTTCAACTGCTAAGTTTAGATAATCATAAACAAAACCTAAGGAAATACCTCTACAAGATTCTTCCTTTTTTTTTTTATTATGTTATGTTAGTCACCATACAGTGCATCATTAGTTTTTGATGTAGTGCTCCATGATTCATTGTTTGCGTATAACACCCAGTGCTCCATGCAATACGTGCCCTCCTTAATACCCATCACCGGGCTGACCCATCCGCCGACTCTCCTCCCCTCTAAAAACCTCAGATTGTTTCTCAGAGTCCATAGTCTCTCACGGTTTGTCCCCCTCTCTGATTCCCACCCTTCATTTTTCCCTTCATTCTCCTAATGTCCTCCATGCTATTCCTTATGTTCCACAAATAAGTAAAACCATGTGATAATTGTCTTTCTCTGCTTGACTTATTTCACTTAGCATAGTATCCTCTAGTCGATGCAAATGGTAGGTATTTATCTGTTCTGATGGCTGAGTAATAAATATTCCATTGTATATATGGACCACATCTTCTTTATCCCTTCATCTGTTGAAGGGCATCTTGGCTTCTTCCATAGTTTGACTATCGCAGACATTGCTGCTATGAACATTGGGGTGCATATGGCCCTCCTTTTCACTATATCTGTCTTTGGGGTAAATACCCAGTAGTGAAATTGTTGGGTCATAGGGTAGCTCTATTTTTAACTTTTTGAGGCACCTCCACACTGTTTTCCAAAGTGGCTGTACCAACTTGCATCCCCACCAACAGTGTCAGAGGGTTCCCCTTTCTCCACAATACAAGACTCTTCTTTAAGATGACTCAGATTTTTAAAAAGGGGGGGGAGGGAGGAGACACTTTAAAAATACAAAAGACATTTTTATATATTTTTAAACTACACAATAGCACTGAAATGGCTGAGTGGAACTGTTGAACAACTATTTGGGTATGCATACATATGACAGTTATTCATATTTTAATCTCATCTATTAAACAGACATAAACCATTCCAGAGAGAAGATTCCTCTCATTTTGTAAAGACTTCCAAAGGAAAAAAACTTGGATGGTTAATGTCATCTGTCAGGAAGCTTCTTTTTTAATGAGGGTGACTACTTCTGTCCCTACAAAAGGGTATTCTAACCCGCCTTCATCAGTCCCAGAGTATAGGTCTCAGCAGGAAACAGAAAACACTCAGCTGATGAGAAAAAGAGAGATAAACAACTACTGGATCACGAGGGCAGAATTCGAGAGATAAGTGATACCATAAGATGAAACAATATTAGAATAATTGGGATCACAGAAGAAGAAGAAAGAGAGAGAGAGGCAGAAGATATATTGGAGCAAATTATAGCAGAGAACTTCCCTAAGTTGGGGAAGGAAACAGGTATCAAAATCCAGGAGGCACAGAGAACCCCCCTCAAAATCAATAAAAATAGGTCAACACCCCAACATCTAAAGTAAAACTTACGAGTCTCAGAGACAAAGAAAGTCCTGAAAGCAGCTCGGGAGAAGAGATCTGTAACCTACAATGGAAGAAACATTAGATTGGCAACAGACCTATCCACAGAGACCTGGCAGGCCAGAAAGGACTGGCCGGATATATTCAGAGCACTAAATGAGAAAAATATGCAGCCAAGAATACTATATCCAGCTAGGCTGTCATTGAAAATTGAAGGAGAGATAAAAAGCTTCCAGAACAAACAAACACTAAAGGAATTCGCAAACACAAAACCAGCCCTACAGGAAATCTTGAAAGGGGTCCTCTAAGCAAAGAGAGAGCCTGAAAGTAACATAGACCAGAAAGGAACACAGACAATATACAGTAACAGTCACCTTACATGCAATACAATGGCACTAAATTCGTATCATTCAATAGTTACCCTGAATGTAAATGGGCTAAATCCCCCAATCAAAAGACACAGGGTATCAGATAGGATAAAAAAATAAGACCCATCGATATGCTGTCTGCAAGAGACTCATTTTAGACCCAAAGACACCCCCAGATTGAAAGGGTGGGGGTGGAAAACCATTTATCATACTAATGGACACCAAAAGAAAGCTGGGGTGGCAATCCTTATATCAGACAAACTAGATTTTAAACCGAAGACTGTAATAAGAGATGAGGAAGGACACTATATCCTACTTAAAGGGTCTATCCAACAAGAATATCTAACAACTGTAAATATCTATGCCCCTAACATGGGAGCAGCCAATTATATAAAGCAATTAATAACAAAAGCAAAGAAACACATTGACAACAATACAATAATAGTGGGGGGCTTTAACACCCACCTCACTGAAATGGACAGATCATCTAAGCAAAAGATCAACAAGGAAATAAAGACTTTAAATGACACACTGGACCAAATGGACTTCACAGACATATTCAGAACATTCCATCCCAAAGCAATGGAATACACATTCTTCTCTAGTGCCCATGGAACATTCTCCAGAATAGATCACATCCTAGGTCACAAATCAGGTGATTGGGATCATTCCCTGCCTATTTTCAGACCACAATGCTTTGAAACTAGAACTCAATCACAAGAGGAAAGTCGGAAAGAACTCAAATACATTGAGACTAAAGAGCATCTTACTAAAGAAGAAACGGGTCAACCAAGAAATTAAAGAAGAATTAAAAAAATTCATGGAAACAAATGAAAATGAAAACACAACTGTTCAATATCATCGGGATGCAGCAAAGGCAGTCCTAAGAGGAAAGTATATAGCAATACAAGCCTTTCTCAAGAAACAAGAAAGGTCTCAAATACACAACCTAACCCTACACACCTAAAGGAGCTGGAGCAAGAACAGCAAATAAAGCCTAAACCCAGCCCGAGAAGAGAAATAATAAAGATCAGAGCAGAAATCAATGAAATAGAAATCAAAAGAACAGTAGAACAGATCAGCATAACTAGGAGCTGGTTCTTTGAAAGAATTAACAAGATTGATAAACCCCTGGTCAGACTTATCAAAAAGAAAAGAGAAATGACCCAAATAAATAAAATCATGAATGAAAGAGGAGAGATCACAACCAACACCAAAGAAATACAAACAATTATAAGAACATATTATGAGCAACTCTATGCCAGCAAATTAGATAATCTGGAAGAAATGGATGCATTCCTAGAGATGTTATCAACGACCAAAACTGAACCAGGAAGAAATAGAAAACCTGAACAGACCTATAACCACTAAGGAAATTGAAGCAGTAATCAAAAATCTCCCAACAAACAAAAGCCCAGGGCCAGACGGCTTCCCAGGGGAATTCTACCAAACACTAAAAGAAGATTTAATACCTACTCTTCTGAAAATGTTCCAAAAAATAGAAATGGAAGGAAAACTTCCAAACTCATTTTATGAGGCCACCATTACCTTGATCCCAAAACCAGACAAAGACCTCATCAAAAAGGAGAAGTAGAGACCAATATCCCTGATGAACATGGATGCAAAAATTCTCACCAAAATACTAGCCAATAGGATCCAACAGTACATTAAAAGGATTATTCACCACGACCAAGTGGGATTTATCCCTGCGCTGCAAGGTTGGTTCAACATCTGCAAATCAATCAATGTGATAAAATACACTAATGAAAGAAAGAACAAGAATCATATGATCCTCTCAATAGATGCAGAAAAAGCATTTGACAAAGTACAGCATCCTTTCTTGATCAAAACTCTTCAGAATATAGGGATACAGGGTACATACCTCAATATCATAAAAGCCATCTATGAAAAACCCACAGCGAATATCATTCTCAATGGGGAAAATCTGAGAGCTTTCCCCCTACGGTCAGGAACATGGCAGGGATGTCCACTATCACCACTGCTATTCAACATAGTATTAGAAGTCCTAGCCACAACAATCAGACAACAAAAAGCAATAAAAGACATCCAAATCAGCAAAGAAGAAGTCAAACTCTCACTCTTTGCAGATGATATGATACTTTATGTGGAAAACCCAAAAGAGTCCACCCCAAAACTGCTAGAACTCATACAGGAATTCAGTAAAGTGGCAGGATATAAAATCAATGCACAGAAATCAGTGGCATTCATATACACCAACAACAAGACAAAAGAAAAAGAAATTAAGGAGTCGATCCCATTTACAATTGTACCCAAAACCATAAGATACCTAGGAATAAATCTAACCAAAGAGGCAAAGAATCTGTACTCAGAAAACTATAAAATACTCATGAAAGAAATTGAGGAAGACACAAAGAAATGGAAAAACGTTCCATGCTCATGGATTGGAAGAACAAATATTGTGAAGATGTCAATGCTACCTAGAGCAATCTACACATTCAATGCAATCCCCATCAAAATACCATCCACTTTTTTCAAAGAAATGGAACAAATCATCCTAAAATTTGTATGGAACCAGAAAAGACCCCGAATAGCCAGAAGAATGTTGAAAAAGAAAAGCAAAGCTGGTGGCATCACAATTCCGGACTTTAAGCTCTATTACAAAGCTGTCATCATCAAGACAGTATGGTACTGGCACAAAAACAGACACATAGATCACTGGAACAAAATAGAGAGCCCAGAAATGGACCCTCAACTCTATGGTCAACTAAACTTCAACTAAGCAGGAAAGAATGTCCAATGGAAAAAAAGACAGTCTCTTCAACAAATGGTGTTGGGAAAATTGGACAGCCACATGCTGAAGAATGAAACTGGACCATTTCCTTACACCACACACAAAAATAGACTCAAAATGGTTGAAAGACCTAAATTTGAGATAGCAATCCGTCAAAATCCTAAAGGAGAACACAGGCAGCAACCTCTTCGACCTCAGCCACAGCAACTTCTTCCTAGAAACATCGCCAAAGGCAAGGGAAGCAAGGGCAAAAATGAACTATTGGGACTTCATCAAGATAAAAAGCTTCTGCACAGCAAAAGAAACAGTGAATAAAACCAAAAGACAACCAACAGAATGGGAGAAGATATTTGCAAATGACATATCAGATAAAGGGCTAGTATCCAAAATCTATAAAGAACTTATCAAACTCAACACCCAAAGAACAAAGAATCCAATCAAGAAATGGGCAGAAGACATGAACAGACATTTTTCCAAAGAAGACATCCAAATGGCCAACAGACACATGGGAAAGTGTTCAACATCACTCGGCATCAGGGAAATCCAAATCAAAACCTCAATGAGATACCACCTCACACCAGTCAGAATGGCTAAAATTAACAAGTCAGGAAATGACAGACGTTGGCAGGGATGCAGAGAAAGGGGAACCCTCCTACACTGTTGGTGGGAATGCAAGCTGGTGCAGCCACTCTGGAAAACAGTATGGAGGTTCCTCAAAAAGTTGAAAATAGAGCTACCATATGATCCCACAAGTGCACTACTGGGTATTTACCCCAAAGATACAAATGTAGGAATCCGAAGGGGTACATGCACCCCGATGTTTATAGCAGCAATGTCCACAATAGTCAAACTGTGGAAAGAGCCAAGATGTCCATCGACAGATGAATGGATAAAGAAGATGTGGTATATATATACAATGGAATATTATGCAGCCATCAAAAGGAATGAAATCTTGCCATTTGCAACGACGTGGATGGAACTGGAGGGTATTATGCTGAGTGAAATAAGTCAATCAGAGAAAGACATGTATCACATGACCTCACTGATATGAGGAATTCTTAATCTCAGGAAACATACTGAGGGTTGCTGGAGTGGTGGGGGGTGGGAGGTATGGGGTGCTGGGTGATAGACATTGGGGAGGGGATGTGCTATGGTGAGCGCTGTGAATTGTGTAAGACTGTTGAATCACAGACCTGTACCTCTGAAACAAATAATACATTATATGTTTAAAAAAAAAAAGACGATAGCAGGAAGGGAAGAATGAAGGGGGGGAATTGGAGAGGGAGACGAACCATGAGAGACTATGGACTCTGAGAAACAAACTGAGGGTTCTAAAGGGGAAGGGGGTGGGGGGATGGGTTAGCCTGGTGTTGGGTATTAAAGAGGGCACGTACTGCATGGAGCACTGGGTGTTATATGCAAACAATGAATCATGGAACACTACATCAAAAACTAATGATGTAATGTATGGTGATTAACATAACATAATAAAAAAAAGACAAAAAAAAAAAAAGAACACTCAGCTGAGGTTTGAAGATATTTTAATAAACAGACTACCCACAGATGTATGAGAAGAGTTAAGAGATTCAACAGCGATGTTGAGCACTCTGGGACTGTTACCACTTCTAGGCCTGTAGGGACAGCTGGAACTGGAGTGATGGAGGAGTTAGGAAAATGGAAGCCTGTAGTTGTAGAGCTTCAACCACAGCCAGAACACAGCTCTAAGGCAAGGCCAGAGAGAAGGAAGAAATGCCTTGATCTCTCCTCTCTCCCTCCTCACAGCCTACAACCTCTTGTTGGTGCCTCCCATTGCCTAAACCAACTAGAAGCCAGAGAACAAGAAAGTCTACATAATGCAGTTTATGCAGTTAGTATTTCTTGAGGCAATGCACTCCATTCTTAGAAAATTCTAACTTTGAAAATTTTTATGTGTAGCCAACTCCTCTTTAGGGCTTCCATCCATTCTTTCTAGTTCTAACCCATGGGGCCATGCATCTTTCCTTGGGGCTTTACAAATCCTTTTCTACAAGGTAGCCAGTAAATATTTAAACAGAACTATTATGTTCCTCTGAATATTCTTTTCAGTAGTGTTCAATAGTAAGTTTTTTAAATTATTTTTTAATTTAAATTCAATTAATTAACTTATAATGTATTATTGGTTTCAGAGGTAGAGGTCAGTGATTTATCATTCTTATATGATACCCAGTGCTCATTACATCATATACTCTCCTTAATGTACATCACCCACTTTATCATTTATCTTTTTGTTTCAAAATTGTAATAATTTGTTTTACTCTATATGAAAGTAATATATTCTTACCGTAAAAAAATTTTTTTAATATAGATGTATATAACATATAAAGTAAAAGCCTCCCTCCTAATCTCACCTCCTCAAAATAACTACAGTTAACATTTTAATGTATACAATAGACACAACAGGGATGGCTGTCCAGTTCATGAATCATGGATCACTACATCAAAAACTAATGATGTATTGTATGGTGACTAACATAATAAAATAAAATAAAATAAGCAAATTATTTTTCTTTCTTTTGTTTGTGATTTTATTTTTTAAAGATTTTATTTATTATTTATTTGACAGAGAGAAAGCAAGCACAAGCAGGGGGAGAAGCAGACGAAGAGGGAAAAGCAGGCTCCCCACTGAGAAGGGAGCCTAATGTGGGGCTTGATCCCAGGACCTTGGGATCATGACCTGAGCCAAAGGCAGAGGCTTAATGGACTGAGCCACCCAGGTGCCCCTATGATTTTATTTTTAGGTAATCTCTACACCCCACCTAGGACTCAAATGACAACCCTGAGATCAAGAGTTGCATGCTCCACCTGCTGAGCCAGCCAAGCACCCCATTTTTTTTAAGATTTTATTTTTAAGTAATCTCAAAGCAATTTCTTTTAGTGTGAGCTCCTTCAGTCCTTTCAACAAATATCCTTTTCTATATAAACTAATTTTAGTTGAATTTGCCACCGTAGGAGTTACTAGCTAATTCAAAGAATATCTTTTCAAAATTTTAAAATGCATCAAAAATATGTTCAAGTAAGTGTGATTATAGTACAATTACTATTATTTAACTTCTTTTGCTTCTTAACTTAAAAATAATCATGGATTTCTTTCTGTGGCAAAAACTCTACATCTCTCATCAGTTTTAAGTATTCATTTGTGTAAGGCACCATTTTTTATTTAACCTATCATCTATGGAAAATATTTAGATAATCTTTCATTTCATCAGTATAAACAATACTTCACTTATCCTTGTACATATATTATTGCATACTTGTGCAATTACTTATTTTGCATAAATTTCCAAAAGTAGGATTGTTGGTTCAATGGATATGTACATTTAAAACTTTAATAGTTATTATCAAATTTCCCTCTGGAAAAGTTGTAGGGGCGCCTGGGTGGCTCAGTTTGTTAAGCGACTGCCTTCGGCTCAGGTCATAATCCTGGATTCCCAGGATCAAGTCCCACATCGGGCTCTGTGCTCAGCAGGGAGTCTGCTCCTCCCTCTGACTCTCCTCCCTCTCACGCTCTTTGTCTCTCATTCTCTCTCTCAAATAAATAAATAAAATCTTTAAAAAAAATTTTTTTTAAAAAGAAAAGTTGTAAACATTTCTAACAACTGTGTGGGCAAGTGCCCTCACCAGCACTGAGCATAATCACAGTTTAATCTTTACCAATATGGTTGTCAAATGTACTGTCTCATTGCTGGTTTTGTTCACTTATTTAATTGTAAGAAAGATTGAGCCTCTTTTCACTTTGGCCATTTATAATTATACTTCTTTCTCTTCTCCTTTTTCTCCTTCTCCTCTTCTTCCTCTACCTCCTTCTTTGAGAATGGTATCTTATACCAAACATAATACTCCAGGACTGATATATTGGGACCAGAACAGGGCAGGGATATCAATTACTGCATTTATTCCAAATACTTCTGGTAATGCTGTCGAATATTACATACATTTTTTGAGTTACATATGGGTTAAGACAAGTGACAAAAGCCAATTCAAACTGGCTTAAGGAGTAAAAAAGGGACAAGTAGTTCACATAATTAAGAAGCCAAGGGGTATTACTGGGTTGATATGTTGGCTAATTGAACATAATAAAATAAATAAATAAATAAAGTCATTTGCAATAGTTTCAATCAAAAAGAAAAGAAAGAAAGAAAGAAAGAAAGAAAGAAAGAAAGAAAGAAAGAAAAAGAAAGAAAGAAAAAGTCAGTTTTGCTCTCAGCCTAGTTTTGCTCTCTCCATATTTTGGTTCCATTTGTTCTGTGTTTATTCTTTTCTCAGACAAAACTCTTCATATATGGTGTCAAGATAACCACAGAACCTGCTCACATTCTCTTTGTTTAAGTCCATGAGAAACAAGAAATTCTACTTTCCTCAGGCTGTCTGGATCTTCATAACTAGCATGGTAATCTTTAATATGTGTTCTTAAGTTCGTGTGATTGATTTACTAACCCTGCTTGTGTGCCAATAAATCTTACAGTCCTTTCTAGAAGGAGAATAGAAAGCCCTCACACATCACAGAACAGAAATTAGTCCTTTTGCACAATCCTCAAGCTCTGAAAGCTGTAAATAGGTACCACTAAATCTACACAGAATCAGGAAGTGTTACAGGCCACGGCACCCTCTCACTGATTAATGACCCCCTGTCCCTTTAAAGCTTTTTTGGCTAGGCAGAAACCTCAAAGTTGGCTTTTAGACAAGAGTACACCTTCTCCAGGTGGCTGGCCTCCTCAATAAAGCTCATATTCCTTTCCAGTCAACACTCATCTCTTGAGTCTTTCCATTTCGAGCAACAGGCAGCCACACTTGGGATTCAGTAACATTCCTAGTAACAAACCTCCTAAGATTTACTTTGAGTGACCTAGATAATTTGTCTACCCTGAACCAAACACCAACTAGGCACTGCAATACACTTATTGATTAAAGCCTTGGTCACTTACTTCATCTTTAGGGCCAGGGGTGAAGCACCATTTAGAACTATCTAGTACTGAGGGTGGGAAAAGACTAGATTCTAGGAACAAAAACACTAGATTCTAGATATTGTTACCAAAAGGAGGGTGAAAGGATGCTAGAGAGGCAATCAACAAATGACTCCTACATATAGTCACATTTATTATTGACTAAATAAATTGCCAATCAAAACCCTGATATCTTTTTCACAAAGAAATTAAGGCCATGACCACCAACTCTTTCTGGAAAGATTAAATCTTCCACCTTCTCTTCAGGTGACTTTTGGTAGGGGTGGAGAATACAGATACAATGGCCAGCAGCCCTAATTAAGAATTAAGAATTAAAGGGGATCTAAATAAGTAGGCATGCATGATGTTCATCTATTGGAAGTAATATTGTTAACATGTCAATTCTTCCCAAGTTGGTATATAGATTGAATGGAATCTAAATAATAAATATACATCCAGGGGCGCCTGGGTGGCTCAGTTGGTTAAGCGACTGCCTTCGGCTCAGGTCATGATCCTAGAGTCCCGGGATCGAGTCCTGCATCGGGCTCCCTGCTTGGCGGGGAGTCTGCTTCTCCCTCTGACCCTCCCTCTCATGCTCTCTGTCTCTCATTCTCTCTGTCTCAAATAAATAAATAATATCTTAAAAAAAATAAATTAAATAAATATACATCCATCATCCCCCAAATTTTTTGCACACCCTTTTATGTTCTCTTCTTTCTCTTCCTATTCTTTCTCAATTCTTAGTTACTCGGGTCACCATAACAAAATACCACAGACTAAGTAGCTTAAATGCTAGAAATTTCTCACAGTTCTGGAGGCCAGATGTCTTAGATCAATATGCCGGTCAATTTGGTTTCTGGTGAGAGCTCTCTTCCCGGCTTGCAGATGGCCTCATTCTTGTTGCATCCTCACATAGTAGTTCCTCCGTGGTGCATGGAGAGAAAAGGCTCTGGTGTTCTTTCCCTTTCTTATAAGGACACCAGTTCTTTTGGATTAGCGCCCCATTTGAATAACCTCATTTAACCTTAATCACATCCTTAAAGGTCCTATCTCCAAATACATCACATTGGAAGTCTGGTGAGGTTTATGGACCCCTTTTCAGAATAATGTTTTAAAGTTGATAAAGTGAAATACTTGGATTCTCCCCAAAATTATATTGGGATACATTTCTATCTCTATGACCAAAAAAAGCTCTATATACAACAACAACTTCCAACATGGCACAAAGGGACAGTGGAGTATCAACTGGAGGCAACTGTGGAGGGATGAAATGGAGGCAGGAACCCTGGTTCCCTATGTGCAGTCCTTTTAAGCACTATACCCACATAGGTCTCCAGTGATGGGATACAGAAGTCTGAGATCCTTGGGATAGAAAAGAAGAGGCCATGGTGTGGGGATACTTCAAGCACCCTAAAATATCTCAGACCATGCACTCTAGCAGCACACATGAGCACCCTGAAAGCCAGATAGAATGAATCTTATCTCAATAGTCACCAGTCCAAAGAACCAAACTAACCAGCTACTCCACATCAAAGACTAGAAGAAATGTAGAGAACATTGCATCTCAATCAGGGCTTTTTATCCCCTTCCTCTCTTGGAAGTGGTAAAGAGAGAAAAAGAAATAGAAAGACTGAGAATTCACTAGGAAAAGACAAGTAAAAAGTAGGAGTTAAGAGCATGAAGATGGTCTGTCCAAGAGACCATTGAGAGAACATAAACTCCCAACCACCACCTGCCTGTCGTGCCAAAATTCTGGGATTTCTCAAAGTTACACAAGAAAGAATATGGACTAATTTTACTTGACTGTTAAAAGAAAAAGTAACCCCAGAAAGCTAGAATATTTGAGAATATTTAGGGTGTACATGTTACTTTCTTGTCAATTCTCCTCTACATTACATTTCTGCAGTTGGTTATTGCTTTGAGGAACCCAAATGTAAGACCTTACTCCTACCCCAATAAGACTTTTTCATTCCCTGGTTAAATCCTATTTGGTTTATTTATCCTATTACTCAAACCTTTTGAAGACATTTTGGATCCTGATTTTATCATATGTTTGCTCTCTACCCTAGAGTTATAGTGGTGGCACGTTTGATTTGTCTTTCTTTATCATCCTCATCAAAATCTTTAATAAAAATGTCGGTCAACTAATATTTGACAAGGGTACCAAGAATGCTCAAAGGAGAAAAGACAGTTTCTTCAATAAATTATGCTAGGACCATTGTATATTCACACATAAAAAAATTAAACTGGACCTCTATTTTACACCACTCACAAAAATTAAGTCTAAATGGATTAAAAACTTTAATGGAAGCCCTAAAGCCATAAAACACCTAGAAAAAAACATAGGAATAAAGCCTTGACAGGGGTCTTGGTAATTATTTTTTTGGCTATGAGACCTAAAGCACAAGCAATCAAATCAAAATAAACAACTGGGACTACATCAAACTAAAAAGCTTCTGTACAACAAAAGAAACCATCAACAAAGTGAAAAGACAACCCACAGAACAGGAAAAAATATTTGCAACCATACAACTGATAAGGGGTTAATATTCAAAATATATTTTAAAAAACTCATAGGGGGTGCCTGGGTGACTAAGTCGATTAAGCATCTGCCTTCAGCTCAGGTCGTGATCCCAGGGTACTGGGATCAAGCCCCTGCATCGGGCTCCCTGCTCAGTGGGGAGTCTGCTTCTCCCTGCTTCTCCCTCTGCCCCTCCCCCTGCTTGTGCTCGCTCTCTTTCTCTCTCAAATGATAAAAAAATTAAAAAAAAAATTCATACAACTTAATAGCAAAAAACACAAATAACTCAATTAAAAATGGGCAAAGGACCCAAATAGAGATAACAAATGCTGGCATGGATGTGGAGAAAAGGGAACACTTGTGTACTGTTACAGGGATTGTAAACTGGTACAGTCATAATAAAAACCAGTATGAAAGATCCTCAAAAAATTAAAAATAGAATTACCATATGATCCAGCAATTACACTGCTGGGGCTATAGTTAAAAGAAACAAAAACACTAACTTGAAAAGATATTTTCACCCTCATGTTCACAGCAGCATTATTTACAATAGCCAAGACATGGGAAACCTTGTGTCCATTGATGGATGAATGGATAAAGAAGTGTGAGATAGGGCGCCTGGGTGGCTCAGTCGTTAAGCGTCTGCCTTCAGCTCAGGTCATGATCCCAGAGTCCTGGGATTGAGTCCCACATCGGGCTCCCTGCTCCACGGGGGGCCTGCTTCTCCTTCTCCCACTCCCCCTGCTTGTGTTCCCTCTCTCGCTGTGTCTCTCTCTCTCAAACAAATAAATAAAATCTTTAAAAAAATAAAAAATAAAAAAAAGAAGTGTGAGATATAAATAAATAAATACATACATACATACATACATAAATATTTCAGCCATAAAATATGAGGAAATCCTACCACTTGCAACAATATAGATGGACCTTGAAGGCATTATGCTAAATGAAGTAAGTCAGAGAAAGACAAATACTGTATGATCTTACTTATACGTGGAATCTAAAAGTTTACATAAAAGTTTATGAGTTTACATAAAAAAAGAGTTCAGACTTGTGGTCCCTACAGGTGGAGGGTCGGCGAGGTGGGGAATTGGAGGAAGGTAGTCAAAAGGTACAAACTTCCAGTTATAAGATAGGTAGGTATTAGTGATGTAATGAACATGGTGACTATAGTTAACACTGCTGTATGACATGTTGAAAAGTTGTTGAGAGTTAATCCTAAGAGTTCTCATCATAAGAAAAAAAAATTTTTTCTTCTTGCTTTTTTTTATTATATCTATGTGAGATGATAGATGCTAGCTGAATCTATTATGTAATCATTTTTACAACACATGTAAAGCAAATCATCGTACTGTATGCCTTAAATTTATACAGTGATGTTATGTCAACTATTTCTCAATAAAACTGGAGAAAAAAAATTTAATGTTAAGTCTCACAGGTTGGAGCAGAGAGCTGTCAAAACAACCACTAGTGGGTATCATTCAGCCAGTTATTTCAGAAATTATGCATATCATCCCATGTTCTCAAATTTAAGAAGTCCATATCAAATGTCCTATTAATATTGCTCTAGTATTTTCCTGATCTTCCTGAAGAGTAATGCCATCAAATAAAAGTTTTTTGAAATTTGTCTGGAAATTTTCTCTCCAGATAATGATTAATAAAAATGATTAATAATCCTGTCCTGGGATCAGTATGATGGTTCTAAAGTACTTTACAAACTAAGGTCAGACTTCTCTTTTAAAATTATATCTTTTTTTTAAATGCTCAGCAGTACTCCCTCTTGCTCACCTCTGAGTTCATCTAGACATTTAGACTCACAAGACCAGAGTAGCTTACACTTAGAATCAATGGATGAAAGGACAAAAAGCATAGCAAGTCAGAAAGGTAGTATCAGACATTTTCCTTATATAGGAGTCCTCAAAGCAATCCACTAGCCCAGGAGCTTGTCCTCATTGACGACCCCCAAATAAACAGTTCAAGTGGAAGAGAATGAGATCCACACGGACGTGTGCAATGGTCATCCTGGGTTAGAAGCTCCATGTCCCAGTAGGAACCAATATTCATGGGCATAATTTCTAGGTTCCCCCCAAAAGACAGTTACTGAGTTATTTAGAAAAGCCCAGAGTTTTGGCTTCACTCCAGGAATTTATAGTTCACAACTTTCCTAGTCTAGGTGAATTCACCAGTCAGGGTCATTTTTACCAAAAACTACATTGCTGGTTACACAGTTGACATTCTACCTTTATCAATTTTCCAAGGAAACATAATGAGAAAGCTAACCCAAAGTCGAATTTGGCCACAAAGAAAGAGAAAGGTTTTTCTAACCTTTTACTTATTCTTTCTATATAATCTTTCCCAAATTTCTAATTAAATACCTTATGAAGTCACACACACACACACACACACTTGCACACACACATGCAATACACACACACACAATCTCATCAGTACCAAAAACTAAGACAGATAAGCATTTCAATGCTGGAGTCTGAGAGAAATCGTACTTCCTATGAGACAGATGGAACTTCCCTGAGGAAAGCACTTAAATTCTGATCATGAAGCAGATTGCCTGAAAAGGAGGAAGAAAATAATGCATACTTTACCACTGTCTGTTTCTGAAGAGATATGGGGTCTCTACCAACCAGAAATTTAGAAAACTATTCTTCTTTTCAAAAATGGCTAATCCACGAATTGACTCCTGCTTACTGCTGCAAGACAATTTTCCAGCAATCCCTTGTGCTTCTGCATGTGTTGTAAAGAAGCATTGACAGCTTTTGTTCCAGCATATCTTTTCAAGGATGTTTGTATAGCAAACAATCTTGAAAGATAGAAATGATGTCTCCCTCTAGAGCAGATAGCAGTTTTGTTTCCTAACCAGAAATAGTAAAGCTAATGTCTTTAGTAAAATGTTTCAGTGAAAACTGAACTAGTGGACAAGAAATATCAGACACCTAACCTTCAGGGGTAAGGAAACTAGTAAGAAGCAAGCTGATTTATAATGCAAATCTGAGAAAATTTCAAGAACTGTAATAACGCTCCAGGTATACCTGAAGGCAAAGGGTTGAATTGAGCTGAAAACAGGAGAAATGGTTGAGAATCTACATTTTAAGAAAAAGTTTTCCTGACCTTCCCCAGCCGAAGACTTGAGGATACCTGTTAAAGCTGAGGGATTAGTTGCCATCTGACAACAGATTAATTGAAAGTCTTCATATTGAAAAGTGACATCCCTAGCACTCTTCCCATGTTCCTCTCAGAAAACAATAGCAGATAAGTTTATCTCTGTGCTGACTGTTCTCTGTTTAGCTCTCCACCACTCTCTGGCCTGTCACCCAGGCCTCTTTTGCCTTTGACTTTCACTTGAAATCAGCCAAAGAGAGGCTCCAGCCGAATAACAAAAGGTGGAAGGAGAGAGGGGTTGAGCTATGTATTCTGCCCCGTCCGACAACAGGACCACATACTTTTGACAATGGTTGTGTTCCTCTGCTTTCAAATACAGCAACTGTTAGGTGTACTCTCATACCTAGTTATAGATTTTTCCAGGTTCCAATAACACTGTCCTTTCTCCTTGCATCTTTAGGCCTGGGGGAGATAAAGGCTTCCAGCTATTTTTAGTCTTTGGGTATTTTACCATCCCTTGAAGGGTCCTATTTGTAAATATTCCCCTTATTAAATTCTCCTCAAAGCACTCTTCCATTCTGAGCTGCATTGTTCCTAAACAAAAGGGAATGGCATAAATGGATGCCCAGAGTCATGAAACAGCTCACCATGTTCTAGGAACTATACTAGATATGTGAGGTGAGGAGTGATTGGAGAGGAGGCCCAGAGTATGCTATTTTCAGACCTATATAGCATGCTGTCTACTGGCCATTCCCACATGGATGCTACACAGGAATTTCAAAATCACCAAGTCCAAAACTAAATATATCTTCTTAGCCCAAAACCAATATTATTCTGATATTATCTACTTCTATGTGGTGCCATTATCCATCAAATTGCCCAAACCAGAAACAAGAAAGTTTTGTTTTAAAATTTTCCATCCGCCAAGTCCCACATTAAACTGGCTGTTTACTTCTATCAACTATACTCCCTTAATCTCTCTTCAATCTGTCCATCCTCACTTCCAAAGTTTGGTGTTAGGCTCTTATCATGTTTTACCTTGACTGCTACAAAATTTTCTGAAATGGTTTTCCCATCTACAGTGTCATCCCATTCTAATCAATTCCCCACACAGAGCCAAAGTTGTCATTCTAAAATTCAAATGCTAGTAAGAATGTTCAGAAACTCAATCATTCATACATTGCTGGTGGAATTGTCAAACGGTACAGCCACTCTGGAAAATAATTTACAGTTTCTTAAAAAACTAAACATACACTTACCATATGATCTAGAAATTACACTCCTGGGCATTTATCCCAGAAAAATGAAAACTAAATCCCTCAAAAACTTGTAAATGATTGTTTATAACAGCTTGTTTTAAAGATTTTTTTTTTTATTCATTTGAGAGAGAGAGAGAGAGAAAGAGCACAAATAGGGAGGAAGGTCACAGGGAGAGGGAGAAGTAGACTCCCCTCTGAGCAGGGAGCCTGACATGGGGCTCAATTGCAGGACCATAGGATCATGACCTGAGCCACCCATGGACTCCTATAACAGCTTTATTTGTAATACCAAAAAACTGGAAACAACCAAAATCTCCATCAGTAGATGAATGGGTAAACAAATTGTGGGTACATCTATAAATAAAAGTGAACAAACTATTGATACTTACAACTTGGACAGATCTCAAGGGCATTATGTTGAGTGAGAGGAAAAGTCAATCTTAAAAGGTAACATGTTGTATGACAAATCTGTTTATACACACTCTTAAAATGACAAAATTATTGAAATAGAAAACATATTAGTGGTGTCAGGTTTGTTGGGCAGGGAGGTGGAAGGGGCAGGTTTGGATGTGACTACACAGATTAGAATGAGGACATCTTCCTGGTAATGAAATAGTTTTGTTTCTTTGATTGTAGTAGTAGTTATACAAATCCACAGATAGGATAAATTGACATAGAGCTATATATATGTTGTACCAAGGTCAAATTTCTATTTTTGATACTGTAATATACTTATAATTACATACAATGTAACCACTGGAGGAAAATAGATGAAGAGTGTAGGTGGAGGATGGGCTAGAATGGTGATGGGTATCAAGGAGGGCACTTGTTATGATGAGCATTGGGTGTTGTATATAAGTAATGAATCACTAAATTCTACTCCCAAAACCAACATTGGACTGTTTGTTAACTCCCTAAAATTTAAATTAAAAAAAATATATGAAGGATACTCAGGAGCTCTCTGTAGTATCTTTGCAACTTCCTATCAATCTCTAGTTATTTTAAAATGAAAAGCTAAAATCAAACTAAAATAGCAACTTAAGCTTTCAATAAATTGTAGTTAAAGAATATAAGGTGATTACAATATCTACTTTGTCCCCAATTGGGACGCCTGGGTGGCTCAGTTAAGTGGCTGCCTTCGGCTCAGACCATGTTCGCAGGGTCCTGGGATCAGGTCCCACATCAGGCTCCTTGCTCAACAGGGGTCATGCTTCTCCCTCTGCCTGCTGCTCCTCCTGCTTGTGCTCAGTCTCTCTCTCTCTCTGACAAATAAATAAATAAAATCTTTTAAAAAAATAATTTGTCCCCAATTATAGGCAGAGTATACCTGAGTCATCCTGTCTTTTTAAAGTCAGTCTCTTTTCTGTTATTTGCCAAAAGACTTCATTGAGTCCCACATGCCTCTTCTATTTCCATCAATATTTATTTTTTTCTTTTCTGCATTAGAAAATGATCACCTCCACACTGCAGCGAAGGTGATCTCTTTAAAACAAATCTTATCTTGTCATTCCCTTTTTAAAATTTTTCAATGTCTTTCCTTTTTCCTTAGAGTTCTTAATGTGCTCCTTCAAAATGATCAGACTCTTAACTCCCTCTGTAACATCATCCATCACCACTCTTCTGCTAGCTTTTATCCTTTAAGTCTTTGAACAAACCATTGCACTCTTTCCATCTCAATATCATCATCCCAGATGATCCCTCTGCCAGGAATTTTTCCCTTCCTTCACCTAGGTAATTCCTAACATTCTTTAGGCCTCAGCTTAAATAATATTGTCCCACAGAAGGCTACCTCAATCCATTAATGTAATAAAACAACCTGCAATATGGTTTACATAATGATATGAAATCATTTAGTGGTATAAAAGGTTTTAATCTTATATTTATTTCTCTTGTCCTGATAGCACACACAAAGTTTCTAGATTAGGACTTACTATTATTATTTAGAGCAATAACCACATTGGTGTCCCAAGCCCCATTCTTCCTGTATGGGGTGATGTGATAAGAGCCAGATGGTTATGTCTGCATGTATACAAAGGGGGTTCTCACACAACAGGAGAAGAGACCTGAAATTATGAATCTTAAAGCTTATATAACAACTGCTATACCGCTACACCCTCATCTTCTGAGAGAAGAAAAAAACCCTTATCTCCCTAAGATAAACAAATCATGTGGAATATAAACAGATGGCTCTGTATTTCAGTCCCTTAAAATGTGAGGAGTAAATGAAACTGGTAAAAGGAGATATTCTTCATCTTTAAAAAAAAGTGCCACTGCTCTATGAGGAGTGCAGTTAGCTAACAGCTTCCAACTGCATTGCCTTTAGGATCTGTTAAAGCCTTTGACTTCAATAAATTGACAGTTACATGCAAGAGAAAAAAACTGGGTCACTATCTTACCCATAAAACCAAGTCAAAAATTAATTCAAAATTATAAAAATTAACTCAAAATGGATTAAAGACTTGAACGTAAAACTTGGAACTATAAAACCCCTAGAAGAAAACATAGGTGGTTAGCTCATTGACATCAGTCTTGCTGATGATTTTTTGGATTTGACACCAAAAGCAAAAATAAATAAGGGAGACTACATCAAACTAAAAAGCTTCTGCACAGCAAAGGAAACCATCAACAAAATGAAAAAGCAACCTACAGAATGGGCGAAAATACATGCAAATCATATATCTCATAAGGGATCAATACTCAAAATATATGAAGAACTCAAAAAACTCAATAGCAAAGTAAAATAAAATAAAACAAAACCCCACAATCTGATTAAAAAATGGCAGAGGAACTGAATAGACATTTTTCCAAAGAAGACAAAGAAATGGCCAACAGGTACATGAAAAGACACTCAACATCACTAATCATCAGGGAAATATAAATCAGGACCACAATGAGATATCACCTCACACCTGTTAGAATGGTTATCATCAAAAAGACAAGAGATAACAAGTGTTGGCAAGGATGTGGAGAAAGGGGAATACTTGTATACTGTTGTTAGGATTGTAAACTGACACAGTCACTTAAAAAAAATAGTACAGAGATTGCTCCAAAAACTAAAAATAGAGCTACTATATGATCCAGGATTCTACTGTTGGATATATACCTGAAGGAAAGGAAATCACTACCTCAAAAAGATATATGCACCCCCATGTTCACTGCAGCATTATTAACAATAGCCAAGACATGGAAATAACCACTAGGGTGAATGGATAAAGAAGATGTGAGATATATATATACATATATTTGCATTTGCAACAACATGGATGGACCTTGAGGGCATTATGCTTAGTGAAATAAGTCAGACAGAGAAAGACAAAAACTATATGATTTTACTTTTATGTGAAATCTAAAAACAAAATCAAACTCATAGATACAGAGAACAGATTTGCAGTTGCCAGAGGCAGGGGTGGGGAGAAGTAAAATGGGTGAAGGTGGTCAAAAGGTACAAATTTCCATTTACAAAATAAATAAATCCGAGGATGTAATGTACAGCATGGTGACTACAGTTAATAATACTTACTGTATATTTGAAAGTTGCTAACAGAGTAGATCTTAAAAGTTCTCATGACAAGAAAAAAAGTTTCAACTGTGTACTGATGGATATTAACTAGACATATTGAGATTATTTTGCAATATATGCATATATCAAATCATTATGTCATACATCTGACACTAATATAATGTTATACAACAATTACATCTCAATCCCAAAAAATTTAATTAAAAATGGTTTTTTTTTAAAGATTTTATTTTTGAGTAATCTACACCCAATGTGGGGCTTACACTCACAATCCTGAGATCAAGGGTCACAAGCTCTACTGACTGAGCCAGCCAGCCTCCCCTAAAAAAATGTTTTTTTAAGCCTTTGAGTCAAGGCCATCTTCTTCCCAGGCAGCCTCCACCATTATGGATTCCAGGATCTGCTCATTTCCGCCCACTCTAGGACACCTCTGATGGGTTACCCCAAGTCTCCCTGTTGGGTTAGCCAACACTTTGTCAAATCTGCATTGCAATTTTAGGCTCCCTCTGCCCAGTTCTGCTTCCTTTCCCCTTTTTGTTCCACAAATGTCAGGTATATATCAAAGTCTGAAGATTTATTAGGCCCAATCCTTCTTCCTCTCCCTTAATCTTCACAGGCTTTATCTCCCAAAAAAATTCTGGTACTCCTAAGTCTATCTTACCAACAGCTTCTTTCAGGATCTAACCTGATATATCTTTATAGCACTTTCTACAATTTGTAGTATGTTTATATGTTTGTAATACTGTCTCTATTACACAGCAATCTCTGGCAGTTTTTTCTAAATTTTCTAAATACCTCACATAGCCTGGGTAACCTCCCTTTTGACTGCATCCTCATCCCTCCTCCAGGCCCAGACACAGCAGTAGTGACTGTATAGTTGAATCTTACATAAGGGAAACACAACTGAGAGTGAAAAGAATCTAAAATCGTGTTTCAGGGCTTACAACTGTAGGATTTCTCAACCCTTGGCATTATTGACATTTTAGATTGGATAATTCTTTGCAGTGGAGGGGCTGTCCTGCACACTGTAGGATGTTTAGCAGCATTCCTGTCCTCTACTCACTAGATGCCAGTGGCATCCCTCTCACTTGTGGTATTTATGATTTAAATGTCTCCAAACATTGCCAAATGCCCTGCTGGGGGGAGGGGGGGTACAAATCACCCTGGGTTGAGAGCTATCGGCCTTGAAGAAAGAGCATCTTTTTTCTAATTCTCCCCAAAATGCAAAATGCTCTATGGTCAATTAGTACCCTGCTGGAACTTACCATTGTCCTGGGACTATTCCTCCAGGCTAAGCAGACCCAGATGCCTTGGCAGCAGCTCCCACACAGTGTGAGGCTTCCATTCCCTTCCTCCTCTGTCTGTCCTTTGGACCCTAAGTGGGTCTGCATGCGTTCACATGAGTAACAGACTTAAGCCTGGACAGATTATCACAAATGGCTGACTGAACCTTAAAGGAAGGCCCATCCAGGGCAGTTATGTTGATGTCCCAATGGACAAATGAACATTGTCCCTTTGCTTGTATGCCTTCTCATCATAGTTTGTTACCCACCAACTGTTTCCTCCAGTTTTGTTTGGAAAATCATTAGTCATCCTTATATCAATAGCTGTTGCTGTTCACCCTGGAGCATGGTATATACTAGTTATTTCTCACATGAAAAGTGATTATTTAAAAAATAAAAGTTTATATTTCTGAGTGTCTACCCTTAATATTATAAGGTTCCTATTCTGGCTGAAAGTGTGAGCCATGGCCATCTCCATAACAGGCATAGAGACCTCTCATATTTCTATCTCAGATGCTTTGGAATATGAATGCCTATCTCCTCAAAGTCTCTCTCACACAATGTGCATTTCATACGCTTTCATACATGTCACTTAACAGATATCTTAAGTCTAGCTTTTCCCAAAAATCTGGTGCAAATTAATGTCCAGCCATTTTCTCATTATGCTGCAGACAGAAACTTCATATTATCTATGTAGATTTGCTTTCCTCTCCTCACCTCAACTGTTTTCTTCTCCTTACTTGCATTTATTTGCATATTTTAGATTTATATTTCGAACTCTGAATATTCGATGTGCACAAGATTTAGTGAAAACAGAATTTAGACGAGGGGATTGCAAAAGTCACTTTAAACAATTAATCCATTACAACCAGTTCAGTCCAGTGTTAACGGAAAAATGCGATATATGGTTCTAGGATGCTGCGGAATTTTCCTGGATGAGGAATACAATGAACTCTCCTGTCCCATGCTGACTTGTTGGGGAGGGGGACGGAGTTAATGGAGAGAAGATGCTGGATCAGAGCCGGAGGGGTTTAGAACGGAAAACATTTGTTACTCCTCTGGCTTCTCCTTCTCCGCCCCCAAGACTGAAACAGGGCGCCGTGTGCAATGCTTCCAGCCAGCGAATGCGTCTTGCCAAGGCGCTGAGGTGAAGGATGCACCATAATCCGCGGTGGTTAGAGTAGAGCATCACTGGCAGGGCTCAGTCTCAGTGCACCGTCACAAACTGCTTTGCAACAGAGTCGTCAAGATTAAAGTTTTTGGGATTCGATAAAATCAGGTTCAGAAAACATCACTTGGGGAACAGCTTGGGGAAACAGCTCAAATTAAACATTCCATTGCAAGTATAACTTTGCATTCAGTCTTTTATCCTCTCAAGGACAAAACGTTCTTTCTCATTCTCAAATGATACGGCCATAGAAAACTAAAAGCTCTCTCATACGTACTCGGAAAGCTGTTTCTTCAGACAGGTAAGCAACAGATAACACCACCAGCTATTAAACCAGTGGGGGAGGAGGGTAGCTGAGAAAGGCCAAACTTAAAAAACCGCGGTAGCGCAGGAGAGCGCAAGCGACGTCTGACGTAAGCCTTCCTGCCGCAGAGCATAACGGGAGGAGCGGCGAAAGGCGCTAGGGGCGCGCTCCCTGTGAAAACGAAACGAATTCTGCAGAAGACTAGAGCGGCGCTTTCGGTACTCTTGGCAGCTTGGGGTTACCCTCCTTTTGTGGAAACAGCCCATTGTCCGCGCGGTAGGGGCCACCCCGTCTTCTCGAGTCGCACGGTGACGCAGTTCCTGAGCGCGCCAGTAGGGGCTGGCTGAAGGGCGGGCTCTTCAAATTTGAATTCCCAAACTGTTGTGGGTGTCAGGGAACCTCGCGGAGGAAGTGAGGGTCACCTGAGGCCGGGCTGCGGGGGGCTGGAGCTAATTTGGGCCAGAGGCGCGAGCCTTGACTCCACGCGAAGCCAAGCCCGGACTGCCGCCTTCTAGCCCTTTCAGGCCCTTCACCCAAGGTATGAACTTGCCCCGGTCCCCTCGCCTCCTGCCATCGGTCCCCTCTGGCGCTGAGAGTCCCAGCCCCTCAGCGTTTTCGGCCCGCGTGGGCTTTTGTGCGTTTTTGGCATTGGTAGGGGTCTCAAAACTGCTCATTCGTTGTGTACATAGTTGTTGCGTGTCTACTTTCGTTCAGATTCGTTTCGATGGTGAACGCTCGAGGCCTTTGTTCTAAAATCACTTAGAGTAAAAAACTTTTACGTTAGAGTGATTTGTGTGCATCACTGCCCTTGGACCCAGTGATCCACGGTGCTATAGAAACAGTTGAACCATCGAGCTCATTTCTTCTGGTTAAATTACACAATGGTTGCAAACATACGTAGATGTTAATAAAATTATTTAGAAAATGGAGGGCCCCTTCATCCCACTTTTCAAAGTTAAACACTGTTCACAGTTTGGTACACTTCCAGATTTTTTTTCCCTATGCTTATGCTCATGTGTTTTACAGCAATGCAATTGTACGTCCTCTTCTACTCCTTCCTTTTTTATTTAATATATCCTAGCTATTTTCTCTGTCAGTACATATTCAGGAATATATCTTTTTATTGAATACATGGAATTCAATTGTATGGGTGTAGTAGCACCATAGTGGTGGAGATCTAAATTGTTTATAGTTTGTCCTGTACTTCAGTGAACTGTATAGTGCTTGTTTAAGGACTTGGGCCTTGAAGTCAGACTTAGGTCCTGCTATTAATCATTGTCAGTGGGACCTTGGGTAGGTTATTTAACTACCTGTGCCTTAGTTTCCCCATCTTCAAAACTCTCCAGAATTGCTGTAAGGTTATGTAGTGTCTGATGTACATGCAGTAAATATTGACTGTTAGTACCACTTATATATTTGCATTCTTCATGTAGTTGTTTCTGTAAGAAAAAGATTTAGAAATGGAATTTCTTAGTCGATAGCATGCACACCTATATTTTGAAATTGATCTTTTCCAATCTGATAAACAAGAAGACCCACTGTTTTAATATGCATCTCTTCACTTATTAGTAAAATGAAGTGTCATTTGACTCCGTGGCTTTTTGTATTCTTTATTAATTGCCTTTCATGCCTTCTGGCCATTTTCTGTGTTGGTCATTTTTTTTAAATTGATTCATTTGGTCACTTTGAATGTTATTTATAGTAATTGAGTTGAATCAATTCCTTTGTATGTCAAGTGCTGGGGTTTTTTGTTTGTTTCCCCCCAAGTGTATCATTTGCCAGTTAACTTAAAATTCCTCTCATTTTTTCCCATCTCCACCTCCCAGTTTTGGTTAGTGTGCTTTGGGATTTTTTACCCTTTCCATTATAATTACAATAATAATAATTATTATTATTATTATTATTACTGCTACCACTATAGTAAATTCCTAGAAGAACTTTTCATGTAATTTTGGGAAGAAGAGTAATAGTTACATTTAGAATCATATCCATGATAAAAACAGTTGTTTAGCCTTACCTATATATTTACATACACTATAAAGTGCTCATAGCTAGCTTTTTCATACAATGGTTTTCTCATGCCCCAGTCTTTATTTTAAATAAATAGCAATTTTTTTCTTAGTACATCAGCATTTGTCAATTTTCAGAATAAATGGCAACAATTAGATTTTCCAAATAGTTTTAAGCAGTTAGTGAAGCACAAGCATACCATTTTAGAATTCACCTTCTCTTCTCTAGTCCAAGAAGGAACTAACAATTTCTTGTTAGTGACCTCCATCTGTTAGGTTAAGCCTGTGCTTGGCCTTCAGGATACTCTTTTCCTCAACCTGAGGAATGCCTGTTACTGAATCCCCATCCTCTAACATCTGTCTCTTCCATCAGAGTCTGAACATCATAATCTGTTTTCTTTGTTTTGCTCTTCTGTTAACTAGGAGGAGAATGGGGCTTTAAGGGTTTGGCCTCTACCTGGTGATTTCCTGTTTTTCTTCTGTATCTATTCTGCAAAGCCTCTATGGTCAGAAAATCCTAGATAATTTTTTTTCCTCTACATCCTCTTTTCCACCAACCACACTGAAACCACAACTATTGCCAACTCTTTTGGTGTCTGTTGAGTTGCTATTCATCACACAGTGGGAAGGAGGGGCTCCTAGGAATCTTCTGTGTCTTTTTTTGGAGGGGGGGTGGAATTTGAGGTTTTCCAGAATCCTGACTACTCACCTCCATCCTACTACATGTTTGAATTGGGAGGGAAGAGGTTGGGCAACATGAAAGAGGAGTTATTTGCTGGTTCTTCGAGCCTCTCAGTGGGACCATAATTATCTGCCTTTAGATGAAAACAGTAATGTTTGTCTACTACAGATTGGGCCTGTTTTCAGTTCGACTAGTTTATTTGCATTTTATACTTCCTGTTGAGCATTTCATTAGGTTGTGAAGAATTGAGATTATGTGAACCTGTACATACTTTTCCAATTTTTAGTGTGCAGTTGTCCCAATTTATTCATTTTTTTATTTTGAGAGTTTAAAGTGAACCACTAGTGAGTATTTTAACTCTCAGCACAGGATTCCTATCACTAGCACGTTGCCAAACACATAAATCTATGCATTATTAGTATATATTTACTGAATTAACATTCTGTGGAAGAATTCAGTAGTTTTTGTGTCACAGAACTAGATTGCCCAGATAGCCGCCTTTGTCAGCTCTTGTTATTGAGGAATATTTCCCTTTTTTCTCTTATAAACTGTTGGATAAAATGCTATTTGTGTCTGAATTTTTAACTTGCATACTTCTCACACAAGTTACTTAGAGATACTTGATTTCTTTGATCTGACTGCATTTGTATTTTCTGTGGCACACTTTTTGTTTATATGATGTCAAATACTGATTAGAATAGTTATAAATACAGCAGTAGAGATGCAGTAAGTTGAAACTAGTAAGTTCCAAGCTCCTTAGGTGGAAATGTTTTATTTATTTACCAAGTATTACAAAATGCAACTATATGGTTCATCACCTAGAATCTTAATTTGTAGGTGTGGGAAATAAAATATATTTATAAAAACAAGCTAAAACAAGTCTAAGACCATGTATGCTCAAGTACATGATTTCCTCTAAAAATTCTAAATAGTATTAATTTTTTTAAAAATCATAATGAGTATAGTTTACTTTTGATTTGAGAGTTTTTCAACCAAAACCTCATAGTTAAAATGTTCAGCAGCATAACAAAATCAGGATTGGGAATTATTTAATTAAAAACTTGAGTGAATCTTTCAGCTTTCATTAGGATGTATCATCTTAGCTGCTGCCTTAAAATTTAAGTGCCTAAAAGGAAAAGCGATGTTTGTGAAATTTAATCTTTTATAGTCTAATATAGTGCCATATACAGATGTGATTTAATGCTTTTTGATGCAGATATTGGATTGGAACCTCCAGGACTTGAGGTTCAAGTATTTTAAAAATCAGATACTCGAAGTTCAATTTTTATAGTTACTAAGTAGATGATTTGATGAATACTGCTTTTTCTAGAGAAGTAAATTTAAAGACCAAACTGTTCATCTAAAATAATAATAAAATGAGTCTTTAACAAAAATATAAAGCCTTAGATTTGTGAGCTATAAATTATCCAGTATTGTTATGAACCAGTTAAGCCTTTTAATTAGAATAATATTGTTATGGAAAGCAAATAAACTTTTTTGCACCAAAGCATGATAAAGGTTGATTTCACATTGAATTACAGGTTCCTCTGGGCCCCTGCTGAATGAAGGTCTGCTATCCTGAATATTGTGTTTAAGTGAATTATCTGTTAGAGAAAATTTGTTTCTACTGTTTATCAAGATGATCGCAACACCTTTGAAACATCCAGGAATTTATTTGTCTTCAGAGACATCTTCTCAAAGAAGAAATACGCCCATGCATGCAATCTTTTTTGACAGCATTCCTGCAGGCACACTTACTCCTGTAAAAGATTTGGCAAAATATCAGAACCCCTCTTTAACATTGAGTGACCATAAAAAGAATCATTTTCTAGAAGTGACAAATTTTAATAATAAAAATATATTTCATTCCACCATGCTAGCAGAGGCTACCACCTCTAACAGCTCTCTTAATATCAGTGCTATAAAGCCCAATAAGGATAGATTAAAAAACAAAGCAAACTATGAATCACCAGGAAAAATATTTCAAAGAATGAAAGAAAAAGTACTGCGTGACAAGCAAGAACAAGCATCAGGAAACTGTAGTTTGTTGGAACCACCGAAAAGTGAAAAGAAAATTTTTACTCCTAAAGGAGCTGAGAAAAGAGTATTGCAGCATACCTACGTCTGTAAAGAAAAGGAAAACAACAAATCATCGCAATCAGATAACAGTTCACCAAGAGGTTAGTTTTATTATGTGTTGATTGAAAAGCTATGATGTGTTGTGTTTATTATGTCTGATACTGTTTTAGGTACTCAGGATACAAGAGTGAACAAAATGGACAAAAGTCCCAACCCTTGTGTAACTAGCTCATATTTAGGTGGTGGGAGAGACAGATTTAAATAGTTTTTATGGTACAATAGAAGAGAAGTGCTATGGAAAGAAAAGACAGAGTAAGGATGATGGGGAGGGTTGAGTGGGCTGCAGTTTTCCATGTGGCGGTCAGGATATGGTTCAATGAGAAGATGGCATGTGAGCCAAAAAATTAAAGGAGGTGATAGATACAGATAGAATATTGGAAGAATTGGGAAGGATGATGCAGACAAAGTAACAGCTGATACAAATACCCTGGAATAGGAGCATTCCTCAACAATTCAAGAACCAGCTATGAGATTAGTGTATCATAGAGTGAGTGGACAGAAGTGGGGAGGAGGGGACAGATAGAGTCAGATGATGTAGAGCCTTATAGGTGAATGTTAAGAATTTGGGCTTTTATGTGAGCAAATAACCCTCAGTGGAGGGTTCTGAGCAGAGAAATGAGAAGATCTGACTTATATTTTTAAAATATCATTTGCCGTCAATTTGAAATAGTGCATTTATCTAGGTGAGGTAAGGTGTTGGTTTGGTTTAGGTGGTAGCAGTGAAAATAATAAGTAGTTGGATTCTGGGTGTATTTTGAAGGAAGAGCTCATAAACTGGGTGTGGAATGTAAAAGATACAAAGGTGTGGAATGTAAAGATAAAAAAGTTATATAAAGAAAGTAAATAAAATCTTTTTAAAAAGATATAAAAGGTATATATCTTTTATATATCTTTTATAAAGATATAAAAAATGTAAAACCACCTGTAGGGTGTTTTTGTTTGTTTGTTTGGTTCTGAGTTTTTTTGCTTGAGTAGCTGTAAGGATGGAGTAATTTAACTGAAATGGGATAGACGGGGCTGGGAGGTGCCCAGTAATTAAGTTTTTTGTATGTTAATTTTGATATATCTATTAAAAATTGAAGTGTAGATATGATTAGGCTGTTGAAAAAAATTAGTTGGGATTTAGGGAAGTGGTCCGGTGAGAAAAATACATTTGGGAATCATTAGCACTTAAATGGTATTTGAAGAGATTAAATGAGATCATCAAGGAATAACTGTAGAAAGAGAATACATTCAAGGATGAGTCCTGAGGCACCCCAAAATTTAGAAGTTAAGAATAAACGAACCACGGGGCGCCTGGGTGGCTCAGTTGGTTAAGCGACTGCCTTCGGCTCAGGTCATGATCCTGGAGTCCCGGGATCGAGTCCCACATCGGGCTCCCTGCTCGGCAGGGAGTCTGCTTCTCCCTCTGACCCTCTTCCCTCTCATGCTCTCTGTCTCTCATTCTCTCTCTCGCAAATAAATAAAATCTTTAAAAAAAAAAAAAAAAAGAATAAACGAACCACAAGAAGATTAGAAGGAGGAAGAAAAACCGGAAGTGATACTTTGGAAGCCAAAAGAACAAAATGCTTTTTTTTTTTTTTTAAAGATTTTATTTATTTGTTTGACAGAGACACAACGAGAGAGGGAACACAAGCAGGGGGAGTGGGAGAGAGGGAAGCAGGCTCCCGGCCGAGCAGGGAGCCTGATGCGGGGCTTGATCCCAGGACACTGGGATCATGACCTGAGCCGAAGGCAGACGCTTAACTACTGAGCCACCCAGGCGCCCCAGAACAAAATGCTTTAAGGAAGGAGTCTTTCACTGTATCTAATGCTGCTAATCAGCCAAGTGAGGTGAAGGCTGAGATTTAACCATTGGATTTAGCAACATGAGGGTCATTGGTGGCTTTGATGGGGGGATTTGGCGGAGTGATAGGATCAAAAACGTGATTCAAAAGGGTTCAAGAGAGAATGTGAAGGAGAGAAATTGACAGTGGTAAGTATCGACAACTCTTTGAAGAGAGGAAAGAAATATGGGAAGTATGGTTTTAAAATAGTTTTGGGGTGGCTGGCTGTAGAGTGTGCAACTCTCAGTCTCAGGGTTGTTGAGTTCAAGCCCCATGTTGGGCCTAGAGCCTACTTATATATATATATATATATATACACACACACATATATTTTATTGTTTTTAATGTATGGTGAAAGAACATTTTTGTATGCTATTGGGACTGATCCAGTCGGGAAGGAAAAACTAAAATTAGTAGTATGATACCCTTGAGTAGTTGAGAGGGAACAGAATCTAAAAGTGGAAGTTTTGGCCTTAGCTAGGAACATAAACAGATCATAAATCAAACAAGAAGATAGGCAGTGTTATATGACTTAAGAAATAATCTGAAGTGGACAATAAAGCCATCAGCTGAAAGTGAGCATGAGAAACTGGTATTAAAGTTTGAGGAGGTGGGGGTTTAAATAATACAGGAGAGTGGAAGAGTAAATGGTCTATGCCTAAATTTGATTTCTCGTGCAACATTAAGGACCTACTTGAGACTTGTGAGCATGAACTTAAATGAGAGCAGTCAATGTGGTTTTGAGTTTTCCTTTAGCCCTGCATAGGTGCTGCTGGGGAATAGGCAGGGAGTTGGATTTTATCAAGATTGTAATTTTATCAACTAGGATGAAGAGGACAAAGGAGTTGAGGTGTGTGTATAAGGGGACCATGAAAATTAAGTTAGTTATACAGAGAAAAGAGGACCTGAGGGAGATGAGGAAGTGTGAAGAAGTGTTAGGTGGTAGGATAGGCATTGGATTTGAGAGAATGATCTGGAAAGGTAGAATGATCAGAATTTGGGACATTTGAAATAAAGATTTTAATGAGTTGCAGTAATTGATAAACATATTTTACGTGCACTATCTCCTAATCCTTTCAGCAGACACTATGGGTAGATGCTCATTTAATAGTCTAGGAAATGGGGCTTATGAAGAGGTTATGTCTGCTCCACATCTCACAGGTAGTAAGTGATGTGCTGAGAATTAATACAGGTACTTATTTGAAAGCCCATGCACTTTACTACACAATAGACTGTGGATATATTGTTGTATTTCAAAGACAGTGATATATTTTGATACAAAAAGAGTTTCTAAGGGAGTTTAGGATGGAGGTAAGGGAGTACACAAAATCTATGTTTCATACAGTCTGGGAGAAAAGGGAGAAGCAAATAATGCACATTAAAGCATGTCTTATTTGTCAAGTGGAATTAGAGAGGAAGAAATAACTCACTGCTTTGAGAATCCGATGACTCTTTTCCCAGAAAATGCACAAATTTTGTATGTAATTTCAGAGACCTTTTGGAGAATCTGCATGGACTTTGTACTCTAAGATAAATGACCTAGATTCTATAGTATGTTATAGCTGATTGAATTACCTACTTGTCTTTACTGCATTGCCATGCCATTTCTAGTAGAATTAGTTAAATAGAATCTTACTCTTCTTTTATGATACACATCATTATAATAAAATCTTTATATTAAGATTTCTAAAGCTAAAGCTGCATATTTACTAAAGCATAATCACTATCAATTTTTGTCAGAATATTTGAAATTAAACATATAAAGTAATTCAGTTTTTCTTCCAATTTTAAGTCTGTTACCTTCCCCTTTTTGTGTGAAAGAAACATTTCTACCTTCAAGAAATAAAACTTTAACAATCTAGGATATAAAGTAGAATAAAATGTTAAGCAGTACTATTAGTCCCTACTTGTCTAGTAGATAAGCCTACCAGATTTTTGTCTTTGAAGGTCTACTAAAGAGATGTCAAAGGCATATAAATTATGGTTGTGTCTGCTATTGAGTCACAACATTGCAACTTTTAACATACAAGCTACACCTCTTCAACTGTTCTTTCGTGTTTTAGAAATTTACAGCAACCAGAAGCAGAAGCAGAATTTTCAAGACTGGATGGCACTTCATATATAATCTTAAGATATACCTCTCTGATTTGTGGCAGCACCAGAATTTTATTCCAGATCACTAAGCTTCTGAGTCCAGTAATAAACTTTTATCTAGAGCTGGCAAGTTAGAACATGTAGAGTTTTTTAAAAATTCTTTCTCAGCATACTGTAGATACAGAGAATGTGATGAAAGCACGAGAAGATAAAAAGGGGAATGTAACTCATATCTTACAGAAGTATACTGTATTGATCTGATCATTATTGAATGTAAGTAAAAGACATTTTTTTCTTCTCAGTGACTAATACAATTCAATTTCCTCTTTAAAAAAAAAAAAAAAAAAAAAAAAAACTAAACCTCAGTGAAAAAATTTCCTCTAGAATCATCAAATAGTACTTTCCTTCTGATAAAGCAAAAGAGTCAATGTCAGCAGGAAAAGAAAGCATCTCTGCATAATTTAACTTACGGTAAAGTGCTTTTTGTTTTGTTGAATGTATAGTTGAATGTTCTAGATAATTATTCTCCCTATGTAGGCATCCCTTTCAGAGAAAGACTGAGCAGAAGGGTGGAGCATTCCTAACCTGAACACTTCTTTTTAATATAAACAGTTTGATATTATTCTGTTTCTCTCTTTTAATTTCATATGATTCTTCTATAAATTCTTCTATAAATGTTTGGTCTTGTATTTTTTGCAGAGGCTCCATTTCTGAACCAAGAACATGAAAATGTTTCAGCTGCAGGATTCTCCAGCAAGGCATTACCTAGAGCTCAGTTGGCTAAACACATTCTTCACTCAAGGGAGAATACATTTGTAACCACGAAGTCTAAAAAGGACACCTTTGTTTTAGAAGGCATTGATTCTGTTATTGAAAAATCCCAAAATACTACTGTTGACACTCTCAATACTAACTGTGTTCCTGTTAAAAATGGTCAGTCAATGGTTTCTGATAGTAAGATGACAACAGAAAGGACTTCACAACAGGAAATTAATGAGAACACAATGCCCAGAGAGACTGATCTTCTGGGTTCCATGAATGATACATGTAAAATTGTGCTTGCAACTCCAAGATTTCATATAACAATACCTCGGAAATCAAAAAGAAATGCTTCAAATCATTCTCCTCCAAATACACTTCAAACTCTTACAAATGGAGTTAAAAATAATAAGGTAGGACAACTTAAGGCAGATTTACATTTATGTTTTTACCCTCTCGTTCTTCAAGAACTGAGCTCTTAAGCTGTCATTAACAGTAGCTTCATTTTTTTGTTTTATTATTTAGTGTAGAGGCATTGTGGCCTAGTTGAAGAGAGCACTGGGTTGAAAGTAAGAGAATCCAAGTGTTAAGTCTTAACCTTGCTTTATTACTAGTTGTATAATCTTCAACAATTTACTTACTCTCTTTGGGGATGAACACTGAGTTCATTTCTGTTCTTAATTTTTTTTTTTTCTGATTCTTGGAGTATGATTAACAGCAATTAAAAGAGAAAGGGATTATAGCTTCTGAAGACTTGAGAATTTTTCCTATTGTAAAATAATACAGAGTGATCAATAAAACACTTTAGGCTATCACACTATGTTACATTAGGATAAATTCTCTGAAGTGGAATGGAATACAAGTTCAAGGAGAAAGATAGAATGTAAATTTTCCAATTGTTAAAGGTTTGTCCATAAATTTTTAAAAGGATGATAGTGGTATTTAAATTCCATCTAAATTTGAGGGGTGCCTGGCTAGTTCAGTAAAGCATGCAGCTCTTGATCTTAGGGTTGTAAGTTCAAGCCCCATGTTGGAAGTGTGATGTAACAGTTATAGTTTTGGGTTTTTTTTTTTTTTTTAAGATTTATTTTTATTTTAGAGAGAGAGAGTGCATGAGGGGTGGGGGTGGTTTGCAGACAGAGAAGGAGAGAATCCTCAAGCCGACTCATTGCTGAGTGTGGAGCCCAATGTGGGGCTCGATCCCAAGACCCCTAGATCATGACCTAAGCGAAATCAAGAGTCGGACGCTCAACCAAATGAGCCACCCGGGCATCCCACAACAGTTACAGTTTTATATCTCAATGTATTCTTTGGAAATTGCATTATTTGCAAATATTTAGACTTAACAATGAAAATTTTTAGATGTTGCTTTAAAAATGTGTGAGGTGAGTTGAGCAAAAAAGTTTGAAGACAACTGTAATGGGAGATCCCACAGTACTAATTCTGTCATTGCTACAGTGCTGTTTATCTTACTTACTACAAGAAGATCAAGCCTCCCAAGACTCTTATCTATATACAGTTCTGTATATCCCCTAGTTCTGACCCAGTCTGTCTCTCATCTCCAAACATTGCATTATACCCTCTTGAACTCAAGGTGTATCATCAGCAAAATGTTAAATTCTCAGTTTTCTGTGAACATTTCTTAACCTTGCTCTAACCAAAATATGGCTTCTTTTCTTAAATGATGGCTCTTTTTTCTCCCATATCCCACAATGTTGGACCTAACGAGGATATAATGTATCTCTTTTGTTTCTCATTATTATTTCAGGCCATTTCCTTCTCTTTAATACAATCCCTCCCCCTCTCCTCAGCTTCTTTGAAATAAGTGCTATAAGACTTTATCACTCCCTGTTCCTTCTTGTAGTCCTATATAATACAACCTGCTAGTCAAGACCTTGCATTACTATTAAAGCGTTTAACACCTGTTACTTTTTCTTCTGCTACTATTTCTGTCATCAACTCTGGTGACACTAACATCCATATAGATGATCCATCCAGCCTCCTTGAATTCTTGATCTTAAATGACCTTTCCCTTACCATTACCCTCTACCCTAGTCATACTCGTACCTTGTCTTTGCCAGTATGCACCCAGATTCTCACTTTCAAGCATCCTGCTCTCCAACTCCTGCCTTTCCAGATCATTCTACCCCTAACATCAATACTCCACCTTACTAAGGCACCCTTTAGTCCATCAATGCTCTCCTGTCCTCATTTCCCTCTTTACCTTATAGATTCCATGGTCCCATCATTGTAACATTCCCTTGATTTAACTCTCGGGTCTCTTGCTTTTCCCTCTGTTATCTCTCTCTTTTTTTTTTTTTTTTAAAGATTTTATTTATTTGAGAGAGAGAGAACATGAGAGGGGAGAGGGTCAGAGGGAGAAGCAGACTCCCTGATGAGCTGAGAACCCAGTGCGGGACTCGATCCTGGGACTCCGGGATCATGACCTGAGCTGAAGGCAGTCGGTTAACCAACTGAGCCACCAAGGCGCCCCTCCCTCTGTTCTCTTTTGACCAAGTTGTGATCCTAGTTAAATTTCACTCATATACCTAAGAAGCAACAGGCAGTGGTACCTGGGTGGTCCAGTTGGCTGAGCATCCAACTCTGTTTCAGCTCAGGTCGTGATCTCAGGTTTGTGAGATTGAGCCCCATGTTGGGCTCTGTGCTCAGCACAGATTCTGCCTAAGACTCTCCCTCTGCCTCTCCCCCCTCCTCTTTCTCTAAAATAAATAAATCTTAAAAAGAAAAAAGAAAAAAAGGCAACAGGTGGCTGGAACAAAATGCACAACCACACTGGTCTCATTTTAAATTTGAGAGCAAACCTTAAGTGGGCTCTCAGTATTGAACATCAGTCCTGCTACACTTCACTTGTTAATCCACTTGACTTGCCTAGAATAATATTTCATGCTTTTTCTCTTAAAACTTCCAAATCTCCTCTCTCTGCCTCATTCTCAATTTATTGAACCTCATATTCCCATTACCAAATCCACCAATCTACTTGCTGCTCTCTCCACATATTCTGCTTCCCCTTCTCTTGTAATGGATGAACAATCTGTGCTCCCTTTTCAAGGCCAATTCATTTCCTCTTACCACCTAAAGAACTTTGTCTCTCTAATTATACCCTCAGGTGTTTCCTCTCTTCTGGAAAATTCCCGTTAACATTTAAATGTGCTGAAATGTGGCCTGCATTTAAAAAAAGTGCAAAGAAAAAGTCCACCTTCCTATTACTCCCTATCCTATTCCATCTATCACCCCATTTTTTTGTTTGTTTCCGTTTACTGTGAAACACCTTGAAAGAGGTATATGTATTCACAGTTTTTGCTTCTTCTTATTCCCTCTTAAATATGTTCTACTTTGGACATTCAGAAATCACTCCATGAAGATTGCCCTTTGCAGGTTCACCAGTGATTTCCATATCACCAAACCCAATAATTATTATTTCTTATTATTCTGTTGCTCACAAGGGTTTAACACAGTGAATCAAAACATCCTTCTTAAAACATTATATTGCTTTTTATTTTGAAATCCATGATATCTTACTCTTGATTTTCTACTATCTCACTGGCCATTCTTCTCATTCCCCTGCTGCTTCCTGTCAAGACTGTATTATCCAGTGCTGTAGCTTTAAATTCCATTTCTCTACAGGTAGTTCCCAAATATATATCTCCAGTCCAGAACATTCTCCTAAACCCCACACTCACATATTCAATTGTCTATAGGGCTTCTCCATTGATATCTAATAGGCATCTCAGATTTAGTATGTCCAAAACTAACCTCTTGATTTCTTCCCCAAAAACTGCTCTCTGTTGTGTCCCATATTGGTACATAGTAATACCACTCCCCCAAATACTTAGGTTAAAAAATTTAGATTCATTTGAGACTCTTGTTTTTCTATCATACTCCACATCCAAACTGTGAGGAAATCCTGTTGGCTCTCCTGTCCTGAATCTGGCCACTTATCACTATTCAGCCACTACCTCTTAGTCCAGGACACCATAATCTCTTGGATTACTACAATAGCCTAATGGTCTCCTTGCTCCCCCTGTTGCCTCTCTCTCCTTCCTTCTGTTTTTCAGACAGAAGCCAGAATCATCATCATCATCATCTTTTTTTTTTTTTTTAAGAGTCTATTTGTTTACCCTAGAGGAAAAGAGTGTACACGAGCAGGGGAAGGGGGAGAGGAAGAGAGAAGCTTTAAGCAGACTCCTCGCTGAGCTCATGGCCCTACATAGGGCTCGATCCCATGACCCTGAGATCATGACCTGAGCTGAAATGAAGAGTCTGATATTTAACCAACTGAGCCTTCCGGGTGCCCTGCCAGAATCTTTATATAGTCCAATTTCTCCCGAGTAACCCCTTAAAATATTAAATCATGTCACTACTCTGCTCAAAATCCTCTAGTAACTTTTTTTTTTAAGTATTTATTTATTTGAGAGAGAGAATGAGAGAGCGAGCACATGAGAGGGGGGGAGGGTCAGAGGGAGAAGCAGGCTCCCTGCTGAGCAGGGAGCCTGTTGCAGGACTCGATCTAGGGACTCCAGGATCATGACCTGAGCTGAAGGCAGTCACTTAACCAACTGAGCCACCCAGGCGCCCATCCTCTAGTAACTTTTTATCTCAAGAGAAAACCCTAAGCCTTTACTATAGTTTACAGGACTCCCACATAATTCAGTCCTTGACATGCCTAACCTCATCTCTTACTCCCCTCTCTTGCTCTCTTGCTTATTCCTTTTGAGCTACTGTGGCCTCTATGCTATCTACTTGGGGACTTGTACCTGTTCCCTTTGCCTGGAAGAATCTATTCCCAGGTAACCCATATGTCTTATCCTTCACTTTATTCACTTCTCTATTCCAAGACCTTCCTTATCATATCTAAGTAAGCATGTCTTGTACTTATTTTTGATGATAATCACTGCCAGACATTATTTGTCCATTTGTTTGGATATAACCACCACCACCCCACTTGCTTCTACACATCCACCCCCCAGCCCCCGTGAGTGCACATTAGCATACACACACATGAATGTTTGGTCTAATAGGGCAGCCATTTTGTTTCTTGCCAAATCCCACTGCCTAAAACAGTGCCTGGCATATAGTAGAGGTCAGAAATATTTTGCTGAATGAATATGAATGAACATTTTGATATTTTATGTAAGCAGGATGTTACAAGATTCTGGAGCCAGGATTCCCAGATTTGTAACCAATCTGTGCCCCTAACTAGCTGTGTGTGACCTGGGCAAATTACTTAACTTGACTTTACACTTTCTTTATCTACAAAATGAATAAAGTATTACCTGCCTCCTAGTGTTATGAGGATAACATGAGTCATTGAATCTAAGATGCTTGGAACATTTTTTATTTTTAATGTCATCTCCATCTGACTGTTCGAACACATGATCTATCTTAGATAATTCCAAGTGTGGAAGTATTAAAAATAAAAAAGGAATTTCATTGCCTATTTGTAATTGAGGAAAAATATAAAATAAAAAATAAACATAATTGAGGAGAAGTGCAATAACTAGGAGCACCTTCCATTTTAGCGTCTTTTTCTGGCTCAGCATAAAACTACCACTGAAGAATTTGTCTTTACAAATTTATAATTTTTTGTATGTAGAGTTTGTATGTAGAGTAGAGGCTACTCAAATTAGTTATGTTTGACTTTTGCTGAATTTCTCATCAGAAATAATTCTGTGTTGTTACTCAGTAGAAGCAATTTCTCAACACAGACATTCACAGAAATTTTCCTCTACAATAAGATTTTGTCCTAAAATAATTCTCTAAGCTGTTTAGATATTTGCTCTGGAATAGAATGCTGTTAAATACAGATTATTAGCAATCACCTTTGTAGTTAAAGAAAATTAAATGCAACTCCAAATCAACTTTGCAAAAAAAAAAAGAAAAATGCTATATTTTTTAGGGATAAGAATGATGGTGAAGTGTATACTTCACAACTGACTCTTTTATCTAAGTTAGGTCTTTTGTCTTTAATGGATACCTTAGAATTTTCGGGGATTTTTTTTTTTCTCCAGTGGTTGAGATATTGGATATTAAGAATATTTGATGTAGAACTGATTCTGGATTGGAGAAAAAATTATGCAGTACAACCTCCATTCAGTCTCCCTCTTTTCTGTTTTATTGTATACAAGAGTTTTTACCTTATTACTATTTAAAATAGAATGTGATTCTTACATAGATGAGCACTAAGTATATGAGTTTTTTTCTTTTGATGTAAATTGATTTTGTAATGTTTTTGCTACAAGTAACATAGGAAATATATACTTCATTTTATGTTGATTAGGTGGTCCAGCTACAGGAATGGATGATTAAAATCATTAATAATAATACTGCTATATGTGTAGAAGGAAAATTGACGTAAGTATAACATTTCCTTATTCTAATAAAATTTATAAGTGTATAAGAGCTAAAAGGAGATGCATCTTCCTATAAAACAAAGACTTTGTAACAAGGTTACAAACTAAAGCCAGAAAAGTAAAAGGACTGTGCAGAAGCTGGCCAAGTTGATTGTAACCAGATTTCTTGTTTTCACCTGTTAAGTTCCTTTTAGAATAGTAACAACTCAAATTTGTATACACAGTGCTTTATTTTTTTCAGAGGTTCTAATAAGTGGACTGGTGTTCTCTGCTTAATTATATATGGGTAGTTAATATTTACTACATGCATTTCAGTCCAGATTCTCACATCTAAATTGGGACAACCAGATCTAAATTACTGATCCAGAAAAGGAATCAGAATTATTTAAAACTTTGCCATACAGCTACATATAAAATAATCATTGGCACTCTCTGGTTCTTACTAAAGCAAAAGCATCATCAGGTAAGTGGGCTTTGCCTAATTTTGCTACTCTATTAGCAACATCGTCTCTTTTTCAAAACCAATTTCTTAGTGGTTAAAAAAAACTGTAATAAAAGGTTGTAATAAAATAATATATCACTGTTCAGGGTGCTCACCTAGAAGTTTATAAGTTGTTTATTTAAAATTTGTCTTGCCCATTCTATTTCTGCTTGTCTTGGGCCAGTTTCCTTAATAATCAAAGAGGTGGTCTGTGTTGCCTTTGTTGGAATCCCACTGCTGCTGCCTTATTAGCTATATAACATGGGCAAGTTATTATCCTTTTTCAGTCTCAGTTTCTGCACAATGGTAATAATATTACCTATTGTTTGGGTTATTTTGAATATTAAAGTTAATATTTGTAAGACTTGAGAACAGTGCTTTTGGAGTGCTATTTATTTATTTATATTTTTAAAATTTCTGTATCTTGCCTATTTTATATTTTTATTTTTTGGGGGGGGGTACTTTTTTTTTATGTTATGTTAATCACCATACATTACGTCATTAGTTTTTGATGTAGTGTTCCATGATTCGTTGTTTGCGTATAACACCTAGTGCTCCATGCAGAACGTGCCCTCTTTAATACCCATCACCAGGCTAACCCATCCCCCCACCCCCCTCCCCTCTAGAACCCTCAGTTTGTTTCTCAGAGTCCATAGTGTCTCATGGTTCATCTCCCCCTCCGATTTCCCCCCCTTCATTCTTCCCTTCCTGCTATCTTCTTCTTCTTCTTTTTTTTTTTAACATACAATGTATTATTTGTTTCAGAGGTTATTTAAATGTTAATTAAGTAAAATAAAACAAAAAAGCACAAGATCACTATATTAAAATATGTATGAGTTTAATCCCATTTGACTAAATGAAAGGAACTTAACTGTCATATTACACTTGTAATTAGTGTGATTATTACTAGTTATCTGATGAATTGGGAATGTTCAGTGTTTATCTAATACATCTTTATATTTTGTTCTTTCTATTTCATATTCCTAGCTTCATTTAAGGAAATATGAAGAGTAGATTTATGGGTTAGTGATTTGATCTTGCAGTTTGTTTTTTTCCCAGTTGGAACCTCTTTTTGGTACTTTTCAAAGAGGAAGGTAAAAATACTTGGATGGGTAGTGAGGGTAAAAAACAAAACAAAACCCTGCAGGATTAGAGGAATCCAAACTATTTAACTGCATGAAAGCTAACATAGTATAGGCCCTGAGGAGGGGACAGGAAAACATTCTTTAGAAACTTGGCATCAGTTAAGATGAAGTTGCAAGCATTGTCTGCACCAGTTATTTAGAGAAGGCCCCTGCTTCCTTGCTAATGATAAATTTTTTATTAGTGATTTGGTTTGGCCACAGTACAGTTTCTTGGTACATACTCTGAGGATCACATTAGCTAGGCAGTTGAGTTCTGCTACAATGTTTGGCCCTCAGATGTTTTGTATTTAAATGAATAATACTGCTAATGTAGCTGGAGTGCGAATTTATTACTTTCTATTATTAAAAGTTTGTATACTTATATATATACATTGTGATTACTGGTAAAATGTGAATACTTTGGCCTTTAATTTTCTCCTAGAGACATCCCTAACATATATTGGCACAGTAATGTCATTATAGAACGGATTAAGCACAACAGACTTAGGACTTTATCAGGAAATATTTATATATTAAAAGGGATGATAGACCGGATTTCCATGAAGGAAGCAGGTAATGACTGTCATTATTATAAATTACTTTAAATGAAGCAATTAATCGTATTTCTAAGTGATATCTATTTTTTATTCTTAATTAGGTGTTTTAAAATTATGAATCAATCAAAACAAAAAAATTAAAACAGAATTGACCACATTATGTAAAACTATTATATGTGTTGACTATTCTTCTCTGATTTAATCATTACTTAAATAATCTTATTTAAATAAGTCCAGTGATTTTTAAAAATACAAGTGAAATGTTTTGTGAGGAATTGTTTTATAAGGCTATAATTTAACTCTCTAGTTTGTTGAACCTGCCCAGCACAACCCCAGTCCTGTTATAATCTAATTTTCTGCCTATGCCTTGTGCACAGTAATGTGGCTGAAGAAGAACACACCTGATTATTTTACTTTAAGTTTGTGATTACCAGCAACAAGTTGTCTCTTGGTGCCACTTGGCATCCTACCGCATTTCCCTATTGCATTCACTCTCCGGTCCTCCTTGATGGCTATTGCTCATTTTTACAAATTTTCAATACCTCCTTTTTTCCTCTCACAGGAGAGGTGCTGGGGGAGGGAGGGGAGCACTTGAGCAATAGAAACACTCAGAAGAGAACTTCACCATCACATCTACTGAGCTGCTTGCGTCTGTATCTGCTTTTGTTCTGAACTGTCCATGTTCCTGTCTGTGTCAGCCTATCCATTTGTACCCTTCTTTCCATTTTCCCTCTTTCACTCAAGGATATCACTCCAGTATTCTCCCTTATCCTGTCAAAACAGTTTTAAACCCTTTTAACCTCACTTATTTCAGCTACTATTTACAGCAAAAACTGCTCAGAAGATTCTGATTCCTTGAATTCTTTCCCATTTTTAAAAAATTCTCTTTAATCATGCCTTAAACTGCAATTCTTTACCAAACAGTCCTTATCAGAGTTACCAGGGGCCCCCACATTGCTAAATCTAGTATATGCTTAACACAGTTAGTCCTACTTACCTCCTTGAAATACTTCTTTATTTGCCTTCTGGAACACCGTATTCAGATTTTCATGCTGTCTTACTCTCTATGCCTTCTTAGTTTATTTGCTTATTTTGCTCTTTCTTCTTTGCCTCTAAGTAATGGGGTAGACTATGGCTCTTTGTATACACTCAGTGATGTGCTGATTTCTTTTAGGCTTTAACTTTCATCTGTATGGTGACAAATGCCAAATTTCTATCTCTCACCAAAAAAACTCCCCAAGCCACTCAATTCATTTTCCATCTGCCCATTTGACATCTCCACTAGGATGTCTGCAGGCATCTCAAATTTGATATGTCTAAAACCTGGTCTTCTCCCTGAAATCTGCTTAGGTAGATCCCCCGTCTTTCCTATTTCCAGTGGCTAGCCAGAATCCTTGGAGGCATCTTGAATCTTCAGTCTCTCTCACACCCACACTTAGTGGGTCAGTACATCCTTTTGGCATTATCTCCATAATTTATCGGGAAGCCAGGCCTCTGCTGACCTCTCTGGTCCAGACCTCCCTTGTCTTTCGTCTGAGCCATTGCAGAATCCTAACTGGTCTCATTATTTCTTCACTTGTATTTCCATAGACTTCTTGAAATAGCAGCTAATACAGTCCCGTTAAAGTAAGTCAAATCCTGTGGCTCCCTTGCTGAAGGTCTTTCTGTAGCTTCCCATCTCACCCAAAGTAAAAGACTGGGTCCATAAAATGACCCCAAAGCCTTACCATCTTCTGTGTTCCCCTACTGCCTCTATTCCCTTCTGAGTAGTTTCCTAGTACTAGCTTCTTTCACTCCACTCCAACTATACTAATTTTTATATCAGGCCAGGCACACTCTTACCTCATAGCCTTTTATTTCATTCCCTCTGCTTCTAGTGTTTTAATACCTTATTGCCACATGGCTCCCTCCCTCATGTCCTTCAAAGCTTTACTCAAATAATGCTATTTCAGTGAGAACCTCTCTGACTGTCCTTTTTAAAAATGCTGCCTGCACCCCTCTTCCTTCCCCAGCATAAAAACACTAGCATCCCTTTGCCCATTGACTACATAATTTTTCTGCATAGCATTGGTGACCATCTAACAAACAAGATGTTTATTTATTGGTTTGCTTTCTCTTTCACACTAAAAGGCAAATTCCATGAAGGCAGGAATTTTTGTTTTGTTAACTGCTGAATCCTTAATGTCTGTGGCAGTGCTTGGCACAAAGTGAGCAATAAGTATATATTTTTTCAATGATGAACCAATGACATGTCTTTAAAATTCTCGGCTTTTAGATAATTTTTGTTTGTTTGTTGTTAAATAGGATATCCAAACTATCTCATAAGGAAGTTTATGTTTGGCTTTCCAGAAAAATGGAAAGAGCATATTGATAATTTTCTAGAACAATTAAGGTAAAGTACTTCTTAACTTTTAAAAAAGTAACTTTATTAAGGTATAATTTACATTTGATAAAATGCACCCATTTTAGGTATAAAATTTGAGGGGCTTTTACAAATATATCTGTTCATATAACCAATGTAAATTGGTTTTAGTTTCTTTTGGGGGGGCAGGGAATGCTAGTTTTGAAGTTCTCTCTGATTTTGGATTTTTAGAAAGCAGTAATACTTTACTAGAATTTCTGTCATATGGAATAAATCTAAAAGAAAATAACACTGTTGACATTTCAGGGAGCATCCTCATTCAACCACCCTTTAAGAGGCATGTTGCTGTTAAACATGAGTGTAGAGTTCTTGGTCCTTTTTTCTTTCATTCATTCCTTCAGTAGTTATTGTCAGTTGCTTAGCAGACCCTGTGCTGGCACAGGGAAAGCAAAGAAAATTTGATTAATTCTTCCCATTAAAGGAACTCATAGGGGATACAGTGATATAAGTTAATTAATCATAGTATAATTGTATAACTTATAATGCGGGGAGGGGGTGGTCCTGTAAAGAGCCAGATAGGAAGTGTTTTTATGGGCATACTGTCTCTATCAACTATTCAACTCTGCCTTTGTAACGGAAGAGCAACCATAGACAGTACTTAAATGAATGAATGTGGCGGTGTTTCAGTAAAATTTATTTCCAAAAATAGGCAACTGGCAACATTTGTCCTGTAATTTTCTTACAGTATTAGCCTAAGTAGAAAATAAAAGAGCATAGAGTAGTAAACACTTACAAGGTTTTATTTGATTCTTTTGATTTAAGCTGTTGTCCTTCAGTTCTTTGTGGGGGAAGAGGTAGAAGTCATAAAGGCTTAAATAATGTAGATTAAAGGTAATCTTTGCTGGGTGGGGGGAAGCTTTATCTGAGGGACTTTATTTGTATATTTTGTTTTTGTTTTTTGAGAACAAATATTAGAGGAAAAATACTATACTTGTTTTTAGGGCTTGTGAAAAGAAAGAGGGAAAGGCCAGACAAAAACAGAAAACTGGAAGATTTGTCCCTGATATACGAAAATCATCAAAAAATAATGCAAGAGAAAACCAAACAGATGTCCTCCAAAGAGCCAGCACTACTTATGACGTTGATTGTTGTCATTTGGGTATGTTTGCTCTTTTTTCTTCTCCTGGTATGGTGGTAAATTCTTACATGAGCTCCACATTTATCTGTTTATATTATATTGAGTTTTTGACTTACACTGCCCTAAAATTCTTATTTTTTATACTTGAAAAACTACAGTGCAGTCTGCTCATAGTGAGCATTCTGCTTACTTCTTTAAATATTACATTTTAGTTCATCAGAATCAAGAACACTAATGAACATGTCAATGAAAGATGATTGTTCTTTCTGTTTCCTAGACTTAAGTATTTAGGCTAACAACCTACCTTAGACCTATATTACAGATGCCTAAATTTTTATACTAAATTACATTTTTGTTACTAGACAAAACCAGTTTGCTTTCATGGAGGGAATGGCATGTTTTTTTGAATGACCATTGCTATAAAGGTAGCTGGCAGAACTGTTGTGTCAACTCTTTGCCAAAACTATAATCTGCCTCACATCCCACCCTACCCCCTGCTGGAAAAAAGTATGAACACTAACTTACTACTCTTTCTAGATAATAGTTTTTGAAAGTGAATTCTTTAACGTGGAAAGGCAGCTTATCTTCTATATAATAATTTATTGATATCTCCATCTTTGTACACATAGAAGTGAAAAATGCTAAGCGCGGTAGGTTGCCAGGAGCCACAGAATTAAACGTGTGCCATGGTAATTGCCAAAATAAACCACCGTTAAGTCTCCCAGATGACCAAGTAAATAATACTTTTCAAAATGGAGGAGGAAATGACTTATCTAATCAGGTAAGCTTTTACTGTACACTGTGATAATGTAGAGTGGTGGTGTGATGCTACTAAAAAGGTTTGGGACCAAACTAGAAATCATGAATTCTGTTAAATATCAGCCTTTTGTTCATCTTGACAATCTCTTGATATTTATTTTCTCCGTGTCTCATTGGAAAAGTTCAGTCAATACTAACAAAGTTTAGCTCTTAGAGTAAGGCTTAAATAAAATGTGTGTGTGTGTGCACACGTGTGCACACTTGACATATCACAGGTATTAAATCAATAAAGGAAATATCTAACATACTGGTTATCCACATGGTGCTTCCAAAAGCTTAAGCTCTGGCAAATGAGTTTCTGAATGCCTCCATTAATGAAATTTGTAGAACTAAAAGTACCTAGATATTTATATTCTTGATACATACTGTGAAAATACTTGAGGTCATGTTTATAGGTTTATTAAAATAAAAAGCTGGGGCGCCTGGGTGGCTCAGATAGTTAAGCGTCTGCCTTCGGCTCAGGTCATGATCCCAGGATCCTGGGATCGAGCCCCGCATCAGGCTCCCTGCTCCATGGGGAGTCTGCTTCTCCCCCTGCTCATGCTCTCAATCTCTCTCTCTCTCTCTGTATCTCTGTGTCTCGAATGAATAAATAAAAAAATTTAAAAAAATAATAAAAAGCTGTCTTTTTGTTTTGAAGGAATTAGTTGGAAAGAAAGAATGTGAAAACTTGTCTTCAGAGAAACTTGGAAATTGTGAAAGAACAAATGAAACGATAATTAAAAGTCAGAAGCAAGGTAATATATCTTTATAGGTTTTATATTAAGCAGACAGCTCTTACTTGAAATGTTGTTAATATAATAATAGTACATAATATTATATTAAATATATAATAAAATTATATTAAATATATAATAAGTGGTCTCATAAATTTCCAAATCTAAAATGGTAAACCAGGTATTTCAATGTTTATAAATGTTGGGGGGTTTTTTGTTGTTTTTTTTAATGGGTTTTTTTTTTAGAATACCTTTTTTTTCTTTAATTGAAGCATATACTGTGTTATTAGTTTCAGGTGTACAATAGGGTTTTGTTTTTCTATATAACATAATTTGCATAATAAAATAATCTATTACCTTACATACCATATTTACTTGCAGGTTTGCCTCCCTTAATCTAGATACTAAATAATTTTTATTTATTTATTTTTTAAACTTTTTTTCTCTTAAGTAAACTATACACCCAACATGGGGCTCAAACTGACAACCCTGACATCAAGAGTCACATGCTGTACCAACTGAGCCAGCCAGGCACCCCTAATTTTTTAATAACAAAACTATACATTATTTTAAATACGCTTTTTGGAATGTTTAAGGTGATATATCTTTATTGATTTACATTGTAAAGAAATGTTTAAAGACTATGAATCTTTTTATGAAATTAATGCCATCATTTAGCTATGTGTGTCGATTTTCAGTACGATTTCATTGAAATCCTGCATACCAGAATTTAAAGAGCCTTGTCTCTATACATTAGCAAGTTTAAAATTTCATATTGAGTTAAATCCATCAGCTTAGTAGCATTTTTATTTTATTTCTTTTTTTATTATGTTAATCACCATACATCATTAGTTTTTTGATGTAGTGTTCCATAATTCATTGTTTGCGTATAACACCCAGCGCTCCATGCAGAACGTGCCCTCTTTAATACCCATCACCAGGCTAACCCATCCTCCCAACCCCCTCCCCTCTGAAACCCTCAGTTTGTTTCTCAGAGTCCATAGTCTCATGGTTTGTCTCCCCGTCTGATTTCCCCCACTTCATTTTTCCCTTCCTGCTATCGTAGTCTTCTTTTTTTAACATATAATGTATTATTTGTTTCAGAGGTACAGGTCTGTGACTCAACAGTCTTACGCAATTCACAGCGCTCACCATAGCATATACCCTCCCCAGTGTCCATCACCCAGCCACCCCATCCCTCCCACCCCCCACCATTCCAACAACCCTCAGTTTGTTTCTTTTAAGTGAAAGGAAGTGAAAGTGAAGAACATTTACTAAGTGTTTAAAGAAGTAGAGAGGAAAAACAATACTATTTAGACTATCAGGATCATGCAATTTAGGTTAAAGTATCCAGATAGGATGAATCTTTATTCAGATTATTTAATAAAATGAATAAAAATATTCAGAATAAAAGTATTTTGTTTAAAATTAGAAAGTTCAAAATTTTCAAATTGCCAATTGAACATTTGAATCAGATTTATGTGAGGAATTAAAAGAAAACACTTCCCTCAGGAAGATAGATGATTCCCTTGAGAAATCTTGTAGAAACTTTCTTGATTACTTTTGATTAGTACCACTTCTCCATGAATTATAATTTAGTGGCTTCTTTTCTCTCTACTCATCAGTCTTTCATTTTATCATTCTTGTAAAATGGTACATAATGTGTAGGTTGTTGCAGTATTTCACTATGATGATTGGTGTGATGATTTATAATTTGTATATATTATAATTGCAATTGGATAATTTATAATTAGAAGTTCAGTTAGTTTGGCTTCTGGTTTCTTAAGTTGCAAATTGGAGAATTTCTCTCATTTTAATTTTCTTTCTTTAACTAGTGACACAATATAATAAAGATTCCCAAGTTCTGGTTTGATTGTTATCCCATGATGCTTCATGGAGTTTGGGCAACTCAGCAAAACTGTATTTCCATTGCCACCATTAGGAATGATAATGGGGCCACACAATAGAGTTCCTTGTTCCCCTAACTAGGATAGCTTGCATTTCATGTAAGGAATTACATACCTAGTAAGGTTTTAGCAACCCTAGTGGTTTCTTAATGTCACCTAAATATTTTATCTCTAAAGAGTTGATTTAACACTTATTTATCATTTATTGCATATTTGAAAGGCTATGTACTAACTCCAACAACAACAAAAATCCAAAAATGAAGACAAAATTCTTACTATTAAGGATTTTTTTGCAGTCTAGTTCAAAGATAAGACAAGTTTGTGTTTATAATGCAGGGCACATTGTCAAACATAGTATTATTTAAAAGTAATCTGGAAATTTCAAGAACTTTCATTCAGTTGAGGGAATCAGGACAAAGTTTGTGGACGAGGCAGATTAGAGAATGGAATTAAAGCAAGTAGCGAAGGGTGCCTGGGTGGCTCAGTTGTTAAGCATCTGCCTTGGCTTGGGTCATGATCCCAGGGTCCTGGGATCAAGCCCCGCATTGGGCTCCCGGCTCTGTGGGAACCTGCTTCTCCCTCTCCCTCTCCCTCTCCCTGTGTTCCCTCTCTGGCTGTCTCTTTGTCTGTAAAATAAATAAAATCTTTAAAAATAAATAAAGCAAGTAGTGATTTGGTTTGTGAGTGAAGAAAACTTTCCAAGTAGATGATATTAGTGAAAGTTGAGAATCAAGAAAATTGGGAGAAATAGTGGTCTCGTAGACATAGAATATGGTTCAGATTGAGTACAGTGAGATTAGAACTACATTGAAGGCCAGACAGAGGAGTTTATCTGTATACTAAGTAGACTGTAAGAAGTCACGGGCCAGTTGATTTAAAAAATAAGTTTACAATTGAAGGGGCAGTAATCTGAACAGACTGGTACTTCAGGAAGACTAATAATGACAGTAGTGTGTACAATGGAATTTATGGGGGAAAAAATATATTTTAGAAAAAAATTTTGTGCTTTATTTTGTTTGTAGCTAATTTGAGATTTTGATGTTTGGTTTTGTCTTATGAAATTAAAGAGAGAACTGAAGAATCGAATGTATCCGTTGACATTCTAACCTCAAGACAACTGTTTTTCTCAGACGAAGAAAGAAAACATATGGCTCCTAATCAGAAGGAAGCTTATATTTTAGTGACACCACTTAAGTCTAAAAAAGTGATAGAACAAAAATGCATGAAGTATAATCTGTCCTATGGCACCATTAAAGCAGTAACAGATTTTGCAGTGCCAAAGCATCAAAAAGAAAGTAAATCAGACTTAAATGGAACTGCACATTTGTCCAGTAAGCCCACAAAGACCTTCCAAAATGCAAATGAGTATAGTGTGGATCATAAAAATAAAAAAAAGGAAGATTGCAGTGAATGTGATTTAGTCACAGTCAACCAGAAAATCAAAATATCTAGTCCTAAAAAGGAACAAACGGTCACCTCTGATTTTAAGAAAAATACAAGGTTGTTTCCAAAATTGAAGAAAATCAGAAATGCATCTATGTCATTTTATGAGCATCAGTCTTCATCAGATGTGTCTAGTGAAGAGAGCGAAACAGAAAAGGGAATTAGAAAGAAAGCTGAAATTGCTAAGAAAACCAGAGTAAGGAATACCAAAGAAACAGTGGTTCACCCGAGGAAAAGCACAAGAACCACCACAAAGAAAAACCCAGTGATTTCTGAATCTGAAACTGAAGAAAGTGAAAGTGAATTTTATATCAAACAAAAGAAAGCTAGATGTTCTGCTAAAGAAAATCTTCAGAAATCTGGTATTAGGAATGAGTCTCCAATTATTGAGGCGATGGGATCTAATGAGACAAATAGGCATTCCTTTGAATGTTTTCCTGGTATAATTCAGGATGAAGAATGGAATGAGAAGGAATTAGAGAAACTTCATTGGTAAGTAGTTATATTTGACTCTGAAATATCTAGAGTGGCCACAAAACAGTTGAAGACCTAAAAATTCCAATAACAAGCTGATTTAGTGACCTCTAATCATTAATATGGAAGATATCCAAAAACACGTGGAGAGAAATTTATACAAAGAATGGAGGGAGAATACAGATAACTTCTAACTAGGTACTAGGTACTAACTAGATAACTTTCTACTAGGTACTACAGCTTGCATATAAGCAAAAGAAAAGTTAATCTTCCTTTCTTTCCCATTTAATCTTTCAAGACAGCTACCCTCCCCCTCAAGAAAAGGGTATCTATGTGAGGGGGTGGATGTGTTATTTGATTGTTGTCATTTCACACTGAACATGTATATCAAGTGATCCCATGTGCACTTTATACAATTTTGACAATTATACCTCAATTAAGGTGGGGAAAAAAATTTTAACAGAGAAATGCTGCTGTCTCAGATCATTATATTTTAAGAAATATTTTATAGTTAAATTTACTATTACAAAACCTTAAAGCTGAATTCAGACCTGCAGATTATTTAATATGGTCTTTTCCCCTGCATTTGCAGAGTAGAAATAGCCTCAAAAATTAGGTGATCCATCCAAGGTTTCATGGTCAGTGCTGCTAATAAACCAAGTATGACAAGAATTGGGTTTAGCTGCATAGACTTGACAGGCAGTTTGAGTAGTGCAGTAGCATTGGAAGCTAGAGCATAGTTGAGCACTGGAGAGTGAATGAGACAGTAAAGACAACCTAGGTTGATAACACAAGAAATTGGCAGTGATAGGGAACAAAAAAATGGATAGGTAATAGAAGAGTGTGAAGATAAGGGAAAATGTATGTTTGGTTGCTTATTCGTTTGTTTGTAAGAGGACTCAAGCCAGAGTATGGTGGTGTGCTGATGGGAATGATCTAATAGAAAGAAAGGAAGATGTGATTGATAAGAGAGAATATAGAAACATACCACGATCAGGGATTCATTTGCTTGAGTGCTCCCTAACCTTATAACATTTAGAATTTATTTTCACATCTACCTTCTTGAAACACTCTTGAAATCTCTGTGCCACTATGTTTCTTTTTCATTTTCCCAAATGTTCCTTCTCTGTCTTATTTTCAGGCAGAGAATTTTCCTTCTCCAAAGTTCTTGGTTTTGGCTGATTTCTTACTATGATAATGTAGTCTTCAGTGATCTTTTCCTTCCATAGTTCTAACTTTACTCTTTGAACAGGGATTCCCAAATCTGTATCCCTAGTCCTGAATTCTTATATTTAGATATGTATTCCCCATGGGGCACCTGGGTGGCTCAGTCGGTTACACGTCTGCTTTTGGCTTAGGTCATGATCCCGGGGTCCTGCTTCTCCCTCTCCCTACTCGTGTTCTCTTTCTCTCTCTCATAAATAAAATCTTAAAAAAAAGATTTGTATTTCCCTTTGCCTATTGGGCATCTCTCCATAAATCTCACTTGCAAGAGATTCTAACTTAGTATGTCAAAAACTAAACTTATTTTCCCCTGCCAATCTACTTGGCCTGACATTCCTGATTCTGAAAATGTAATACTTTCAGTCAACTAGGTTTAAACTTTATCATTATTGATTTTTGTTTTTAAATCAAAGTAGTTCTCAAGGAGCTATAGATTTTTCCACAGGATCATTCCATCTGCACCCTTTCTCTTCACACTACTCTTTTTCAGACTTCTAATGCCTGCCATGGAAGTAGCCTTGTATTTTTACTTTGTTTGCATCTGTGTAATCTGTTTTGTGTATCTCCAGATTAATTTTAATGTGTAAATTGTCCTTCTAACATCAGAAACCTTCCCTGCGTTCTTACCAATCTTCAAATTATATAGAGATCCTTCTGCCTTGCATTGACAGCATACAATACTTTTACTTTATCCTTTCCAGCTATATCTCCCATCATTTTGTTATAGTAAAGGTTTTCAACCTTTACTGTATATCCATATCATCTACGATTATTTTAATGCCTGAAATTAAGATTCCAGTTCCCAATAAGACAAGGAAAGCAAATTCTTGTCTTTTTTTCTGTGCAGCTATGAACAGAATGCATGGAACAGCTTTTTGTTGACTCAGGAAATGTAAATAGTAGAGGCGCCTTTGTGGCTCAGTCATTAAGCGTCTGCCTTCGGCTCAGGTCATGATCCCAGGGTCCTGGGATCGAGCCCCGCATCGGGCTCCCTGCTCGGCCAGGAGCCTGCTTCCCCTTCTCCCACTCCCCCTGCTTGTGTTCCCTCTCTCGCTGTGTCTCTTTCTGTCTAAATAAATAAATAAAATCTTTAAAAAAAAAAAAGGAAGATACATAGTAGCAGGCTGATCGGGAAAGACCAGAATTTTAAGTGAAATGAAGTGGGGGCATATTTCTAGTTTTCCCTCTGGTATTCCTTAACCTAGATTAAGGCCACTTAAAACTTAGAAGTGGGCACTGAGGCATGACTAAGAGTTCAAAGAAAAGCCCTCCACTTCTGGCTTGGGGAGAAGGGGACGATTAACACTCAGAAACAGTAGAAGTCCCCCAGTTCTCTTTTTCTTTTCTCCTTTCTCTTACGTCACAGTCTCCATGTAATCCTGCAAGGGTGAAAATCACAGCAGCATGTGGATCCCACATGTACCTAAAACTCTGAAAGTAGGAAACCTTCCAATTACATATAGGTCTCAAAAGGGGAGGGCAACTGGAGCGCCTGCATGTCTCAGTTAAGTGTCTGCCTTCAGCTCAGGTCATGATCTCAGTCAGGGTCCTGGGATTAAGCCCTGTGTCAGGCTCCCGTTCAGTGAGGAGTCTGCTTCTCCCTCTCCCTCTGCCCCTTCTCCCCACCCCAGCCCCATGCTCTCTCTCTCTCAAATAAGTAAAATCTTTAAAAAAAAAAAAAAAAGGTAGGGCAACCTGTGTGTTGCATTTTTCTCTTTCTGTCCTTTGTGCTTGGCACTGCAGAAAGATACAGTTGTATGAAGTATACTGCAGAGCTGGGTAACTAAAACCCTAGGTTTCTGCCAGAGAACCCAAAACAGGAACCCTGGGGAACTAAAAATTGCAAAGGGAGGAGCTAGGGAAAGCAACCCTATATAAAGTTGTTGATGAACTTTTGGGCTCACCCCTGAGTTGCACATGTGAGGATTTGATCCTAAACAGCATACCCAAGACTGACAACTGAACTAAGAGGTAGACTGCCACCCAGTTTCTAAGCCAGCCAGCCACTCAGTGTCCCCCACACAGGATTATTTTAATAGCACTGCAAAGCTTTAAAAATAGGACATACTAAAATTACAACCACGGAAGACTGATTGGAATTAATAGCTCAGGTTACAACCAGATTGACTGCCTACTAAAACAAAAACATAAGCATTCTCCATGGATAAACATGACCAAGAGTTTTACAGTATTTCAAAATGCCTAGGAAATAGTCCAGAATTACTCAGTATATGAAGAAAGAGGAAAATTTCAACTCACGAAAAAAAAAAAATGCTAATGCTGAGATGATACAGCTGTTGTAATTATCTGACAAGACCCTGAAGCAGGTATATTAAAATGCTCCAGGAGCCTTTAGAAGAGCTGACAAGATGGCGGAAGTGGAGCAGAAGAAGCGCACCCCCTCCAAGTTAAGCTACTGCGGCGCAGACCTCGACCAGCTGCTGGACAGTCCAGGAGCCCCTGGTACAGCGCCCAGCAGCAGCGGAGGCTGAACCACGGTTTGCGGAGGAAGCCACGTTCACTGTTGGAGCGCCTGCAGAAGGCCAAGAAGGAAGCTCCCCACAAGGCATAGCGCGAGGTGGTTAAGGAGCACCTGCGGGACATGATCATCATGCCCAAGAGGGTGGGCAGCCTGGTGGGTGTCTACAAGGGCAAGACCTTCAACCAGATGGAAATCAAGCCCGAGATGATTGGACACACCTGGGCCAGTTCTTCACCACCTACAGGCTTGTGAAGCACTGCAGGCCGAGCATCCCGGCCACCCACTCCTCCCACTTCATCCCTCTCAAGTAGCTTAGTCAGCCAATAAAAGCAGACTTTTTTAGTCAAAAATTTATTTATCTGTTTATTTAGATTTTATTTATTTGACAAAGACAACGAGATAGGGAACACAAGCAGGGGGAGTGGGAAAGGGAGAAGCAGGCTTCCCACAGAGCAGGGAATGGGAGGTGGGGCTGGATCCCAGAACCCTGGGATCATGACGTGAGCCAAAGGCAGACGCTTAATGACTGATCCACCGAGGCGCCCCTTAGTCAAAAATTTAAAAAAAAAGCTCCAGGAACTAAAACATTCTTGGACAGAAATTTAGAAAATCTCAGACATAGAAGATAAAAAAGAAGGATCAAATGAAAATTTTAGAACTGGGAAATAGGATAATCGAAATAAAAAACTTACTAGATAGGCTCAATAACAGATTGCAAATGACGAAGGAGGCAGTCAATATCAGAAATGAAGGAATAACAAGATAAATGGTAACTATCTGGATAAATACAACAGACTGTTTTCTTGAGTTCTTTAAAGTGTTATTGGTTAGCAAATATACTACATTTTATGTTGGAGTTTTGAGTATATGTAAATTTAATACGTAAAACAACTACAAGATAAAGAGGAAGGATGAAGAGACTTATGATGGTAAATTTTCTATTCTACTTGAAGCAGTAAAATATTGATTCTAAGTAGACTATTAAGTATTGTAGCAATTCCTAGAGCAACTACTAAGAAACTAGACAGAGGTATTTTCAAATATATAATAGATAAAACACTAAAAAAAAGTTTAACCCAAAAGAAGATAGAAAAGGAGAAATAGAAACAGAACAAAGCAGAAAGCAAATAAAATGATTGACCTAAATCCAAACATAATTACATTATGTTAGTGGTCTGAATGTACCATTTAGGACAGTGTCAGAATGAATTCAAAAACATCCCTGCTATAGTAGCATGTAAGAGAACATCAAATATGAATAGGTAAGTTACAAGTAGAAGGATAGAAAAATACCATGGAAACTCATAGCTGAAATGGCTGTACTAAAACCTGTCAAAGATTTTAGTACCAAGAAAATTATCAAGGATAAAAGAAATGTCAGTTCACCAGGAAGACAACAATCTTAAATGCATATACACCTAACAAAAAAACCCCTCAAAATACATGAATCAAAATCAGAGAACTAAAGAAATGACTGAACTGAAAAGATAGGTAAAACCACATTTGTAGTTGGAAACTTCAATGCTTTTCTCTTGTAATTGACTGACTAGTAGACAGAAAATTAGCAAGGCTATAGGAGAACTGAAAACACCATCAACCAACTATCTAACCAACATTTGTAGAACAGTCCACCCAACAATAGGGGAAAAAATACATTCTTTTCCTAGGGTAGGTGGATCATTCACCAGATAGAACGTTGACTAGGTCATAAAAACAACAAATTTAAAATGACTGAAGTCATGCATAGGGTGTTTGTTCTCTCATCATAGTTGAATTAAACCACAAATCAATAAAAGAAAGCTAACAGGAACATTTCCAAGCAGTTGAAAGTTAAATAACACACTTGTGAATAATCCATGGGTCAAAGAAGAAGTCTTGGGAGAAAAGATACTGAACTGAACAAAAATGAAAATATGTCAAAATTTGTGATGTGAGCACAGAAGTTCACAAACAGCTTTATGGGGTGGTTTTATGGAGCTCATCTCTGTTGATTTCTATGGAACTTTCTACATAAATAAATCATGGTACAGTCAGAATAAATGGACTACTGAGTAATGAAAAGTAAGAACCATTGATATATGTAACAACCTGAATGAATTTCAAAGGCAGTATGCTGAATGAAAAAAAAAAAAAGCCAGCTCAAAAGGTTACATACTGTATAATTCCATTTCCAGAACTCCATTCTGGAAGGAAAAAACTAAGAAAACAGATCAATGATTGCCAGTGGTTATAGTGGTGGACAACAGAGAGGAAGCACTAGGAATTTTTCCAGTGTAATGGAACTGTTATGCATCCTAATTGTGATCGTGGTTATACAAATCTTTATATTCATTAAGATTCATAGAACCATATCCAAAAAGACAATTTTACTAGTATGATACCTTAAAAAAAATGTTAAGGTACCTAGACTGCATACTATTAAAATATTTAGATATGGCAGGCTTGGGTTTGGGCTCTGCTTTTCTAGTTTTTCTCAAAGCTCTAACCTGCAGCCATGCCTTTGAAATTTACCATATTACAAATATGGACTACTTTCTATTCCCTAACCTTATGTCCTGTCTCCTCATCTTCATTTTGCCAGTACTGTTGCCTTATTTTCACCTGTTATATTTTATCCATCCTTCATATTTTATTTCACATGTCAGTCACTCCTTCCTATAACCCTTCCTTGTCATCACCTATTCCTACTACCCTACTTAACTAGATAGAAGGCTTCTTTCTTAATTAGATATAATACTTAATGCTTCTTGGAACATAAAGCAATTCCAATCCTGACTGCATAGCAGAACAATCACCTGAGGAGCTTTTGAAAAATTCAAAGTGTTTCCACTGCACACCTACTAAATTGAAATCTTCAGGGGTAGAGTCTGTAAATCTATTTGCTTATTTTAGTAACTTATTTGCTTGGTTGTACATTTGATGTAAGCTCCTCAAGTGATTCTTAGTTGCAGCCCACTGTTACATACTCCTCATCATGCTTATAGCCTAGTTAGCAAATAATCACTCTAAGAGGTTTATGAAAATATAACAGGGAAACCTGACTTAGCTTAAGCAGATACTTGAACTAAGATGTGAAGGACAAATAAAAATTATTTAAGCCAAATTTACATAAGTTCATTTTAAATGAAACAGGAAGAAAACATATTTAGAAATACTGAGAGAAGGCCAAAATAACCAGAGTACAGAAAATGAGGGCAGAACAGTACAGGATGAGATTAGAGAGACAAGAACAATGTAAAAGTCGTATTAAATACTTTGGTTTTTATGCTAGTGAATTATAAAAGCAAGTTGTATTTTTCTCCCTCTGTCACCTATAAAAGCAAGTTTTAAGTAGGATTGCAGTGACATATGCTTTTTAAAATTATCTGGGATAAAGTAGAGATGTGTTAATTACAGACTAATTTTTTATTAAATGCATTAAGTATTTTTATTATGAAAGATAGTCCTTCTGGCAGTTCTGTACTTGCAAATTAACGATGTACACAAATAGGGAAGCTTGACCTCCAAATCCTCTTAGCGCTCCACTTTAGAACACCTGTAGAAAATTGATTAATTATGCAAAAAAGTAGAGTACTCATTAGTGTTTAATGCCTCTAAGTATTTGTCTTCCTTTTATGAATGGAGTGAGTGGTATTCTATAGTCAACTTGTACCTGTTCACAAGAGCTGATTCATATAGATTTACAATTAGATAAATTTATTAAGTAATACCCTAAACTCATCATTTCCAGATTATTTTACATTTTATTATTATCATCTAGCCTTAAGGTTCTTTACATGAGTTGTATCTGTATGGTGGAAATTCTGTGTAATTGTGTCCTATCACACGTTTCTTACTCCACATTCAGGGACATCACGTTGGTAGCTTGAAATCAGCCACGATAGAGGTATTTACAATATGGAAATTGGCAAACACTACAAATAAGGGCTTTTTAACCCCAGAGAGCTGGTTTTTAAAATTTACCAGCATAATGCTGCATAGGTTAATTGGTGAGTTAAGTAGATCTTTTCTGGCTGAAATGTCAGCTTAACCACAATATGTAAAATCTGTTTGAGGAGGGAGAGAAGCAGAAATATGTGTACCAGTTTCTAAATATTTACAAATAAACTTTCAGAATATAACTCGTTTATTAACTTGGTTGACTACCTTATATTGACTACAGTTTTTTTTCTCTTTCAATTTTCATTTCCCTCAAATATCATATGTAAAATATTGCACTCTGTAAAATTGATAGAATGAGAGCAAGAATAACACTTTTTAATAAGAATTTATAACTAAGAGCTCATTTTCCAATATACTTAGCACTGGTAAGATTTGAGCAACAGTGTTGAAAAGTTAGTCATGCTAGAGTCCCGCAGATCAAATCACTGATAGTTGGACTTAGGAAAAAGATGTTGAAAGACCTGAGATGAATTTCAGGTTTCATAGAATAGAACAAAATAGAAGATACCTACCAGATATGTAAAATTACATCTTCATATTTTAAGCACTCAAGTAAGTTACTGAATGGAAGGAATAGTATCTTCTTCCCAGTTATCTAGAATGATTTTGGTTAAAATTCCTTTAGCTCAATAAATCTCACTGATTTAGTGGTATGTATTCAGGAGGTTGTTTTTATTGATTTGAATTTCTTGTTCTTTAACTGGTTTTGGTCTTCCATAGTGCTTTTGCATCTCTTCCAAAGCACAAATCTGGTTTCTGGTCAGATGTAGCTATGGCTGTAGGTTCTCGATCTGCTGAAGAATGCCAGAGGAAATACATGGAAGATCCCAGAGAAAAAGGATCCCAGAAACCTGTCACTAAGAAAAAAACAGTCAATCCCAAAGGCCAAAATGGTAACCTTTGTAAATTGTTTTTGCCTAGTTCTCAGTATTGATTTCTAATCACTCACTAGATATATTTATCCATGTATCATTGTCTTATAGGTGTTTTCTTCAAATTTTAAAGCTAGAAAGAATTCTGAAGATCATCTGTTTAATTTTTTAGTCTTATCTAGATAGTTAATTCCATTAATAGTAGCCTTAGCAGCCAGGTGCTTTGAATTTGTTCTAGGAAATCTGCAGTTAGATCTAAAGATTTCAGTATCTGGATTATTGTTCTAAGAGTCTAATTTAATTTGAGGTCACTTGGGTAGAAATTCATAATAAAATTCAAAATAAATTTAGTTTTCATATTCCCCAGGAGTACACATTCCTGCTCAGGGTTTATGACAGAGCTTATACTAACCTTTGGGAATATCCTGTCCTTGTCCTAATTCAGTAAGGTTTATATTTTTACAAAATCAATAAATTAGACATTCAGCAAGGGGAATGTAGGAGGTAACCTTCCTTTCCTACTGGGTAAAGACCTTTTCCACCTCACCCTGGCTAATCTTACGTAGTTTCTTCATGAGTATCTTGTGGGCTAATTATATTGCATAGATCCCAGTACAGAAAGAATCTTTTGTTATATAGGAGACTTATTAACAGAGGATGAGTTTACTTAATATAAATATATAATTTAGATTTTACAAAGTCTGTTAACTTTAGAGCAGTTACTATAAATGACCAAATCCTTATCAAATGTTTTGCTGACTCCTAAGGCAAGATAGGTGATGCTGATAAGAAGCAAATTATTAAGATAACTGCCAAAGTGGGAACTCTTAAAAGGAAGCAGCAAATGAGGGATTTTCTGGAACAGTTGCCAAAAGATGATCATGATGATTTTTTCAGTACAACACCTTTGCAGAATCAAAGAGTACTGGTAAGAGTCTTAAGTGCATGAAATCATTGCTTTCTTTATATTGACTTTTACATCTTTCATTTTTATGTATTGTTAGTGTTCATCCCTAATATTTAGGCCAAGGATTGATAGTTCCACAGACATGACCCAAAGTATAGTGTAGGAAGCCGTCTGCCAGTACATGCTCTTCTCATCAGTGTCCAGAGTCTACCCGTTAGTGAGTTTCAAAGGTAATGGGTGTAGAGCCAAACTGAAAACCCAGAAATGTTTAAATAGGCTAAATGTATATATTGAAAATTTCATATGCAATGAGGCAAACTTATAAAGTTATTACCTACTGTATAGTAAATTCAGTGGAGGGATTTAATGGCAGCACAAAGTTGACATTTGAATGTATAAAAGAATTTCTGTAGTATGAAAAATCATATAACTAAAAACTTCAGTGATTGGGAAAAAATATTCACAACAAACAAAGCCAATGTTTATAATATGAAGAACTAATTCAGATGTTACTAGAATTAATAAAATTTGTCAAGGAGTGCCTGGGTGGCTTAGTCAGTTACGCGTCTGACTTTGGGTCAGGTCATGATCTCAGGGTCCCGGGATCGAGCCCCGTGTCAGGCTTCCTGCTCAGTGAGGCGTCTGCTTCTCCCTCTCCTTCTGCCCCACCCCCCGCTCATGCTCATTCGCTCTCTCTCTCAAATAAATAAAATCTTTAAAAAAAATTGTCAAGATTGCAGGGAAAAAGTGGGCAAGAAAAAAATTTAAAAGACTGAGTGAATACTTGGGGAGGTGGTTATATTAGCTGACAAAGGACAACTAAGTAAACCATATGTATATATTCTAAGTTACAGAATCTTTTGTAAAAATAAGTTAAAATATCCACTAACAAAAGCAGTGGAGATACTGATGTAGCCATACATCAGTGGATGTAAAATGAATCATACATTTTGGAAAGCATCATGGCCATGTTCAAGAACCATTAAATTAATTGTATTCATTGGAATTTACCCTAAGAAATTCAAAAGAAGCCAAAAATCCTTTTTTTTTAAAGATTTTATTTATTTGAGAGAGCGAGAGCACAGAGAGAGCGTGAGAGGGAGAGCCAGACTCCACACTGAGCAGAGAGCCCAACGCGGGGCTCCATCCCAGGACCCTGAGATCATGACCTAAGCCGAAGGCAGACACTGAATCGACTGAGCCACCCAGGTGCCCCAAAGCCAAAAATCTTGACAGAGTTATTCATTGCAGGTTTATCTTTACAGCAGCAAACTGGAAGCAATGTATATATCCAATAAGGATATTCTTCATAAACAGTCAAATACAATATAAATATTAATTGCAAATTTGAGACTATTTCTAGAATATAAATGTAAATATTAAGAGTATTAAGATTAATGCAAAAATGGATAGATACAGACAACTGATAGAAGTGTAAAAATTCAGAGTTGTTTTGGTGAGCTGAACTTCGGGGGTTATTTTTTTATTTACTTCTTAATATTGTTACATCATCTCCAATATTAAAAGGCTACACAATGCTTTAAAAATTTAGTAACATCATTATCTGGGGTCTTTCAGCCTATGTAATGATTTATTGCATAGATAATAAAGGGAGGTATTTTAAGGGAGCCATCTGAGGCTCTTACTATGTTCCCTGCATAACAACCACGGTCCTTTAGGGGTTATATCCTTTATATAATTCTACCATCATTTTAGGTTTCTGTAAGGTTTTAATGTAAAGGAAGGTAAAATCTTAATGAAGGATTGAACTGTTTATTGGAAATGTATATACAGAAAAGTTTATTATTGCTTGAGTTCCTATTAAGTGCCAAGCATAATAATCAATGAATTAGTTCTGTTTTGTTCTATTTACACAGAGGTAAGCAAACCATGACCCATGCGTCCCATCTGGCAGGCCACATTTTTTAGAAACAAAATTTTATTGGAACGCAGACATGTTCCTTGTTTACTTAGCTATGTCTGCTTTCATGCTACAACAGCAGAGTTGAATATTTGGGACAGAGACTGTATGGACCACAAGGCCTAAAATAAATACTATCTGACACTTTACAGAGAACATTTGCTGACCCCTGGTCTTTTCACAACTTTTAGAAATAGGCATCATTGTCTCTGTTTAACACAATAGAACCAAAATTTTTTAAAGGCCAAGGCTCTGTTCTGTAACCACTATTAGTTTAGTTATCTCAGTTGGAAAATTATAAGGAGGAAAACAACTTATTAGCCCACCCAAAAACATTTCGTGATAATGAGAAATTCCATTTTTAGGGTTGTCTGCTGGCTGGTAATAAATATTTGTTTTCTAGTTGCCAAGTCTCCAGGACAGTGCAGAAGAGGATGATATTCTGCCAAGTATGGACAAAAATCCAACAACTCCATCATCAGTTGTCTTTCCACTGGCAAAAACTCCTCAGTGTCAGCATGTCAGTCCTGGCATGCTAGCCTCTATAAATAGGTAAATATGCATATGATACTGTAATTCTCTGCATCAGCATTTCATGAGTTGGGTAGTAGATGTCAGTAATGAGAAGAGTTATTTAAAAAAAAATTAAAGAATAGCTCCTAGAAGTCAAGGATGAACAAGTAGGGATATATGTTCAGTAGTGTAGGACACAGCTCACACTTTACATCAGGATAAATTCCAAATGGATCAGAGTTTTGCATAACAAATTATACTATAAAATACACCTAAAGAAACCTTGGAGGATTATTTGATAATCATTGATTAGTGAAAGTCTTTTCAAACTATGATGCAAGACTCAGAAGACACTAACAAAAAGAATTGTAAAGTCAACCAGATAGTTTTACCCCGTACCAACTACCATAAGCAATCAAAAGATAAGCAGTGATCTGACAAAAGATTATATGGAACTCATCAAAGGAAAAGCCTAATTTTCCTAATGCAGCACTCCTACAAATTAAGAGGAATGGAAAGCCATTCTCATGCATTACTAGTGAGAAGGTAAATTAGTACAGTCTGTGCAAGCAATTTTTCAATATCTGTCAAAATTGTACACATGCTCTTTGACCTATCAGACCTGCTTCTCAAATAGTGAATGCACAGCTTATTAGAGTATTGTTTATAATAGCAAAAGACTGGAAGCAACTCAAATGCTAATCAAATTCTGGTACCTTATGTAGCCATAGAAATTAATGAATTTTTTATGTACTATTATGGTAAAATGTTCAAGATATATTAAGAGAAAAAGTTAGATGCAGTGAATTATTTGTGTAAATAGGGGCTGTGTGTGTACTTGTATATGTTATATGTGCATATATATGTAATTGCTTTTCTTTGATTAAATATATCTGAAAGAATATATAAGAAACTGAAAACATTAGTGATCCCTACAAAAAGGGAACTAAGGTCACTTGGAGATGAGAATAAGAGGGAAACTTTTTGAATTTTGAACTATGTGAATATAGGAACTACTTGAAATACAAATAAAATTAAGAAATATCAGGGGCGACCAGCAATTGAATGACACAGAGAAAAGATGTAAAGTAATAAATATGAGGCCTGAAAATAAGCCATTCCATTTGGCAATCAAGCAGGACAATGCTGATTTTATGAAGAGTAATCACCATGGGTGTGAGGCAGAGGTCAGATAATAACGCCTGAGAAAAAAGTATTCAGTCCTCTCCTGAAGCTTAGTGAAATTTTAATTTGCATTTATTTGGTAAAAACATAATTTTTCCCCAGCAATCCACAAGATATTTTTTGTTTTTGATTTAGTATTCATTGCAGGTGAAGGTATATTGAGAGTATAATTTTGGACAAAGTTTTTGGTAAGCACTTTGGCCAAATCATCAAAAGCTTTAAAATGTTCATCCGTTTGGCCCTTGAACTTTGTTTGTCAGTTATAAGGAAATATATTTGGGCAAGTATGTATGTACATTTGTATGAACAAAGATGTTCATCATGAAACATAATACTGAAATGACCTAAATGTCCAATAAAGTTAAGAAATTAGATTTGTCCATATAATAGAATAATATGTAACAACTAAAAATCATGCCTTCCAGAATTTTTAAAAACAAAGAATAATGTTCAGTTGACGATAGATTTTAAAAGCTAAGAAATTAAATTATAAACAATATTCCAATTTACATAACATGTATTCAGAAAGGAAATTTCTTGACTAAAAAACATCACCAGCCATTATCCTTCTAGGTTGTAGAATTACATTGAAGTGAGTTTTGGTGTTTTGGTGTTTTGTTTTGTTTTTTTATATCACTTGTACAATGATGGAAATACATCTTTTTTTCCCCCCGAATAGAACACATGGTGGACTCATTTGTATCATGAATATATGTCCTAAAACTTTTAAAAAATGAGTTTCCTAGGCCTCTACACTATCTCTTGACTCACCAGCTCTAATAATTGGCTTCCTTTTTTTTTTTTTTTTTTTTTTAAAGATTTTATTTATTTATTTGAGACAGAGAGAATGAGAGAGACAGCACATGAGAGGGGGGAGGGTCAGAGGGAGAAGCAGGCTCCCTGCCGAGCAGGGAGCCCGATGCGGGACTCGATCCAGGGACTCCAGGATCATGACCTGAGCCGAAGGCAGTCGCTTAACCAACTGAGCCACCCAGGCGCCCAATTGGCTTCCTTTTTATTTTAAATAATGAAACAGTTTTATCATTTCAGAAGTGATTTTTTCGTACAGGACAACAGACTCATGAGGTGCTGACCCTGAACAGCTGGCCAGGCTTATTGACTAGCTCTGCAGCACTGTGTGTGGTTCACATTAATATCTTAATACAGTCACACATTTAGAAATTTCTACATGTCAGCTTTAAGGTTGCTTCCAAATTATCATAAAGGAAAGGATAATTGATCATAAAGGATCCTGAAGCCAGGAGAGAGAATTAGAATTGGTGCTCAGCTGGTATTTACTGTCATAAGCAGGACTAGGAACTGTAGGGGAAATGGGAACAGCCGTTCTGTTTGGCTTCAATTTGTGTCTGCAAGTTGAGCCAAGCCTATTAGCTAAGAATGAGAGGGGGGAAAATAAGCTAAAAAGAAATGACTCAACAGTTAGTTGGAAGCTATAAATTAATTGAGGGTTTTCATCACCAGGTGTATCCTTAAAGTGGTTAACTGTAAGATTCAATTTGGATAGGGAAGCAAGTGAATAGTAGAAAGGAGTGAGAGGTCCATAAAAGGGAGTCCAGGGACAAGAAGTCTCAGTGAATTTTGGAAAAGAGAGGCAGGCAGCAAGATAGTGATTGTAAAGAGCACAAATGGGACAATGAACAATAATTTAAACCGTAATTTCCTAGAATATTCTTATTCAGTGTTTCCTTTAAAATGTTAGGCTGAAGCATTTTGTCCATCAGTACACCATTGTCTCTTTAAAAATGGAAAAGACAAATATGCTTTTTTTGCTCTTGTTTTTAAGTTTTTAAATTCTAGTTAACATTACAGACATACTAGTTTCAGGTGTACAATACAGTGATTCAACACTTCCATACAACACCCAGTGCTTATCACCAGTATACTCCTTAATCCCCATCACCCATTCAGCCCATCCGCCCCATCTACCTCCCTTCTGGTAACCATCAGTTTGTTCTCTATAGTTAAGAGTCTGTTTCCTGGTTTGCCTCTCTTTTTTTTTCCCCCTCATGTTGATCTGTTTTGTTTCCTAAATTCCAGATATGAGTGAAATCACATGGTATTTGTCTTTCTCTGACTTATTTTGCTTAACATACTTTCTAGCTCCATCCATGTGTGTAGCAAATGGAGAGATTTCAATCTTTTTTATGGCTGAGTAATATTCTAGTGTGTGTGTGTGTGTGTGTGTGTGTATATATATGTATATATACACACACACACACACACACATCTTCTTTATTCATCAATTGATGGATACTTGGGCTGTTTCCATAATTAGGCTGTTGTAGATAATGTTGCTCTAAACATTGGAGTGCAAGATCCCCTTGAATTAGTATTTTTGTATTCTTTGGGTAAATACCCAGTAGTGTCATTGCTGGATTGTAGGGTAGCTCTATTTTTAACTTTTTTTTTTTTAAGATTTATTTATTTGACAGAGGGAGAGAGGAAATAAAAGCAGGGGGAGTGGGAAAGGGAGAAGCAGGCTTCCCTCTGAGCAGGGAGCCTGATGCCGGGCTCGATCCCAGGACCCTGGAATCATGACCCGAGCTGAAGGCAGACGCTTAACGGCTGAGCCACCCAGGCACCCCTCTAAGTTCTTGTGGAACCTCCATACTGTTTTCCACAGTGGCCGCACCAGTTTGCATTCCCACCAACAGTGCACGAAGGTTCCCCTTTTTCACATCCCCACCAACACCTATTGTTTGTGTTGATTTTAGCCATTCTGACAGGTGTGAGGTGATATCTCATGTACTTTTGATTTGTATTTCCCTGACAGTCATGTTGAGCATCTTTTCATGTGTTTGTTGGCCATCTGGATGTCTTTGAGGAACTGTATTCATGTCTTCTGCCTGTTTTTTAATTGGATTATTTCTTTTTTGGGTGTTGAGTTGTGTAAGTTCTTTATTTTGGATACTAATCCTTTACCAGTTATGTCATTTGCAAATACCTTCTCCCATTCCATAGGTTGCCTTTTAATTTTGTTGATTGTTTTCTTCCCTGTGCAGAAGCTGTTTATTTTGATGTAGTCCCAACAGTTTTTTTATTCCCCCAAAAATATATATATACTTCCCAGAAAATATACTTTTTCCCAGAAAATAATACTTTTTAAAGATCAAAACACATTTTAAATTAATTTTGTCAATTGCTACTCAAGCTGTGGATAGAAGTATGGTAGTTAATTTTGACTTAAAATTTTGTATTCAAACAGGAATGATTGTGATAAATATGTTTTTCGTATGCAAAAAACCCATAAAAGTAAAGGTGGCATTGTCTGGGGCAATATCAAGAAAAAAACAGTAAGTTTATTTATTCTTCATTTATTCATCACATCTATTGAACAACTATAATATATGGCAAATTGTGGAAGTTATAAGTTATGTAAGAGTTCTTGCCCTAAAAGTAAATAGTTAGTCTTAGAGAATAATAATTTATGGAGGTACAGTGGACCACTACCTTATCTCCTGATTGTATATTCCTTCTGACCAGATTATGGCAATCTCTTCCTCCCTCACCCATGTTGAAATATTTATATTGCACACTTGCTAGAGTATAATTCTTCTCAGAGAATTTCTAAACTAAACATTGGGATTACATAATCACATCCAATCTCTGTGGGTTTCATTTATCCACTGGAAATGGCAGATACTTAAAATCAGCCTGGAGACTAAATTCTTTAAAAGAAATCTCCAAAATTGAGGGTGTAGACAGACTCAGTGATTCTTAGCTTCCCTTTCTCCAGTCCCACATTTCTGGGACTGGAGAATGAAATTTTGGTTTGTTGCAAAGGACCTGGAATCAACATAGTGAGAAAGATTTCATTGGCCTCTAGTCTCTATTTTGCCAGTGAAAAGTTGGGTTGTTTTGACAAACTGTTTCACAAACTTGAATGTGGATAGGAGTCACCTAGGGATCTTGTTAAACAGATTCTGATACAGTAGATTTGAGATTTCAGCATTTTTAACAGGCTTCAGGTGATAATGCCTATGTTGCTGAGTAGTAGCAAGATTCTCATCCACTCAGTCTGTTCTCTGCACAGTGATGAAAAGTTCACACGGATATAGATCCATAAGGACCCTTCCTATTAAGAATTTTTATTTCTTTGTATTTCTGACATCATCCTAACCACTACTGGACTTCTGTTTTTCTTAATGGGTCATAATGTCAGCAGCAGTCTACCAAACTATAATATCCTTGTGATTTAGTCCTATTTTTTTCATAGACTAATATTTTGTAGCTAATGTGTGAGGATAGAAAGAGCAAAGGATTTACTGTTAAAAATTCTGATTTCAAGACCTGACTCCCCATACCAGCTTTATAATAAAACAAGCTATTTGGGCTTTCTAATCTCATTTTATTCATGTATGGTTATCGTTGACATGGGAATCGTGATACTGGTTTGATGCCACTGAATGATTTTGAGAGCTAAATGATAGAGTAGTGTTTTTGACTCACTTCACAAGAAACAGTACATTTATGTCACAACCTGAACATGAGTTTGTATCTCAAAAGTTTGAACTATATTTACCCTTAGTACAGTGGATATACCCTGTCATATTTTCTATTCTATTCCTTTTCATTTTTTAAAGGTAGCCAGCCATGGCCAAAAGTTTAAAAATCATTGATGTAATAAGCAGATATTACACACTTAAAATTTGTCATATAAATTAACATTTTAGACAAGAATTTAAATTTTGCTAGTGTAATGGACTGGAATGAGTACTTAGATTTTGGCAACTGTCAGAGGCCCATACACTCTCCTTTCACCTCTGCAGCATTAGTTTGTAATATTTTCTTATAGTCATGTTTTCCAGCAGTGGGAAACAACTTTGAATAAGTGCTCTTGCCCTAGATAAATTCAACTTAAAAGATAATTAGACATTTCACAGATAATTATAATGTGATTAGGTATCGTTATAGGCATGTGTTCAAGATACTTGGGATGAAGCATGCTTCTTTTGTCTATGTTTGAGGCAAAATTCACAGGAGGTACTATTTAGCTATTAACATGAACTTTCTTGCAGGTTGAAACTGATTTTTCAACTCCAACATCAAGAAAAAAAACCCTGTTTAACAAAGGTAATTTTTCTTTTGTAGCTTAATCTATTATAAGATAGTCTCTTATTAACATGGTACTAAAATTAACTGCTCTCAAATGGGCAGACCTACTATTCAGTTTCTCAGTTCTTTTCAATTTCATTGAAATTACTTTTAGAAGTATATTAATCTTTTTTTATTAAACTTCTCTTTACAGAATTAGGAGAAAACTCTGGTATTGGAAAACTTTTCACTAATGCTATGGAGTCTTTAGATGAAGAAGAGAAAGATGATTATTTTTCAAACTCTGATTCTACATAGTAAAAATGAGAAAATATTTCCAGGATTTTTATCAAGAAGCAGATTTTTGTATCTTCTTTTGGAATACACATATTTTCCTTAAAATGTACCTTCATATGAAATTGTGGATTCCTTCTCAAAGGTTTTAGGAGTTTGTATTCAAAGTAAAACATCATTCTGTAAATATTCCTCATTGCTGCAGCTTACTAAAGTATAAGGAAAATTGTTTTGCTTGTATAGATATTTGTAAATTTCTGGGTTTTGCAATATTAAAATATTCTAGATAAGTCTCTTAAGCATCCAAGTCTGTTTACTTTAAGAAAATCATGTTCCAAACAGATTTTTTAAAAGCTTCCAAGAAAATGTTGCTACCCTTAAGGGATAGGGGAGGGAGAATGAAAAGTAGATTGTTACTGCTGGCTACTGAATTCATGAAAAGCATTTGTTACCACTTGGTATACAAGCCAGAATTGATCTTATGTTTAAATTACATGTTGTTGAAACTATCTGACACTCTTTCTCCTGATTTTTTTCTTAAAACTTGTGATTGGCATATCTATGAAACCTATATAAATTTATTGCTTTTTCAGTATTTTATTAGGTAGAATCAGAGAACAAATTTTGTTGCATTACACCATATTTACATATGCAGACATAGCTTACATTTGGTCTCAATATTAAAAAGTGGATTAGACAAACATTCAAGTAGTTGATCTACCATTGTAAGGAGTCAAGTTAATATGCCATGTCACAGTAAACATTATTTTCCTTTCAGATAGCTCCTTTAGAAATAAACCTTTTTTTAGCTTAATCTGCCACTCTGTTTTGAAATTTGACATAGAATATTTTTCCTGTGGTTATAGTATATATCGACTTACCCTTTCTCTCCAGTTAGACTGTTCAAATAAACTTGGTTTGCTTTTATAATATTTCTATTTTGGTTCTTATCTGATTACTGAATCATGGAAAGTAAACAAATATGCACTTTGTTACTGGTTCAGCTTGTTGCCTCAAAAAATATCAGAACTTTTAGTAAAAAATAATACATTTTTCTTGTTTCTTAAGAGTTTAGTCAGTAATAATCAGCAGTTATATAACTATAGAATTTATGGAAACACAAGATTTAAAAAGAATATTGATGAGATATTAGACTGAGTTCATAATTGTTCCTGCCACAAAGATTTTAGACGTAGGATGGAACAAATGAAGGGATTATTTTAGAGTGAAATACTGTTGTATAACTTAAGTTGCCATTATTTGGTATAATACCATCCTGTTTAATGTTAATGGATAGTGTTTTTAAGGAGTTAGAAGGTACTTAAATTCCATAATGGGAAACAAAAAGATAATTTTGATATCGCACAGACAACACCAAAAACTGTGGCCTCACCCCCTTTCCCGCCCCCGTATTCCCTGTGTCCTGTTGGAACTCCTTCAGTGTCCCTCCTAGTCTACTTTATTGTATCCCACCTGCCAGGTACCTGCTTAATACCATTTCTTTCCATCAGGTCATAAGATAAGCTAGTACGGCTTAAAGTAACCTCCAAAGGAGTCTTAAAAGTGGCCTCAAAGATGGATTAATAATCAATAGGGCTGATAGTTAATTGCTACCAATGAGAGTATAAAGAAGGCTACTACAGCTTAAATATGGATAGAGCTCTATACACAGAAGCATAAATAAATGAAATCCTCTAGGTTAAGTCTCTCACAGCATGTTAATTTATAAAATATTCTGTCTGGTGGTTGGACACAAAGAATTTGAGCACATTGGTGTCTGCATGGGAGATGCTCCAAGGTGGTCATCAGCCCAGGTCAATGTGAAGTTAAGGAACTGCATGCTTCTGGCACCCAGGTAGGGACCAAATGTCCCCACCCACATGCATCGCTGACACCATGTAAGCAAAAAGCAGCAGAACAGCACACTGGAACCAGAAAGAAGCCCCTTTCTTCCTTCTACTGACAAAGCTTAAATCATGCCCACTGTAGGGAGAAATGTTCAAAAAATCCAGTCCATTATAGTAAAGCAAGATACTAAAGGGTAAATTTGAGCCTGAGAGATAAATCAATAACTGCACATGAGCCAGTACTTCTCTCTGACTTTGACAGAATTATTGAACAGCAGAACTATGAAATCTGCTCTCAGAAGAATTAAGAATTTATACTACCACAAAGAAGCTAAGTTCACAATTAAGAGTAATTTTTTAGTGAAAATAACTATCTAGTTCCTGGATTCTGGTTCTAGATTTCCCAGTAAACTTGAATAAGTCACTTGTTTGTGGGCCTCACTTCTACCTGATGAGAAAAGAGAAAAGCAATTTGAATTAGATGAACTCTGAAGTCCCTGCCTGGTGTAAGGCAAGGAGAACTCTACTGTGGGGTTGGTTCAACTACCCTGCAGTGAATAAAGGACTGTAAATGGGGTGGAGGGATCAATAGTTAAAGGCTGCATTAGCACTAGACTGACTAGGAGGGCCTCAGATGTTGCAGATGGAGACATCTGGTAACATGGAGACATCTTAAAATAGTAATAGCATCACAGACAGACTATTATGGGCACAATGAAGTCCACATTCAACAGCTTATCTATACTAACCAATTTTCCAAGTCTAAGCCAATATTACCCTTTGAATATATTTCAACAACAAAAAAAGCAGTGTAGGTTGGAATTCATACTAGCAGGATTTGACTATACTTGATTGGGACACTTCTGGTAAGATAATCATACTCCGTTAAATTTTCATCTCTCCTAGTTACTCATGATACACATACCATTCACATCTTACACAATATGTATGTAGACTCAGGACATTTAAAATATTCCAGGGCGCCTGGGTGGCTCAGTTGGTTAAGCGACTGCCTTCAGCTCAGGTCATGATCCCAGAGTCCTGGGATCGAGTCCCACATCGGGCTCCCGGCTCAGCGGGGAGCCTGCTTCTCCCTCTGACCCTATCCCCTCTCATGCTGTTTCTCTCTCTCTCAAATAAATAAATAAATAAAATCTTTAAAAAATAAATAAATAAATAAATAAATAAAATATTCTAGATGATACTATCATTTGTATATAGAAAAATTATTTATGACCATTAAGTTGGCAGCAGTCAGACACCTCAACCTATTATGCTAACAAATGGCAAGTACAGTACTATAATCTCTGGAAATTTTCTAAAATACATCTCTAACTCGAGCTTTTACCTTCTTTTTTTTTTTTAAAGATTTTATTTATTTATTTGAGAGAGAGAGAATGAGAGAGAGCACATGAGAGGGGGGAGGGTCAGAGGGAGAAGCAGACTCCCTGCCGAGCAGGGAGCCCGATGCGGGACTCGATCCAGGGACTCCAGGATCATGACCTGAGCCGAAGGCAGTCGCTTAACCAACTGAGCCACCCAGGCGCCCAAGCTTTTACCTTCTTAATAGCAACTTCAGTAAACCTTTTTTTATTCAATAAAAAATAAATTTCATAATCTAGTTAATCAAAATGATTACTGAACATCAGGTTTTCTTTTAAAATAATTTATAATCTATATAAATATAAATGTACACAATATAAAATAGGAAAATATTCTTTTACATATTTTAAACTGATCATAACAAACCACAGGAGTGATTATTGAAGTACATTTAGTATCGCCAGAGTTCTTTCATAACCTCACCTGAGCAGTATGATCATGCATCAGATTGTAGTCTACCTTGGTTAAGACCATCTGGTAACATTTGCATGTCAAATACATAGTGAATATATCTATATATTTCCTCAGCCTTCTGATGAGTTACTTGTGCATATATGGAGATTTCTTGAGGTGAGCTGAAAAATAAATTAGAACTTTTGACTTGTACAATTTAATATTCTTACTTGCTTAAAGACTACCAAACGTAAAAGAGTTAATATGTCCTTAGCACGAGTTTAAATAAAATATTCTCTATATTTAAAGTCATATATAATAATAATTTCAATATCTTACACAGGTTATTTTAATTAAAATAACCTATTTTCTGAAATCTTCCTTTTCAAGCACTAGACAAAAACTAGTAAAATTTACACTGTCACGTTTGTCTAGTTCCAGAACTAAACAGCCCAGGAATGTTAGAATGCAAGCTCAAATATAAGAGCTGTCTGTCTAGCTCCCAGAGGACTCTAAGCTCCCTAAAGGCAGTGCCTATTTTTACCCCCCATTAAGATCCACACCTGCATGCAGTGGCTGTAACATACTGGCAAGCAAAAAGTCTTTACTAAATGAGATAATCTTAACAGGTGCTATACATCTTTATTTTTAAAAAAAATTAAAATTTCTGTGAAATACTTCTAAGAATCATTTAAAAGTAACCATCTAAAAATATTAAAACAGACGTACCTGTTAGTCATCTTTTTCACAGAAGAAAACCGGTGACACATATTTAATGCAGTTATATAACTTACATTGGGAATACTCAGATAAAACTGAAGTGCCTCACATTTACTTCTGTTCACCACTGTCGGAACATGAATACCAACATTCTTTCTTTGTTCTACTAAAGACAGTTCCTTTAGCAAATCTGCAGTTTCTTCTTGGCAGGAACTGAAAAGAATTCGGATTCCAGCACCAATTAAGGTAGTCAGCAAGTTGTCATAGCTCTTTGTTCTCCTAAACATCCTGGATGTGTCTCCTAAATATTTCACATTTAGGAAAATGCAAACCTTAGTAACTTACGTTAAGTAGAATTATTAATACTATATATTATTAAAATCCCAAGATTTACAACCATTAAGCAAACTAGTGCCATGTTATGCTAACAAGAAAGCCTCAACTAAAGATTTAAAGTGATTCTCAAGTATCTGGGAGATAAAATAGGAAAAATTATCTTTATGAGTGTCTTCAGTTGGAATTAAACAGGAAGATGAGTCGGCAGGAGAGAGCTTATATTCCTAGCTAATTCATTCCTGAAGACCAACACCATATTACTTATCTCTAAAATTCTTTATAATGCTAGCACTGATGAATAGCTCAAGCACTGGCTTAACTGATACAAAATCTTATATATTTATTCCAAGAGTAACTCAAAACACTGCACACCCATTTTAACGTCATCTTTAATTCTTGCCTATTACTTCCCTAACCTTTCCCATTCATTTCTTTTCATATTCTATCCTCCGTTCTTTTGGGGGCACTTTTCATTATGGAAAAACAAAACAAAACTTTTTCCATAACTTTTTTTTTTCCTGTAACTTTTGCCATGTTACTTTCCTTTTATTCTAAATCTATTTCCTTTATATAAAGGATATGTTGGTAAAGAGGAAATTATAGAATTTTAGCATTAAAAGGACCCAAGAGATCACTTAATCTGAAGTCCTCACTTGTGGGGGGGGTGGGGGAGGGAGAAAGAAAAAAAAAACTTGGCTACTGAAAGAGTGACTTATCCAAGGCCGCATAGTTTACCAGTGACAGCATGAGGATAAAAAGGTACAATGCTAGGGGCGTCTGGGAGGCTCAGTCGTTAAGCACCTGCCTTCGGCTCAGGTCATGATCCCAGGGTCCTGGGATCGAGCCCCACATCAGGCTCCCTGCTCCGCGGAAAGCCTGCTTCTCCCTCTCTCACTCCCCCTGCTTGTATTCCCTCTCTCGCTGTCTGTCTCTGTCAAATAAATAAAAATCTTTAAAAAAAAAAAAGGTACAATGCTCAATTACCAACTCAATATTTTATATAAACTACATTATTTCCTTTTACTATATACTGTGTGACTGCATAATTCTTGAGTTCTTCCATACTGGCTTTTGCCTGCATGATTTCACTTAGCCCTCATAATATCACAAGATGAATAAGACAAGTATATTATTAACCCCTCAGAGGGAGTGATTTGTCAATGCAACATCACATAGCTATTGTGACACCAGAATTCAGTGTGTCTTCTGATTCCATATTCCATGACCTTTTCTATCATTCTCAGGGCTCCCCCTACAATTAAGTATCACCCAAAGAAATTCCCTAATTGAAGCTCCTGTGCACCCATTTCAGCTCCCTAATAAGAACTCCCGAATATTCAACTGAACACCCTTATGTCTCAAATCTGCTCTTCTCTGATATTCATAATTTCAATAAAAAGCACCACTACCTAACTAGCTGCCCAGTGAAAGAAATCAGTCTAATCGATTACAGTAATTCTTGCCTCCTTCCACCAACTACTGCTAATCCTGTGTCCTAATTCCCCTAAATCCTCCTCCTTTTGCCCACTACTGCCTTAAGGTCCTATCCTTTCTGGAGCTCCTGAAAAAAGGCATGACTGGTTCACTTGCCTTCAATTTCTCACCCTTTAACTGTCAAACTGCATTTAAACACAATGACTAAAAAAATCCAGAAATAAAGAAACCTATTTATGAAGCTAATAATAATAGCAGCATAAAATAAACACAATGACTAATGAAAAACATTATGGCTTTATATAAACATAAAGTGACATTTTTGAGTCAGGTATTTGTATTTTAAGAGTTTTCCACATCCTGACAATAGAAGAGTGAACTAAATAATAGTTGAGTTCCTTTACAGCCTTATAAACAAAAACATTTAAAAATACAAACCTGTTTTCTCTCTGTCCTTCTCCACAATCACACATATTCTTTCAAACATGGTCTGTAGGTACTGGATCTGGTCAATGAGTTTGTTCTTATTGATACTATTTAACATCTCAGATTGAGACCTCCTTTCCACCACCATGCGGTTACTCACAATGTAATCACAACCATTAAGAGGACAAACCTCTACTTGTAAGCCATGAATTGCTCTTAGGGAAGAAATTACTTCGGATCCAGAAGTGATTTCACAACTATCTACAAGAATACAAGTTCTTTGGCCTTCCTGTGGAAGTCTAAGAGAAGCATGTGCGCTAGCCAAATGTGGTTTTGAATTGGAACAGTTTGCCACTGAAGTTCTTGAATCCTCCAGTGTACTACCAACCTGAAAAGGTGGACAATATTGATAACAATCAGGTTAAATATATATTAGTGCCATAAACTTCTAACACCTGAAGTTGATTTTCCTTACTAAATTACAATTTCCTCTTTTTAACTGTTTTTTCTTCCTTCAATATGATCAAAGTGACTATATACATGAAGGACCAAGCTACCACTTCACACCTAGTAGGATGGCTATAATGAAAAACAAAACAAAACAGTAAAATAAATGTCAGAATGTGAAAAAACTGGAACATACATTGTTGTTGGGAATGTAAAATAGTTCGGCCAATGTGAAACACAGTTTGGCGATTCCTCAAAAGTTAAACACAGAATTACTATATGACCCAGTAATTCCACTCTGGGTCTATACCAAAAAGAACTGAAAACAGACTCAGATACTCATCTGCCAATTAATTTTGGAAAATTCTCGGGGCACCTGGGTAGCTCAGTAGTTAAACGTCTGCCTTTGGCTTAGGTCATGATCCCAGGATTCTGGAATCGAGTCCCACATTGGGCTCTCTGCTCAGCGGGGAGCCTGCTTCTCCCTCTCCCACTACCCCCTGCTTGTGTTCCCTCTCTCGCTGTGTCTCTCTCTGTCAAATAAATAAAATCTTTAAAAAAAAAAAAAAATTCAGCCATTGCCTGTTCAAATATATCTTCTAACCTATTCTCTCTTTTCCTTAATTCCAGTTATGTGTATCTTAGACTATTGGATACCAGTCCCACAGCTCTTGGATGCTCCATGCGGTTTTTCTTTTTCACCCTTTCTTTGTGTTTCATATTGGGTTAATTTCTATTGGCCTAGCTTTAAGTTTGTTGGCTCAATCCATTATTGTGTTTGAGTCTACTGATGGGCTCATTAAAGATATTCTTCACTCTTACCATGCTTTCCATTTCTAGAATTTCCACTTTCTTGTTCTTTATATTTTCCATTTCTGGAATGATGGTCTCTTTCTGTTCATGCATGTTTGTTTTACTTTTCCACTAGAACCTTTAACATATTAATCAAGGTTATTTTAAAATCCCTGTCTGGTATTTCTAGCATCTGAGTCATACCTGAATCTGGTTCTTGAGAATGTTTTTTTCTTCCTTCTATATATGTTGTAACTTTTGGTTGAAAGCCAAACATCTTGTGTAAGACAGTAGTCATTAAGGTAAATGGCCTAGAAATAAGTATGCCTTTTGCGGGTGGGGGGGGGGGGGGGAAGGCTAGGCCTTTAGTGTGTGGGGTTTAACCAATCTAGTCAAAATGAGTTTAGGGTTTTGTTTTTTTGTTGTTTTTTTTGTCAGAGGGGGAGAGAGCATGTGCACACAAACAGGGGGAGCAGCAGGCAGAGGGAGAAGCAGACTCCCTGCTGAGCAGGGAGTCCGATGTGGGACTCGATCCCAGGATCCTAGGATCAAGACCTGAGCTGAAGGCAGACGCTTAACTGACTGAACCACACAGGTGTCCCGGTTTTCTTATTGCTATGATTACCCTAGGTATGATCAGATGCTTCAAACTCCCATAGTGTTACTTTGTATTTAGGGTGGGGACAGGGTTTTTCAGATGATTCCTCTAAATGGTCTCTCAGCTTTAGATCTTCTCTGTGAGCCTGCACCTCAGAGAGTTTCTCTCTTCATACTCTTGTCCCTCTCAGCAGCTGATTGCTTTTATTTGTTACTTAGTGCTTGCTAGCCTGGTTGGAGGGAACGTTAGATATAGGAGGTGACATGGCGGCAGCAGGGCGGGGGGCAGTTCTACTTTCCTGCTTCAGCCTGAGCAGGACTTGTGTCCCTGTCTCAGAAATAGGATCTTTTCAATGATCCTGCCCTCCCTCCCAGTGGTTGGAGATCTCTAATGTTCTAGGCCTAAGATGTTTTCATACTCCTGTCTCAGATATAGAACAGTTTTTTCTTTTTGCCTTTCTCCATCTGCAAAGGATCTTCACCTAGGGTCTGAGGTGTAACTATAAGGTCGGCTACTCATCCCCAGCAGCTTAAACCTTTTTGTTCTATAGGGGAAATGGAGAAAGAACCAGATGGGGTTTGCTGCCTTTTCCACAGTAACTGCTGGTCACTTCCCCCAATGCGTGGCATCAGCAAGGAGACTTTCTCTGATGCTCAGTCCTTCCTGGGAACACCTGATTGATTCTACGGAGACTAGCCCATGAGGGGTTATGAATTCCTCTCTGTCTGCAACTCCCAAGGGTTCTAAACTCTCATGCTAGTTCATTGCCTTTTGCAATTTTCAGCTGAATTCTTCTTACCAAATTATATAATGCCCAGTGACTGTCCCAAATCAACTGGTCTCTCATTGGAGACACTTGTCTTTCCTTAGAAATGAGGCTCATTGGTTTCCCTACAACCTCAGCTCCATAATAGTTTCAAGTAAAACCATGATTCTGTGGATTATCTGGCTTTTTGTTGTTGTTGTGACTAGAATGGGAACAATGTTCTTTCCAGTTTTCTACATCCTAAGCTAAAGATGGAAGTCCTGATCACTGAGAAGTAATCTTCAAAATAATTCAGTATTCAATTTCAAAAAAACAAAAAATAAATGTAAAAAACTGCACTAACGAACCAAAAGAGAACATTGGGAATACTTAGTTATTTTGAAGTAGAAAATGGCTTCCTAAATATGATACTGAAGTTCAGAAACTGTAAAGAAAAATATTGACTGTATAAAAAAGTTACCTCTTCCCAAGGCAAAACCCACCATAAAAAAAAAACTTATCTCATGTTCTTACCCCTCCTAACTTCAAGTGAGAAGAATCATACTACACTGGAATGTAGTATAAACAACAGAAGAAAATTTAAAACATATTTCTGTAAAAATCTATTTATCCTTTTTCACAGTCCTCAAAGTATTACTAGATGTATCCATTTTTTAGTTAGAGCATGCCAATGTAGAAATGTAGCTAGTGCTTCTGATTTTCAGAGGACTGTGCATATACAGATCTTTCTCAATGTATGATGATAGGATTACCTCTCAATAAAGCCATCATAAGTTGAAAAGATCAATCAAGAAATGGGCAGAAGACATGAACAGACATTTCTGCAAAGAAGACATACAAATGGCCAAGAGACACATGAAAAAGTGCTCAACATCACTCGGCATCAGGGAAATCCAAATCAAAACCTCAATGAGATACCACCTCACACCAGTCAGAATGGCTAAAATTAACAAGTCAGGAAATGACAGATGTTGGCGGGGATGAGGAGAAAGGGGAACCTTCCTACACTGTTGGTGGGAATGCAAGCTGGTGCAGCCACTCTGGAAAACAGTATGGAGGTTCCTCAAAAAGTTGAAAATAGAGCTACCCTACGACCCAGCAATTACACTACTGGGTATTTACCCCAAAGATAACAAATGTAGTGATCTGAAGGGACATGTGCACCCCAATGTTTATAGCAGCAATGTCCACAATAGCCAAACTATGGAAAGAGCCAAGATGTCCACTGACAGATGGATAAAGATGTGGTATATATATACAATGGAATATTATGCAGCCATCAAAAAAACCGAAATCTTGCCATTTGCAATGACAAGGATGGAACTAGAGGGTATTATGCTAAATGAAATAAGTCAATCAGAGAAAGACAAGTATCATATGATCTCACTGATATGAGGAATTTGAGAAACAAGACAGAGGACCATAGGGGAAGGGAGGAAAAAATTCAACAAGATGAAACCAGAGAGGGAGACAAACCATAAGAGACTCTTAATCTCAGTAAACAAATTGAGGGTTGCTGGAGTGGAGGGGGGTAGAAGGGATGGGGTGGCTGGGTGATGGACATTGGGGAGCATATGTGCTATGGTGAAAATTGTGAATTGTGTAAGACTAATGAATCACAGAGCTGTACCCCTGAAACAAATAATACATTATATGTTAATTAAAAAATTTTAGGGGCGCCTGGGTGGCTCAGTCGTTGGGCGTCTGCCTTCGGCTCAGGTCATGATCCCAGGGTCCTGGGATCGAGCCCCACATGGGGCTCCCTGTTCAGCGGGAAGCCTGCTTCTCCCTCTCCCACTCCCCCTGTGTGTGTTCCCTCTCTCGCTGTCTCTCTCTCTGTCAAATAAATAAGTAAAATCTTTAAAAAAAAAAAAAAATTTTTTTTTAAATTGAAAAGATCATTAAGGGGAAAATGCATTTAATACACCTAAGTTGCTCAGCATACTTACACTGGCCTATTGCTGGGCAAAACCCATCTGATACGAAGCCTATTTTACAATAAAAGTGTTGAATAGCTCATGTAATTTATTGAATACTGTACTGAAAGTGAAAAACAGGATGGCTGTATGCATACAGAAAGTTACAAGTGTATTAGTTGTTTATGTTCATAATTGTGTAACTGACTGGAAGCTGCAGCTGCCAACATGACCTGAGAGTATCAAACTGCAAGCTGCTGGCCCAGAACAAGATCAAAATTCAAAATTTTAAGTATGGTTTCTACACAATGCATATTGCTTTTGCACCATCATAATGTCAAAAAATTATTAAAGTTGAACCATCTTAAACCCAGGGCCATATTATCTACCTTGACCCTTGGGATTATTATCCTTATACTAAGCTAAGGATACTGAGGCTCAGAAAATTAATTAGCCTCTAGTTCTTCAATCTATTACAAGACTTGATCTAGTCACCTTTATTCTAATTATGCCTTGAAGAAACAACTTTGTGCAAAAAAGCCTGGGGACAATTTAAAACTAGAAACATTCGGATGCCTAGGTAGCTCAGTTGGTTAAGCCTCCGACTCTTGATTTCAGCTCAGGTCATGATCTCAGGGTTGTGGGATTGAACCCCATGTTGGACTCCACTGGGCATGGAGCCCAAGATTGTCCCTCTTCTTCTGGGCATGGAGCCCAAGATTGTCCCTTTCCCTCTTCCTCTGCCCCTCCTCTCTTTCTCTCTCTCTCTCTCAAATAAATAAATCTTTAAAAACAAAAACCAAAAAAACTGGAAACATCAAAGAGCTACAGTGTTGATACAAGAGCATGTTGCTAAGGCAGAATGGCCTGAAACACCCAGAATAAAATATTTAGAGAAACAGAAGTTTAGGTCTAAGTCTCTCTCCAAGATGACAATCAAGGAAAGGAATGTCATGTACAGTTAAGAGATTCCAATTACTGAAACTTTAACCCCTATTTTAACAAAACTACTATAATTATAAACTCTTAAAAACTGAAAGTGGCTTTAGGGATTATTTCAGCAATAACAAGACAGGGAGAAGCCAGAAACTGGACTATTTGGCCATTCTAAAAAGAGAGAAATTTAAAGGAAGGAAATCAGGCAGTAGTCCCTAAACTTCTCTCCCCAATAGAGAGAGTTACATATCTGAAGTGGGGGAAAGAAAAGTTAATCTGTGGGGAACTAGTTCTGAGCATATAATTTCTGCTAAATTTATTTTGCAGGAAGCCCATTTTCCTACATTCTTTTTATAAAACTAGCAAGTTTCCTTACAGAGTTTTATTAAGAAAACTATTATCACACTTAAAAAAATTAAAATCTAAGCATCCTTATATGAATTATCAATATAATTTAGCGTGCTATTTTCTTGTTTAAAGAATTTCACCACTGGGGTGCCTGGGTGGCTCAGTCGTTAAGCCTCTGCCTTCAGCTCAGGTCATGATCCCAGGTCCTGGGATCGAGTCCCAATTTGGGATCCCTGCTCAGCGGGGAGCCTGCTTCTCCCTCTCCCTCTGCCTGCCGCTCTGCCTACTTGTGATCTCTCTCAAAAATAAGTAAAATCTTTAAAAAAAAAAAAAAAGATTTCACTACTTGCTAATTTTTCTTTGTCTTATTTAACACAAAACACAAAAGAAAGCAAAACAAGGGCCAGGGGCACCTGGCTGGCACAGTCGGAAGAGCATGTGACTCTAGACTTTGGGTTTGTGAGTTCAAGCCCCACATTGGGTATAGAGATTACTAAAAAAAAAAAAAAAAAAAAAATTAAAAAACTCTTTTGGTAAACATATGAAGGCTTTTTCTATAATTTGATCCATACCTTCAAATGAATTGGAAATTTTCTACAGTTTTTCTGTGAATCAGCAGTAGGAAATGACGGTGAGGTAGCTTCCATTTTATTACAGCTCTGAGGTTTGAAGTCTGAGACATCAGAAACTGCATCCTTTAAATGAAGTGGTGTCTGTGGTCTCTGCTTCGGTGACTGATTAACAACTGGAGCAGAATGGTCCTTGTACTGCAATGAAGACCCAAAACGCACTATATTCAAACAATGGTCCTGCTGTTTGCTCTTATTAATAGTACTTGGGTTAACCATAATACTGGATTCTTTTTTATCATTTACAATGTTTTCCTCCTCACTTGAATCATCTGGTAAAATAATTCTGGATAATTTCTTTTTTGAATGGGCACAATTTTGTCTCATCTCCATTTGTTTTAGCTTTACTGCATGTCGGGTTTTATATTTTTTACTCCCACTTGCAAAGCAATCTTCAGTTATGTTAAAATCAACACACACTTCTTCTTCACTTGATTGGCTTTTGTAAGACTCATCTTCATCAATACAAAAACTATCTTCTAAGTAGGTTTCATCTTGCTCAGGAATCTATAGTAAAAATACATTATACATTATAAGTTTCTTTCATAAAATCAGTATGTATTTAACATATTCTTTTAAGTACATGAGATCTTTATGAGTATTTCACTTTATCAATTCAGTCACTTGCACTCAATCAACATATACTGACTATATTCTTTATGAAAGAAAAGGGGGAGACTGAGATTTTAAAAAAGAATGATTTACCCTCTAAAAATTTATAGTCCATTGTAGGTAGCCAGAAAAAGAAACAATAATTTATAAACAATGTGGATAAGTGCTACATAACAAACACAATGGAAGTATAGAGATATGAATGACTGTATTACCAGGCTGAATATTGGCAATTTGTAAACAAAGAAGACTAATGTGAAAATGTTGCCCATAAATGGAAAATAATCTATAATTTTTAGAATATAACATCTTTATAAAAAATAATTTTCGAGAAACAAGAGAACATACAAGAATTAAATATTTAACAGTTATGATGAAGTTCTATTCACTTCTTTTAAATATTCTTCTAACTGGAAAACAATTCAATAGTACATTCTAATTGGCTCAAATTGAAGATAGGATAATTTGATCAAATTAGGAATAAAAGGCATTAAATCCACCTTCCTGACTCAGGGCAGAAATTATCCCAAATACTCTAACAGTCTAGTTTTAGAAACAATGGAGGCTTCATTAACAGGAACACATTTCAACACTCTCATCAAGAAATTCTCTACTATATTTCTATAGTTCATACCTGTGAGAAAATATTTATGTTATGTTTCTTACGGACCATTTTATACCGATTGCTCATCAATGGACTGCGCAAAGATTTCATGTAAATAGCTCTCATTTCAGACTCTGTGTAAAGATAAGAATTTCAAGTAGCAAAATTATTTAAATGAAAACTAGTAAAGTATTTAACTTTGACCTATCTCAAATTTACATAATTCAAGCCTTGTGGAATTATTTCACACAAAAAATATTTAATATGTATTGAAACAAGTCTAAAAACAATTATTAAAAAATGTAAAGTTAGTTCGCCTTTGAAATCAGACTAGCTGGTTGGATGATTGTGACAATTTATTTAAGCTCTCTACCTTAGCTATCTCTCTCCTCTGAAAATGAGTTTGAAGACAGTGCCTTTTCATGAAAAATAAATGTATATGAAGAACTTGAGAACTGTACTTGATATATAGAAAATACTGAATAAAACACAAGAAATTCAGGCAAAAAAGAAAGCATATGCTTAAAAACATCAAAAGGCACAGGTAATAGTAAGCATGTTTCATAATTTTCAGTCAAGCGAAAACTGGGAAAAGCGTAAGTTTTTATTGATGTCTGCCCTTTTTTTTAAGGTTATAATCAGAAAGCAATTTTATTTTTGTCTCCCATTTTCCCTTACATTTTTTGGAGTGATTAATTAACTTAGGTTATTTTCAGAGATAACATTGATAATTTAATGACCATGGGGTGCGGAACCAGGTGTATAATTTTTTCTTTGAATAATATTTCCTTTATCTCCATTCCATAGCATAGCTATCAACTACTAGATATCCACCTGATTACTTCCTACTCATGCTAAATCCCTATAAACTTAGTGAGACCCTTACTTCTAGTTTCTTAGAACTCAGAATCAAGGAGCTTTCAGAGAATTTTGTTTCATAGATTTTTTTCTGTATAATGTACATACAGTAAAATTCATCTTCCTTTATGGTACAGTTGTGTCTTGACAAATACATCGTTACAACAAACAATAAATAACCTATTTGCTGTCCCTATAGTTTTACCTTTTCCCAAATGTCATATAAATGAGAAAACAAAAAAACTCTGAAATCCTCCATATTTCGAATGCACTACGTCTAACATGGAGTTTCAGGGGCGCCTGGCTGGCTCAGTCAGAAGAGCATGCAACTCTTGATCTTGGGGCCATGAATTTGAGCCCCACGTTGGGTGTAGAGATTACTAAAAAAATTTAAAACTTTTTAAAAAATTTAAAAAATAAAATGGAGTTGCTGATCTCCCTTCTCTCCATCCTAAGGGCTCTACCTGCAGCCTGCCCAATATCAGACGACAACAACAACTATGTCCTTCCTGTTGCTCAAACCCACTGACTCCTCTTTTTTTTCTCAAATCCATCAGAAAATCCTGTCAGCTGTAAATATCCCGAATCCAATCTTTCTCACACTCGCATTGCTACCACCTTGGTAAACACCACTAGCATTCCTTAGATTACTGCAATAACCTTCTAAATGGTCTCTGCTCCCACCTTTGCTCCCCTGCAGGCCATTCTCGACACGGAAGCTGAAGTGATACTGCTGCAATAAGTCAGACCAGGAGCTGGCCACTCATTACTTCTCTGATCTTACTTCCTACCACTCCGCAGCTCTATCATTCAATTCCAGTCACAGAGCTGTTTCTGGAACATGCTGCACATTCCTGCCTCGGGGCCTGTCTACTGGTTGTTGTCTTTGCATCAACATTCCCCACAAGATTATACTATAAACCTCCAAAAGCCACTCCGTTCATGAACATCAAGAGCATAATACTAAGAACTCTTATTCTGCAAATCATATCAGTATCAAGGACATAGTACCAAGAACTTAGTCTCTAAGACCTTTTGTCTTTAAAGTAGCCCTTGGGAAAATCTGTTGTCTTAAATCATGACAGAGAGTACAAGAGCAGAATAAATGGCAAGATCTGTGAAAGATTAGAACACTGAGAAGTACACCAGAATCTTTCCTATTTCTATTACAGCCAATCTGAATCATCTGCAATTAATGTATTATATATAAGATCTGCTCAGGCATTGTTTGGAGACACCATTTTCCAAAAGTAGAGCTCCCTTACTTGGCAAATTTAATAAATTTAGGTTTGTGTCTCATCTGCTGTTAACAATCAGCATTGCTCAAGTCCTCATCTCCTTCTAGTCTTTGATCATATATCACCTTCTCAATGAGACCTGCCCCTAATTACCTTATTTAAAATTATTGCTTGTCCATTATTAATATCCCCAGCCCCTGCCACTCCAAATCCTCATCTTACTCATTTTTTTCATTTTTCTGTAAATTGTTTGTCTTATAACGTACTAAATAATTCAGTTATTATGTGTATTCTTTGTCTCTTTCCATTCACATGTTAGCTTCATAAGGGCAGAGATTTTTGTCCACTTTGTTCACTGATACAGCTTTCTCAAGAACCTTACAGAGTACCAGCACACAGTAGTCACTAAACTTGTTAAATGAGCATTTGACACTGAGCCAGCCAGATCATTCTGGTGAGAATGATCAAATTAGCAGAAGCCTATAAACAACCAAATCTAAAAAAATAGCAAATAGTACAGAATTTGAATGAAAGTGACCAAATATTTCACACATACCAAATTTACTTCCTTGTAAATTTCTTTAAAAACTGACTAAAATATCTAAATATAACCATATTAAAAGCACTGAAAATTAAAAGAAAAAGAAGCATCATTACATCTTTACCATTTATAGCCTGTGAAAGTTGAGTTTCATCATTTAAGAAGTCAAGTAATGAGGAGTCTTGTTCATTTTCTGACTCATCATTTTCATCTGATGAAATGTACTCTGCCTCTTGTTGGGAAAGTTCTGCTTCGTCATCTAAAAACCTCCTAGCTGCAAGCTGTGACAAATTAGAAAACATGGAGACACCCTTAAGGAAATCACTTACTTTCTTAAATAACTGGAAATAGTTCTGTAAAATGGATTTTTTTGCCAATGCTTTTAAGACAAAAAAGAAAAAGAAAACTGCAAGAAGAAATGACAAAGTAGCACACCTATTTAAAATTTCTGATAATTCTATTACAAGGAAAATACAGCACATGTCAGCATGTCAGCTTGCTGAATATTTCTTAATAAGCATAAAGTCTCGGGGCGCCTGGGTGGCTCGGTTGGTTAAACAACTGTCTTCGGCTCAGGTCATGATCCTGGGGTCCCGGGATCGAGTCCCGCATCGGGCTCCCCGCTAAGCGGGGAGCCTGCTTCTCCCTCTGACCCTACCCCCTCTCATGCTCTCTGTCTCTCATTCTCTCTCTCTCAAATAAATAAATAAAATCTTAAAAAAAAAAAAAAAAAAAAGCATAAAGTCTCCCGAGTCTTCTGGCTAATTAATTTTGCCAGGAAAACTACTGCACCACAAAAAGACTATTCAGAAAAAAAAAAAGGTGCTGAGACTTCTTTACTAAGGATTTGATTATTGCATAGAAATAAGAAAAACGATGTAATGACTGTAAAAGCAAATATTCTAAAACTCAAGATTTCTGTCTGTATTTTTTCAATTTGAGTCTTAAATTTTCAATAAAGTTTCATTTAGTCATTTAAAATAACAAAATACAGAAAGATAGTTTCAAAACAAGAAAGAAACAAAACTATCACCTTGAGATTTTAATTCCATTTAGTAAAACAGTAAAATTAGGGTCAAAATATTTTGAATTTTTGAATTGTTTTCTATGAAGAAATTATAGTGAGGAATCTACTCCTACGTAAAATCTAATTTTTATTAATATATATAACTTTATATATACAATCATATATATAAATATATAACATGTATTAAATATAAATATATATATATGAATAAGAAAATGAAAAAAGTTTACCTTAAGGTGACTCTTTCGGACTTTCATGCCCCTTTTTGCAGTCCTGTTCTGATCCCTGAAGTCTTCTAATTGTGGATGTCGTTTGTGAAAATTCTCACTTTCATCACTAGATGATAATTCTAACTATAATAATTCAATAGAATTCTTGCATAAGAAAATATAATCAAATTGTATTTTAATGTATTTCTCATGGGTTATTAGTTTTATTTTCAATTTTTTCTTTTTAAATAGTTGACCTAACATTTTTTTTTTTTAGAAAAGTAAAGTACTCTCACAACTCAGAGCAATGTTAAAAATACATAATACTTAGGAATTTAAAAGTTAGGGGAGGCTGGGTGACTCAGTCAGTTAAGCATCTGCCTTCAGCTCAGGTCATGATCTCAGGGTCCTGGGATCAAGCCCCAGGTCAGGCTCACTTCTTCACCTCCCTCTGCCCAACACCCTCCCCCACCCACACTCATGTGCACTTTCTCTCTCTCAAATTAATAAATAAAATCTTAAAAAAAAAAAAGAATTTAAGAGTTAGGTGATACTAAGTACTAAAACACTAAATTAGGTTATATAGTAATACTAGTATAGTATTAATTCAATTTAGTATTATATCAAATTTATTTGATAAAAACTTGTTTTAGTTTAACTACCTCCTCTAGAAGATCCTAAAGGTCTTTACAAAAATTAATTAAGCCTATAAATATAGCTATCAAAATCAGTCCAAACATACAGGAGTCCTTTCAAACCAAGAAACCAATAAAATCGTAACAAATTTTGACAATGAAACCTATCACTTTCTCTCTTACAAAATAATATAAAAACAGGGCTCAGTTGGTTAAGCGACTGCCTTCAGCTCAGGTCATGATCCTGGAATCCCGGGATTGAGTCCCCCATCGGGCTCCCTGCTTCTCCCTCTAACCCTCCCTCCTCTCATGTGCTCTCTCTCTCATTCTCTCTCTCTCAAATAATAAAATCTTTAAAAATAATAATATAAAAACAATCAAAAGAATAAGACATTTACCAAAATAATTTCAATTAACAGGAATAATTTTACTTTAAAATGGATTGATCATCAGCATTATCAATATTTTAATTCATTTATGACGAGTTAAGGTAGCAAGTTAAAGCAATTTTTCTAGTGAAGTATTATAGGAGTATACAAAGTGAGTATGAATTGATTACATATTTTTATTAATTTTGCAGTTTATCCTAGATTACATTAGAGAATTAAAAAACACAAGATTTCCTAATCTCAACATTTCCTACACATAGCTTATAGCTGATAACAAATGAACATCCTTAGCCTACCCAAACTTCAGATTCAAATAGTCACCAATGCCTGCCAGACACTGGCACTTCACTATTCCACAAAATCCTCAAACTCAAACATATTCAACACTGAATTTATCATCTTTTTATCTTCTCTAAATTTGTAACACATATTCCAAACAGCCCTAGCCAAGAAACAGACTCTCATCTTGAACTCCTTCCTTTCCTTCTTTCAAACCCAGTCAGTAAGGAAATGAAAGAATAAGGCCTTCCCAAAACTGATCCTGATGTTTTTCCAATTTTACTTCCTGGCACTCTTTGTCTTTACCATCTAATAATAAAGATGCTATTTCCCCGCTTCCTGTCATTCTTTAAGCTGCTTGCTCTGTTGGCAATGCTTTCCCTTGACTCACTGCCACATATGCTTTAAGATTTAGCCAAGGTATTTATTATCTTCAAGAAACTTTCCAGAACTCCCAAGGACTAGGATAAGGGCTTATCATTTTTTATCACTTAACTTATTAAAAATTATATTGAATAAATAAATAAATAAATAAAAATTATATTGAAATTATCTGTTTACTTATCTGTCTCTCCTATTAGATTTTAGGTGGATTTTAGGTAGATTTCACAGTACCAGGATATAATATTCATAGTAGTGTCCCCAGCATCTTACACAGTAGATATAGAGTAGATATTTAGGGAACTGCTAAAGCATACTGACTAAAATAGTTTTTAAAGAAGTATAAATTTGAAATAGAAATTCCAATCACATAGGATTTACTATTTTTGTGTTAACCATACACCTATTAGATCATATATACCTACATTCACCTATACATGTATTTTTCTTGTAATAATTACTCTAAAAGAATTTTAATTACTCTACATTATCTATTATCTACTTACTCTGTTTGGAGGAACCCTGCGCTTTTTTACAGCATGAAGTGGGGAATCAACTTCACTGTTTTTCTGATCCTAGATAAAGTAGATAATTAGGTAAAAGGTTAAAAAAAAAAAAGACTTAAGGTGGGGGAGAAAAAAGCCTTTACAAGATGACATTATTGTGATTATTAAATGACTCACCTCAGGGGATTCTAAAACATTTCCTTTTGTTTTTTTACTTTTTCTTCGGAAAATCTCATCATCTTCACTTTCATTGCTTGTTAAGTGTTCATCTATAATTTATTAAAAAAATGAATCCGGTTAATAGATTTGTTTATCTAATCACAACTACTTTATTGATGGGTGCATTATTTAAAAAGATTTTCAGAAGTTTGGCCAAAAAATCAGCATAAGATGAGACAGAAAAATAAAACAGTGCCAGTGAGAAAATTAAGAGATGATAACTTTTGCTAATAACCACATTTTTGACTCAGATTCAATTTTACAAATTAACCAAAAGGAGGCCGGGAGAGTGCAAAGTCTCATTCTATTAGTCAAAGTTTCCAGAATTCATCTCTATAATGTACTATCGCTTTGCCCTTTGTGTCTTACTTTCATTCTAAAGGAGTTAAAGCATGAAAATGTAGGCTACAAAACAATATTTGAAGAGGTTCTTTTTTATATATGTATATACATATGTCTACATATACATGTGTTTGTACACAAGCATGAAATAAAAATTGGTAAGATATTCACCAAAATGTTGTAACTAGAACATATTCAGGAGGGTGGAAAGAATGCTAAAAACAAACATCTGGGGGTGCCTGGGTGGCTCAGTTGTTAAGCGTCTGCCTTCGGCTCCGGTCATGGTCCCAGGGTCCTGGGATTGAGCCCCGCATCGGGCACCCTGATCAGCAGGAAGCCTGCTTCCCCCTCTCCCACTCTCCCCGCTTGTGTTCCCTCTCTCACTATGTCTCTGTCAAATAAATAAAAACTTTGAAAAAAAAAAAAATCTGATGTATAAAATCAAATACTTCAAATTTTCAGGTACTTAAACAAAGCTCGATTTCTGCACTTCCATAAGATTCGGATTACGGATACCGTTCTGTGTCTTTAGGAAACCTTCTGTAAGAGCCCTGTGGTTGTTTCAAGATATGTTCATAAATTCTTTGATAGGCCTTCCTTCAAAAGCTGGATCATAATTCCTCTCCCCTGGAGTATGGTCCAGACTTAGTCACTTGCTTCTAACAAAAGAATATAATGGAAGTGAAGGTGGGTTACTTCAGAGTCTAGGTCATAAAAGTTATTGAGGTGTCATCCTTGCTGTCTGTCTTGCATCACTCACTTTGGAGGAAGCCAAATGCTATACTGTAAAGATATAAGAAGCAACCCTATAGTGAGTCCTAAAGAAAGGACTACTAAACATGAAACAGTTGAGACTTACTAGTTTTGAAAATTCCCAGCTTCTCTAGTTGGCAAACAATACTAAATTAAGAAATCTTCCAGGCAAAGATCTAATCTAGAGGACTGCCAGGAGACTACTATCCAGGTGAAGCTGAAGGTGAAACTGTAAATGCTTTAAGACCTCCAAGATCAAAGATGGTGCCCCACAGTACCGTGCAGTCAGATAAAAGGCCCTCTATATAGTCTAAGGATGTCTTTCACAGATCCTCTTAAACAACAGGCCTTCCAAGAAGATTAAGGAACTATCTCCAGACATCTTAGCAGAAACCCAAAGTAGAGGAGTTGCCCAAAGGATTTGTGAGCATGACTAGTATCTAATGGAATGAACCCCAATAAGATTCACAAGAGATCCACAAAGATATACGAGAATTATGGGAAGAAACACAGCCAGCTACAACAACAGGAAGGGGCAAAGACAATATAAAATGAAAAGAGGCCTTTAAAAATCCCCATAAAATAAAAAATCCCCAAATTTTTACTAAAAGGAAACAGCTAAGGAAATTCTGCTACATGTTATGAAAAAGGACCAACCATCCAAAGGATGAAGCCAAGAACCATGGGGAGTTATTTCTGGGCCTTGAGTCCTCAACAAGGAACTTCCAATCTCAGCTCTTCTGCATTTTAGAATTGCTATGGACAGAGATTCCTATGTGCCTCCCCTTCCCACCACCACCCCACTTTTGAACAAGCTATCCTGGAAGCAGATTTTCCATGCCGTCAAATCTTCAGGTGACTGCAACCTCAGGTGAAATCTTGCCTATAACCTGATGAGAAAGCCTCAAACACAGCTATCCAGTTAAGCAACTCTCCAATTCCTAAACTACAAATAAATGTTATTGTAAGCCACTAAGTTTGGGGGAGTCATTTTTTACACAGCAATAAATAATACAAATTCACACAATAAATTTCTCCTCACACTCTGTGCCAAAAAAAATTTACCCAGACAAATAAATAAATCCTTTTTACAGATGAGCACTGTATAATCAACCAGTTTTGTTTTTCATTACCTTCTAAAGAAGTTAGAATTAAATGCAAGGCTCAGGTATAGTAACCAACTCATTCCAGGAAGTTTTCCTTTCAACTGCTTTAGTGCCGCTTTAATGAACTATTATAGTATACATATAGCATGGCAAATAATCTTAAATCCTCTATTTCAATTAGGTGAAGTAAAAAATACTAACTATGAATAAGTCATGGGAATAAAAATTACAGCATAGGGATATAGTCAATGCTATAGTAAACAGAGTTGTATGTGCTTTATTAAGATGGAATCTTACCTTCAGCAGGATGACAGGATTGACGAAGACTGATTTTTGACCTGCTTTTAGTCTTTTCTACAGAAAGTCCTGAATCACCAAAAGTTGAATTCAAGGTTTCTTTGAAACTCTGTAGACTTAATTTTCCCTTATGAGAATCTGGTGTCCTAGGCATTTCTTTCCTCTTAGAAAATGAGTTCAATGTGTTTGATTCAGAAAGTGGTGTACTCATAATTTTTTCTCCTACTGGCAAAGAAAATTGAGAATAACCAGGAGACAGAAATCCTTTATTTTTTGCTGCACTCTGTGGAAAATGTGCAAAACTTGGACTCCACTTATCGTCACTTGATGGGATAGTAATAGTTCTACTCGTAGAACTAGCAACATGATCTAGTGGTATTACTGCTTGATTTGAAACATAATTTGCATCATTGGTCTCCTTAATATCTAAACACCTTCCAGAGAGATCTAAAAATTTATTCTTATTTGTATCTGATGCATGTCCTAATACTTCACCATCAGAATCTGGACTACAAAATCCTAAATCAAAAGTAACAGAAAATAAGTCCTTAGAGCAGTCAAAAACATATTCATCATGCTTCAGTTTTTCCTTATGTACACCTTTCAAATCTTCATGAGATTTCCAACTATTAGTATCACAGATAATTTGATCTTGGGGTTCAGAATTATCGTCTAACAACAGTTCATCAGAAATTAGGAAGTGAGAGACCAGTGCCATTTCACTTAAAGCAGTTTTGTCTGACACACATGAAGATTTATATTTATCATTCGAGGGAGAAAGGCTCATGTCATTAAACTTTGTATTACCATCTTTGAATAGTGGTAAACTCTCATCCTGATCAGTGAGCAATACTGGGGGGCCACTGTTATCCATATCACAATTTTTTTCTTCAACTAAATACTTTGGAGGGCCTATGTTTATTTGAATATGGTTGCTGGATACTATATTTTCATTTTTATTATCTTTATGTACTTTATCAACATAGTCATAGGAACTTGGCTCATCAGAAATCTTATCATTAGTTGCACTATAAAAGCAACTTTTTTCAGAAGGATGATTAATAAATTTAAGTGAATTCAATTCTAAATCCTGTTGAGAATTTACAGGTAAATATGACATCAAACAAGTGGATTTATCATTTTGTAAATACTCGGTGTAAGGTAGGAAGGGCAAATGATCAAGTTCACAACTTTTAGCAATTTCATATTCCAAATTTGAGAGTCCACTGAGAGGTGGAGGAGAATGAGATAAAAATCTCTCTACATTAGCTAGTACCTCTTTTGTTAGTGAAAGACAATTATAAAATTGGTCATCTGTTTTAGCTACACAAAGTTCTTCCTCAAATGGAAGAAATAAGCTAGATGAAACATATTTCTCATCAGTGAAACTGTTATAACCAGAATCTAAAAAATTTCCAGGAAATGAACTAGATTTATTTGTAAATTGACATTCCATTAATCCACGCGGCCGATTAACATTTTCATGGATAGCACATATGGCAGCCGCAACTTCATCTGTATCTGATGCCCTTTTATCATTTAGTAGGTCTACCTGAAAAATATTTTCAATAGTAGTACTTCCATCAGTATCTAAAGAATCCATAATAACATCATTATTTCCTTTTACATAAGGCTGATCTTTTTTAAATTCTTTAGAGGCTTTTTTTTTAGAGAAGCAATTTTAACAGGTTTGATATGAGTTTGTTTAAAAATTTTAGCACATTCTTCATCAGATTCTGTCATTGAGAATGAACTGCCTTGATTTATATTCCTTGAAAATGAAGATTTCTTGTTACTAGTAAAGGTGCCATTGGCAAGAGGATTATATTCATTCCTGGGAGCACTAAATATTGAGCTAACATCTTCCATTTGTAAGTAAGATTTAATTTCCAATTCATAGCTGCATTCTCCCTAGAAAGAAGGAAAATGAAAAAAAAAAATCACAGGAAATAAGAGCCATTACTAAGAGATGACTTCTACTTTATGTTATTTTCTAAACAATATTACATTACTCAAATGATTACTCAAAATCAAATGATTTTTTTATAACTTAAAAATTACTCTTTTTAAAAAAATTTTATTTATTTATTTTAGAGAGAGAGAGAGAGCAAGCATGAGCACATATGAGAGGGGGAGGGGCAGAGGGCGAGAGAGCATCCCAAGGAGACTCTGCACTGAGCGGGGAGCCCATAAGGGGGCCCTATCTCATGACCCTGAGATCACAACTTCAGCCAAAACCAAGAGTCGATGCTTAACCAGCTGAGCCACCCAGGTGCCCCTAACTTAAAAATTATTCAAATAAATCAAACAAAATTATAAATGGCACTACTGTGTAATTATCATAAATTATCTTTAATCAGTTAATATTTTTGTATCCTCAGAACTTAATACATGAAAGACCCATGATAACTATTTACAGAAAGAACAAATTTAATAAATACATAAACTAAGATTATAGGGGTGCCTGGGTGGCTCAGTCAGTTGAGCAACAACCTCTTGGTTTCAGCTGAGGTCATGATCTCAGGGTCCTGAGATCGAGACCTGCATCGGGCTCTGAGCTCAGCAGGGAGTCTACTTCTCCTCTCCCTCTCCCCCTCCCCCCCCAACTTGCACTCACACTCTCTCAAATAAATAAGTCTTCAAAAATAAATATTATAAGCACTAAGTTCTTCACTTCTAACATTTAATTGAATAACTATTCTAATTTCATACAAATAGATATTCAGTAATCAATATATATAAATGAAAACTACACATACATGTGTTAAATTTACCCTCTTGAGAAGGGTAAGAACTAAGAAAAACGTTTAGAACATCTGAAATAAGTGTACCTGTAAATCCATTAGGCTGTAGGGTGGAATATACTATTTTTAACAAATTTTCCAACAAAGAACTCTTACAGTAGATTTCTCTTCTTTTCTTTTTTTTTTTTTTTTAAGATTTATTTATTTATTTGAGAGAGAGAGAGAGAGACTAGGGGTGGGGGCAGAGGCAGAGGGAGAGTCTTAAGCAGACTCTGTACTGAGCACAGAGCCTGGCGTGGAGTTGATTTCACAACCCTGGGATCATGACCTGAGTTGAAACCAAGAGTCAGACACTTAACCAGCTGCACCACCCAGGTGCCACAGGAACTCTTACAGTAAATTTCTAAGGCATACTTACCACTAAATCTAAAACTACAGTCCCCCCAACTCATGACCTACCCTCCTTCCTCTCTTCCCCTTGAGTGGCTACTTTAGTCAGGATTCCTCTACTGTTCAGGGACTTAAACAGTTAACGCTCTAATTTTTGAACAATAAATAATAAATACAATAAATATTAATTTGAGAAGGTTGTCTCCCTGCTAGTGTATATGCTCCCCACAGACAGAATATTTCATCTGTCTTCTTCACTGATGTACCACAGGGCCTGGAATAGAAGAGGACATACAGAAGGCACTAAATAAATATGTGTTAATTTGATAGCATAGGTTTTGCTGGGATCCACAACTAATTATTTATATGTATTCATGAATAATAGCTAATAATAAAAATAGCAGCTACAATCTATTGAGTGTGCCTGTTACTGTTCTAAATGCTCTACACATATTAACTCATTTAATCCTCGCAACAACCCTATGAAGAAAGTATTATCATTATTCCCATTTTACAGAGAAACAGAGGCCCAAAGAGGTTAACTTGTTTGATTAGTAAGCGGTAGACCTGGGATTCTAACCCAGGAATTTTGGATTTCATAATCAGAGTAGGTTCATCATTCTGATTCTCCCAAGGAAGAATAATCAAGCTTCTCAAGGAATCAATAATTCTCTAAACTACCACCAGGATATAAAAGACATACCAAATGACCTATGTGATGGAGAATATTTCAATAAATCCAATCTAGCAAGAATGCTAATTTAGCTTTACTAACGGTTTATATAAATCATTAAGTATATTAAAATTTTACTCTGGTTTATCTATATTGACAGATGATAGTCTTCTAATTAAGTCTACTTCTCCACCTAAGGCAGAAAGCTGGTTCCCTACTGAGTCACAAGAAACTTTATAAAAAAAACAAAATATTCTAATTCTTTATATTAAATACTTGTTTCTTATAATAATGATTTCAAATTAAGAATAGGGGTGCCTGGGTGGCTCAGTCAGTTAAGCAACCAGCTCTTGATCTCTGCTAAGGTTGTGATCTAAGGGTTGTGGGATCAAGCCCCGAGCCAGGTTCTGTGTTCCGTGGGGAGTCTGCTTAAGATTCTCTCTCTCCCTGCTCCCCCTCTTCCTCCCCACAACTTGCCCACGTGCTCTCTCTCAAATAAATAATTCATAAAAAATTAAGAAGAATGAATATCAAGTATTCTTTTCACAATCATACCCAGCAAGAGAAAGTTGTAATAAAACCCTACCTCTTCATGTCTCATTCCTTCTATCATTTGCATAATGCTTATAAAATGGTGGCATCGATCTGAATGGTCAACTTGATACGTAGGAAAAGGATGATCCTGCCACACTCTCCATTCAGAAAGAGACAGTTGATGAATTCCCATGGTTGGTTCTTGAGTCTTAATGATTTTAAAAATAATAAATATGATAAATACACATACTCAGATTTCACAAACTGATTAAAAAAACAATAAACAGATAATAAGCCTAACATAAAAAATCTGAATTCCTTTGAGTATTTTCAACTAAAATCTCTGGAGGCTAAAGAAACTAATTTCATAAAGTACAAAAATGCCCTTCTAAATACATTTTGAAAGTAACTATTATTTGAGTTAGTACTTGGTTATATTCCTGTTTATACAGTTCCATGTTAAGAGCAAATATTTAAGAAAATGTGTGGTTTCAAAAGTACTGTTGTGCTAGATTTATATCCTCTCATCTAATAAAGAGGCATTCATAACCTCTCAGTGATAATGATCTTAATTTTTTCATGCTGCCGTTCCTCACTTTTCCCTGGTAGTAAATGAATATAAATTCTGAATAGCCATATTTCAAACCCTATAAATCTTCTAAAAGGAATCTTTCCTGAGGTTGTTTTTCCAGCTCTCTAGGCATATATGTAACCTTTGATCAAGTCTCTTGACTTTTATTAAGTTCACCAATAATTTGTTTATAATAAGAGAAATAATAACATCCAATTTAAAGTTCTACACAATTTCAAAAAAAAAGAGTTGTACAAAGACACTCATGACAGCATAATTTTATGTTAGTAACACTGAAAAGAATTCGAAAACATAACAGGAAAATAAATAGTCAAGCAAACATAATTTTATGTTAGTAACACTGAAAAGAATTCAAAAACTTAACAGGAAAATAAAGAGTCAAGGGGTATAATGCAGAGTAACATAACAATCATGTAAAGGATGCCTATGTGGAAATGCTCATATAGTAGAAAGTAATGGGAAAAGAGCAGATATTATGTATATGTAGTACACTCAAGTAAAAATATATACACAATAAAGAATATAAGAAAATTAGTTCTATAAACTTAGACTTTAATATTCTTTTTAAACTGTTAACATTCTTAATTTTTTAAGCAACTTGACATTCTGATCATAAACACTCTCTCTACTCCCAAATCTACTGCATAATCATTATAAAGAGTATCTGAAAACATGTTCAACTTACTGGTGTGTTTTCCTCATTTTCTAAAGATAAAAACCGAACTTGAGGCAATGTTATTTCTTTAATTTCATCACTGTCTCTTAACCTATAACGTCTGTTCCATAATTTAAATTCTTCTGCTGATAAGAACCAATCTTTCTTTGAATTACTCTGCCTCATTCCTGTAAGTTGAAAAAGTAATTGAAAAGAAGTTTAAAAAAATCTGCTAAGCAAACACAAAATATACAACATCAACTCAAACTCTCCACCTGTTTATATCTATTCATCTTTACTAAACCACTGATTCTATTCCTTAAAACCAGTATTTTTCACATAATCATCCTGGTTATCACTTTTCTCACCTCTTTGAAAGTACTAGTACAGCCTCCTGTTCAGGAGCTAACTTTCCATAATGACTTCATAAATATAACAGAGCCAGGTAGGTAGGCTCTCAATCCTGGTTTCTTTTGGACTCTCTCCATGTTGTATCTAAGACCTGGCACAAAAGAGTCAAAAAAACTTACAAATGAAAACTGGTATGATTCTATCATTGTTATCTGAAAGATTATTTGAAGCTTGGTTGGGGGTGGGGGAAGATGTCAAGACTAAAAAGGATTTTTAACTTAAGTCTTAAATGGGGGGGGTAGAGGTAGATAGAAAAGACCTACTGCTTTAAAAAATGACAATAATACACTTTTTTAAAAAAAGTATATTAAATTAACCCTTTCTAACTTCCATAATCTCTATAGAGGAAAATAATCAGCAAACTGAAAAAGGGTAAATAGTATAAAGTAGTAACTCTGGTCTAATACAGATGAGGACAGAAAAAAAAAATCAGAAAGACAACTGAATTAGGAATCAGGAAACTTCTGTCTTAGCTATTTCCAAACACTGTATAAGAATATGCTTTTGTAAAATAAGGGGTTTGAACTAAGTGATCTTTCAGGCTCCTCTTAGATCTAACAATCTGAGACTTTTAAAATAGGAAAGCATTCCTCTCTTTTAGTCACTTTAAGTAAGTTCAGATCTCTAAGCCCAGATGAATTATGCTAATTTACAGAAGATTACATTTATATATACCTTAGCAAGATGAATCCCTAACACTTGAAAAATCAGGGAGAATGGGGAAAAAAGCACAAAAAATAAACATGAACCAATATTGTCTCAATTAAAAAAAAAAAAAACAGGTTCTCGAATTTTACTAAAGAAATTTGTCATCCATCTCTAGTTACATTTTAGAAACAATTATTAAACATATGGTTAATCTTAACATTTATAAAAATATAATGATCACTAAGAATAATCTATGCAAACTTTAATCAAGTTAAATAAATAAATAAATTCAAAAGAATCCAAAAGACAGTTGACCCTTAAACAATGCAGGGGTTAGGGGTACTAAGCCCCTAGCTGAAAATCGGCAGTTAACTTTTGGCTCCCCAAAAACTTAAGTACTAATAACCTTCTCTTGTTTGGAAGCCTTACTGATAACATAGACAGTCAATTAACACATATGTTTTGTATGTTTTATGTATTATTTATTATGTTCTTATAATAAAGGTAGAAAAAATATTAAGAAAGTCATAAGAGAAAGTACCCTTACATTACTGAACTGTATTTGTAAATTTGAAAAAAATTGCATAGGATTGGTCCCACACAGTTCAGATCAGTGTTGTTCAAGAATCAACTGTACATAAAATCTTTTCACTTTAACCAAAGATTTGGCAAAGTGTTGTAAAAGGACAGGCATATTCCTATTAAGTAGATTTGTATGAGGTTTAATAGGCATATCCAAAAAGCACTGATTTAGAGCTCTGAGTTAAGGGAAAGAGCATTAACAAATTTAAGTGAATCCAAAGCAAGTGACTAGGAGGGAAAGGATCTTGAAACTTCATGGTATGAAAACCAGTGGAACCAACAGTTAAACTTGAGAGGTATTGTATTCAAATACATAAAGAACTGCTACACAGGTAAACAACAGATCAAAACCATTTTTTGTATCTAGAAGATAAAACTAAATCAATGAGAAAAAGGTAGAAAGGCAGATTTTTCAACATAAGAAAGAATCTTCTTCTATACAGGGTTTCTACATAGGAAATAAACCCTTATAAATACAATTTCCATTAACAGATATTCAAGTTGAGGCTGAATATGCATTTAATAAGAACACTGAATGCAGACCAAAACCACAATGAAACATCACCTCCTACCTGTTAGGATGCCTACTATCAAAAGATCAAAACATAACAAGTGTTGGTGAGGATATGGAAAAATTAAAATCCCTATATACTGTTGGTGTGATAGTAGAGAGGTGCAGCTGTTAGAGAAAATGGCATGAAGGTTCCTCAAAAAATTAAAAATAGAAGTACCATAGGAACTGCAATTAGGATCTCAAAGAGATATGTGCACCCCATGCATACTGTAGCAGTATTCACTATATGCAAGAGATGTAAGCAATCCAAATGTCTCACAGATGAATGGATACAAAAAATGTGGTGGGGTGCCTGAGTGGCTCAGTTGGTTAAGAGTCTGCCCTCAGCTTGAGTCATGATCTCGGGGTCCTGGGATACAGCCCCACATCGGGCTCCCCGTTCAGTGGGAGTATCCTTCTCCCTCTCCCTCTGCCCCTCCCCCCTGCCTGTGCACTCTCTCTCTCTTTCTCTCTCTCTCTCATATAAATAAATCTTTAAAAAAAAATGTGGAATGTACATACAACGGAATATTATTCTGCCTTAAAAAAGAAATCCTACCATTTCCTATGAAGGAACCTATAGGAAATTATACTAAGTGAAATAAGCCAGTCATAGAAGCACACATACTGCATGATTCCACTTATAAGAGATACCTAAAATAATCAAACTCATACAAGCAGAGAATAGAATGGTATTGCCAGGGGCTGGGTGGAGAGAAAAATGGAGAGTTGTTGCTCGAAGTATCTGAAGTGCCAGTTACATAAGATGAATACATTCTAGAGATCTGTGTATAACATAGTGCTTATAGTTAACAAAATGACATTGTTCTTCTTAAAATATTATTTAAAAAATTGCTGCAGAAACCACTCCTATCTTGATAGGTAATTTGACCAGATGACCCCCAATGTTCCTTCCAAATCTTAAAATATAACTATAATGTTGTGATTCTTTAAAAGCCCTAATTAAAGATTAAGTAAAATTTAAAAGAAAAAAATTTTAGTTTCTCATCTTCACAGTATTAAAATTTCAAGATATTTTCTTGATATCACCAAAATCTCTGTAGTTCTTAAAGTAGTAACACTCTCATTACTAGCTACACTCCCTGGCACCAAAGAATTTCTCACTGACTCAGAAACACCAGGAAATTGGTCTATCTTGGACACGATCCCATGTAAATTAAAAAAAAAAAAAATTGTTTTCTCTTTCGCAGAAAGGGAAAGAAACCATTCTGTCTCCTTAAAGCAATTCCAGAGACACCTAATGTTTTTAAATCTTTTAACTCTTTGATGTTATATGCAAATCTCTGTAAAGTCTGAGCAAGCCTCTAGTTAGCGTTTCAACCATAGATGTTTTTCTTAAGGATGTAGGATCGCTCTCTGCAGTGTAAACATCAAGGAAGATAGTGTCCCTATCTCCCAGTCAACAGGGAAGTTTAGCCTAGGCACCATTCTCTTCACTATATGCATGCAAAGATAACAGAAGTCTTATTATTTCTTTGAATAAAGGCAACGAAGCTAACAGAAATGGCTACCTCAATTACCAAGTGATTTGGGGATGAACTATGAAAGTATATACTGCTATCCTCTCATAGGACAAGTTACTATTAATCTTGAGAATATGTATGTAAAGAATCATAACGCCTGAAGGGATGTATAGGATAGAATTTCTGTCTTTGTATTATCTTAGTGGATTGTTTACGATGCACACTATAATCTGATTCAGTGCTTATTCAATAATAAAAGTTTTCTTCCTTTTCTACATTTTGTAAAGAGGATTCTCTGGGTTGGTAGGACATTTTAATTTTCCCAACACTGAGTTTCTCACTCTGTTCTGTCACTGTCTCCTTCCCTTTGCCACAGGAATAATCTCTTATTCTTTCCAACACCCATAACATCCTAGAATGTACACTGAGTTTCTCAAAAAGGAAATATATCAACATACAGCCTGCTAACAACAGGGAAAAAAATACATGGCTCCAATGCAAAGTTTTTTATTTACCGTTCTTATAGGAAAAGTGAGAGGACTTCCGCTGCAAGTTCCGAGGCTTCTCTGGTTCATAGACACCACATGTGATGAACATTTTGTGTAATTCTGGATTGATTCCATCAGGAACCATTCGTGGACTTCCTTGGTAAAAATGAAGAACCTGCCTGTTACCTGAAATAGCTTTATAAATACTTCTTTTGTTGGACTGACTTTGATTATAAGTCTGCAAAGAAAAATGTCAAAGTACATTATTTCTGTAATAGTCACTTAGCCATAATAAAAAGTTATTATATTTGTTTGGATTTATTATAAACGGTAAATTAAACTCTGATCCACTTAAATACTGAGAATATCTATTATCTTGAATTTGAGACCTGTTCAATTAACTCTTGAAAATCAGTTCAAAATTTAGTATTATAAAAGCCTACCTTCATAACTATATTGCACAAAGGAAATCTACCTTTTATTTAGGATCTATTTTTGAATAAGGTGAATATTTATATATATTAAATGTAAACTGCCTTTTTTTTTAATACTATTCCCGTATTCCAGCTTGTTACTTCATCTCTCTACACTTCAGCTTTCTTCACTGTATACAAGAAAAACATTATTCCCTGTACAGGATTAAATGAAATAATGCATCTGACGCACTTAGAACACTGCCCAGGAGAGTAGGTACTCATTAAATGTGGACCATTATGATTACTTTACAGATAAGAAAACTAACATCTGAATACATAGGTTAAGTGGTTTGCCTAAGCTAATACAGTTAGAACCTAATTCCACACATTGATAGTACATAGATTTTTACAAGCTGCCAGATATTTAATTTATTGGAATCATTTTACAGATAAAATGAATGTTACATAATATGCTATAATCACATGAAAAGTATCAGGGGAAAAAGTCATTTTTCAGGATGATTTTTAAAGAGTCTATAAAACATTTTAAATCAATTTTTTATAACTGCCATAATTAATGAAAAAATCTTTAATATAAACCTACATATTTGCTCAAGGAAATGGTCCCACTGAGTTACAAGTTAGTTGATAACTTTAGTGTAACAAACAAAATAATATTAGGTATAACATCATATTCCAGGAAGGTCTGTCACTCAAGATTGTAGCAAAGTATGAATATAATTTAAGTTCCTTATCACTTTGTATAGGCATCAACAAACTTTTCCATAAAGGGCCAGAAAGTAAATATTTTAGGTTTTGCAGGCCACATAATATCTCTGGCACATATTGTTGTTAGTTGGTTGGTTGGTTGGTTGGTTGGTTGATTGGTTTAGGCAACTCTTTAAAATGTAAAAACCATTCTCAGTTCACTGTATTTAAAAATAAAAGAAAAAACTAAATTAAAAACAAGAAACAGGCCTTAGAAGCACAGGGAAATAGTAAAACAAAATAGATATTGAGGGGCACCTGGGTGGCTCAGTCAGTTATGCATCTGCCTTCAGCTCAGGTCCTGATCCTGGGGTCCTGGGATTGAGCCCCCTCCCCCAGCCCCACCCCTTAGGGTTCCCTGCTCAGCGGGGAGCCTGCTTCTCCTTCTCCCCGCCCCCCAACTCGTGTTCTCTCTCTCTCAAATAAATAAATAAAATCTTAAAAAAAAATTAAAGAACTTTCAAATATTAAAAAAAAAATAATACATATTGATTTCTGTATCTAAGTATCTTTAAATTACTACTGAAGTAGAAAAATGCATTTTATATGGATAAAAGTTACAAAACTGAATCCAGTTAAAAAATTCTCCTAATTACAAGAAAAGAATACCCAGAATCTACTACAAAGTAGGGGGAAAAAATCAACCACAATTTCCTACAGATTGTTTGGACTTTGAATGTTAACAGACTGACATTTATCTTAAGCTCTATTTCTCAAATTTCAATTATCAAATCATGTTTCTACAAGTCCACTTACACGTTCTTCTCGTCCTTCGGCAAGGATAACAACAATTCTGCCTTGACGTTTGCGGCCGGTTCTACCCATTCGTTGTACAAGACGAATTGGGCTCTTCTGGGCATCAAAACATATTATAAGATCAACTTCTCCTATATCCAAACCTTCTTCACCAACACAAGTGGAAACCAATGTATTATAACCACCACTACGAAACTGTTTCACAACCTAAAATAAAAATGATTTAAAAATAACCAAATACAACTGTAAGAGACTTGTAGATCAAACACACTTTTTCCACTCACCCCAAAATGGTGAAATCAGATTACAAATCAGAACCCAGGATACTATGGAATAGGAAAAGTAGCAGCAAAATGGCAATATAAACCAAAACAGACTGGTAAAATGCAAAAGGCAATCCTAAGTCTTTGCTTTCATAATGGTTGTGATGCCAAAAATGTTTGCTAAGTTTACACATAAATGAGAAACTCCAGATATTATTTGTCACTAAAGGGCCATGGGCAGGTAAACAGCCCAGAGCAATTACTGCTAATCATATCCTAGACCTAAATTTATTGTTAGGTCTACCTAAAGTAAAATTTTTATTACTCCTAAAATTCCTATCTTACCTTCTATACTGCCATTCCAACGAAGGGTAGCAGAATAAGCCATCCCAAAATATGACTGGGGAAGTTTAGGACATGCTGCCCCAAAATATACTGCTTTGATATACTGATTATTTTGAGCTGTAGACACTTGAAAAACAGCAAAAGCAGGGAGAGGCTCTCCCTTTATCTGTCCATAAATCCCCTCCCTGGGATTTTCATCAACCAGAAAAAATTGACTCATCACAGGAGAGGAGACTAAAAGCCATCCTTATAGCCAGACAGACTTGGTTATAAACTATCACACCTCCCTTCTATTCTTCTAAGGGCCCATTCATCTTTCCCAAAAATCAATTACTCTCTGCCCTAAGAAGCCTATGTTCCTCCTCTCCTTTCCCTATTAATATGGTATTTAAGTCAATTCTAAGCCACCTTAGGAAGTTACTCATTTTTCCCTGCATATCTCCCATGTATAATATAAGGTATACATGTTAATAAACGTCATGATTTATATATTCGACTGTTTATTCAATATCTCTCTGCTTGATGTTTAAAACAATGCTACTCAGGGGCACCTGGGTGGCTCAGTTGGTTAAATGTCTGCCTTCGACTCAGGTCATAATCCCCAGGTCCTGGGATCAAGTCTGGCATCAGGCTCCCTGCTCAGCAGGGAGTCTGCTTCTCCCTCTCCCTCTGCCCCTTGCCCCTGCTCGTGCTCGCTTGCGCTCTCTCTCTTTCAAGTAAATAAAAATCTTACAAAGATAAAAAAAATTTTAAAAATAAAACAAAGATACTCAAAGTGTAGTTCACAAACTGTTTATTACTGGTGTGGTTCACAAACTGCTTATTACTAGCCAACAACAACATAAATACAAAAATTAAGAGTAGGTATTTAGAAACTTGACAGAGCAATACTACATTTGTTGGCTTTAATAAGAAGAAATTTGGCTGTGAACATTGTTTTCATTAATTTTACTTTTTTTATTAATTCATTATTCTAATATTCAAAAGTATCTGTCTGTGACATACTAAGAGGAAATAAACTAGTCCTCCATCAATTTTCATAGTCAGAAAAACACTAATCTCATAGACATGCCAAAGTTAACTCATCCAGAACCAAACTCCTGATATTTCTCTCCAAAACCTGCTCTTCCTGCAGTCTTATCTATCTTCATTAATAGCAGCTCTTTTCATTTTTCAGGCCAAATTCCTGGAGTCATCCTTGGAGTCAGCCTTCACACTCCTCAATCTCATACCCCATGCTAATTTGCCAATAAATCCCCTCAGCTTGACCTTCAAAATATATCCAGAATCCAACCATTTCTCACAACTTTCCCTGCTACCACTCTAGTCTAAGCCACCATCAGCTTTAACTTGGTATCACAATAAGACTTCCACTTGGTCTTCCTGTTTGCACCCTTAGTCCCATATACTTTATTAAGATAGCAACCAGTGTGATTTTTTTTTTTAAATATAAACTAGGTCATGACCCTCCTCTGCTTCCAACTCTCCAAGGGCTTCTTTTCCCATCTCACCCAGAGTACAAGCCAAAGTTATTAAAATGGAAACACCCCACTTACATCACCAGACAGATCATCTAAGCAGAATATAAAAAAGGAAGTGGCTTTGAATGACACACTGGACCAGATGGAATTAACATATATTCAGAACATTCTGTCCTAAAACAACAGTATACACATTCGTTTCAAGTGCACACAGAACATTCCCCAGAACAAATCACATATTAGATCACAAAAGAGGCCTCAAACAGGGGCGCCCATGTGGCTCAGTTGGTTAAGCATCTGCCTTTCGCTCAGGTCATGATCCTAGTGTCCTGGGAATCAGCCCCACATCAGGCTCCCTGCTCAGACAGGTATCATATGACCTCACTGATATGAGGAATTCTTAATTTCAGGAAAAAAACTGAGGGTTGCTGGAGTGGTGGGGTGGGAGGGATGGGGTGGCTGGGTGATAGACATTGGGGAGGGTATGTGCTATGGTGAGCGCTGTGAATTGTGTAAGACTGTTGAATCACAGACCTGTACCTCTGAAACAAATAATACATTATATGTTAAAAAAAAAAAAAAAAAAAAGAAGATAACAGGAAGGGAAGAATGAAGGGGGGAATCGGAGGGGGAGACGAACAATGAGAGACTGTGGACTCTGAGAAACAAACTGGGAGTTCTAGAGGGTAGGGGGGTGGGGGGATGGGTTAGCCTGGTGATGGGTATTAAAGAGGGCACGTTCTGCATGGAGCACTGGGTGTTATGCACAAACAATGAATCATGGAACACTTCATCTAAAACTAATGATGTAATGTATGGGGATTAACATAATAAAATTTTTAAAAAATGCTTAACCCTCGACAAAAATCCACATCATTTTTCATTCATATATAAATGTTAAGAGTAGTAATAATAACCTGCTAGATATCTGAACCTTTTAAAATACATATAATCAGATTTGAGATGGGTACAGATATTCTCTTTAAGACTCAGGAAAACCTCTTAGACTGTCCTCACCAGATACAGTCAGCTTAAACAGACTCTTCTGAGTGCAATGAGGACTGGTATAAAAGACATTTAAAGAATAGGATTCCTCTAACTAATGTTTACAAAATCAAGCTCTGTCAAAAATAATTAGATATTAAAGACACACCTAATTTAAAAAAAAAAGACACACCTAATTGTCAGTGACTATTCAAATGTAGACCTACAGCTAATCTGCAAAAACTTGTATACAGTTATGAAAAAAAATCAATAGTCTAAAATTTCCAAAAAAACATATACAGCACTTAGAAAACTGATGACTCTTATTCAGAGCATAAATGGATAAATGGTTTCCTCTGACCTTGTTTTTTTGTTAAGAGAGAGAGTGCACGGGGTTGGGGAGGGGGCTGGGCACGGTGGTAGAGGGAGAGAGAGAGACTCCATGCCCAGCACAGAGCCTGACACGGCGCTCAATCTCATGACCCTGAGACCATTACCTGAACCAAAATCAAGAGTCAGAACCGTCACTGACTGAGCCACCCAGGCACCCCTGGCCATATTTTTACATGTTTCTTTTTTTTTTCCTTTTTTTTCTTGTAGGCTCCACACCCAGCATGGAGCCCAATGCAGAGCCTGAACTCACGACTCTGAGATCAAGACCTGAACTGAGATCAAGAGTTGGGACGCTTAGGGGCGCCTGGGTGGCTCAGTCGTTAAGCGTCTGCCTTCAGCTCAGGTCATGATCCCAGGGTCCTGGGATCGAGCCCCACATCGGGCTCCCTGCTCAGCAGGAGGCCTGCTTCTCCCTCTCCCCTCCCCCTGCTTGTGTTTCTGCTTTAGCTGTCTCTCTCTGTCAAAAAAAAAAAAAAAAAAAAAGTAGAGTTGGATGCTTAACCAACTGAGCCACTCAGGCAAACTTATTTTTAAATTAAGATTTTTAAGGTTTTTTTTTTTTTTGAGACAGAGAGAGAGAACACAAGAGGGGGTAGGTCGAGAGGGAGAAGCAGACTCCCTGCCGAGAAGGGAGCCCTATGCGGGACTCGATCCTAGGACTCCGGAATCATGACCTGAGCCAAAGGCAGTCGCTTAACCAACTGAGCCACCCAGGCGCCCTAAATTAAGATTTTTAAATAACAGAAAAAATAAGCTCATTATTTCTTTAGAATATATAACTAACAAAACTTAAAACAAATAAAAGTAAACATTTACTGAAGGCTCTATAGTATGATTTCATTCAATGCTTACTGAAGGCTCTATAGTATGACTTCATTCAATGCTCACAACTCCAAGAACTATGTCTACAGATAAGGAAAACTGAGGCACAAGAAGTAAAGAAACTTGTTAAGTGGTAGGGCCAGGATTCCAACCTATGTAGTATGATTTCAGAGCCTTTCTGCTTAACCACTATACATTACCTTATTTGAAAAAAAGTCTCAAAACCACAAAAAAACACTTTTTTGATCTTTCAAAAATATGCTATGTTTATTTACATGTCTACTATAAAATTATTTTTAAGAAGTAGCTGATTGACCAATGAGTTCAAACAAAAGAGGCATAAGTACAAAGCTAATCAATTTTATTTTAGTGTTCATCATCTCCAAAAGTAATTACCTCCAATTGCTCCTTCTGGGTAAATCCCTTCATGCTTTTCCCTGAGGCATGGCCAACAAAAGTCATCACTCTAATAAGTGGCTGATGCTGTAAAAGCATTTCTGCAATTTCTTGAACACTGTCTCGAAATGAAGAGAAGATCATAACTCTGGTCTCATCACATTTCTTTTCAGAAGTGTTTTGAGCTATATAATAAAAAAATACTTTAATTAGAACTTTTTTTTAAAGCATATACCCAAGAACTATTTCAAGACAACCCTGAAACTATATACTAATGAATTTCTTTCAAAAAAGTAATTTAAGACATCTTAAACCTTTGCTGGTTTTCCTCCTACCTTCTCTAATAATTTTAATATTCTTGGCTCCCTACCTCTCATTGGCTGTCATAATAAAATCCTAAACAAATCAAGCAAAATATTACCTGAAACACTTTTAGCCAGTCCTTCAATTCATTCCTGATGCCAGTTATTCCCCTTTACCTTCTAAGTCAGAATCACAGAACTGTAGCGCTCCCACTGAATTCATAAATATTTCCTTTTCTTTTTGTCCACTAAAAGCACTCTCTCGGGGTGCCTGGGTAGCTCAGTCGTTAAGCGTCTGCCTTCAGCTCAAGTCATGATCTCAGGGTCCTGGGATCGAGCCCTGCATCGGGCTCCCTGCTCAGCGGGAATCCTGCTTCTCCCTCTCCCATTCCTGCTGCTTATGTTCCCTCTCTCGCTGTGTCTCTGTCAAACAAATAAATAAAATCTTAAAAAAAAAAAAAGCACTCTCTCAATCCAGGCCATGGGATTCTGTCCCCAAATCTATGATACTTTCAAGTTCTCCACGGATAACTATAGAATACATCCTATATAGTCAATCACAAAGCTAATCTCAAGGTCTCTGTGCTTGGGAGGCAGAATACACAAGAACATGATCTTTGAGGGTGGGCCACTTAACTCTCTGGGTGATGTGTAACCATATTAGTTAATCCCTTTAAGCTTTAATTTCTTCATATCTAAAATGAATGGAATATAAAGTATACAGACTTGCACATAGCAATTGGTTAATAATTGCACACACCAATTGGTTAATAATTGAATGTTGTATGGGTTTTCTGTATGTTTTCTTTTCTTTTTAAGCTTTCCTGTGATTTCTATTATATTAATCTCTATGTGCATGCCAGGGACTGCACTAAGCATTTTATTTATTTATTTTTAATATTTATTTATTTGTCAGAGAGAGATATAGCAAGAGAGGGAACACAAGCAGGGGGAGTGGGAGAGGGAGAAGCAGACTTCCCGCTGAGCAGGGAGCCCGATGTAGGGCTCGATCCCAGGACCCTGGGATCATGACCTGAGCTGAAGGCAGACGCTTAATGACTGAGTGACCTAGGCGCCCCTGCACTAAGCATTTTATTTTTTTAAGTTGATTTTTTTTTTTTAAGATTTTATTTATTTATTTGAGAGAGAGAGAACAAGCAGGTAGAGGGGGAGAGGGAGAAACAGACTCACTGCTGAGCAGGGAGCCCTATGCAGGGCTCGATCCTAGAACCCTGGGATCATGACCTGAGCCGAAGGCAGACGCTTAACCGACTGAGCCACCCAGGCACCCCAAGCATTTTATGTATTAACTCATTTAGTCTTCATAACAACCCTACAAATTAAATGACTTAACACATGTAAAGTTAATTCACAATACCTAAGGAAAAAGCAAAAGCTGTTGCAAAGAAAATTATTCTAGATAAACCTCCTTTGAATTATCAAGCCTCTACATCTGACCAGCTCCTGACCAACTGCTACTTTCAATGCAAAGCCTATCACCTTCAACCGGCTACAGCCTGCCTTTCTACCTTCAGTGTACTGAAGGTCCTCTACCAAAGTCTCAATAAATTCCATATTGCCAAATCAATGCTCACTTTTTAGTTCATTTTACCACACCTCTCAGCAGCATCTAACACAGTCCACACCTTCCTACTGAAATAGTCTCTTCCCTCAGCTTCTCTGCCGTTCACTTGTCCAGTCTCTTTCTCAACCTCTTTTGTGGCTTTTTTCCTATCTTTTTTAAAATTTTTTTTTTATTTTTAAGTAACCCCTACACCCAATGTGGGGCTCAAACTCACAGCCTCAAGATCAAGAGTCACATGCTGACCAACTGAGAAAACCAGGCACCCCTCCTCTAAACTTTAAATGTTAGTATTCTTCAGGGCTACATTCTGGGTCCTCTCGTCTCTAAACTGTATTCCTGGTAATGGGATCATAACCATTCCTGAAACTTTAAATATTACCCTTTATGCTGTGATTCCAAAATTTATTCATATATATGTTAAGAGATTAAAAATAGCCTGGGGACACCTGGGTGGCTCAGCCGGTTAAGCGGCTGCCTTTTGCTCAGGTCATGATCCTAAGGTCCTGGGATCAAGTCCCACATTGGGCTCCTTGCTCAGAGGGAAGCCTGTTTCTCCCTCTGCCTGCCACTCCCCATGCTTGTGCTCACTCTCTCTGACTTAAAAAAAAAAAAAAAAGCCCAGACCATTCTTCTGAGATCCAGATTCACTTATTTGATGCTTACACAGTTCCACTAGGTATCTCAAAAGCACCTAAATGTGTTGCTCTTTTTTCTGTATGTTCTTAATTTTTTCTTTGCTTATATAATTATTCAAAACATACATACACACACACTCATAGGATTCCTTTTTTCCCTCATATCCTATGTCTAATCTATCAGCAAATACTGTTGGCTCCAAATTCAAAATATATCTAGAATCTATAATCACTTAGCACCTCCACTACTACTTTTCTTGGTACAAGCCACCATCATCTGTAATCTTCTAAACTATGACAATAGTCTCCTAAATGGCTAATGTTTATACTCGGCAAAAGCTACCAGAGTGATCTTTTAAAAATGTAAGTCAGATCACATCACTCTACTGCTCTAAATGTCCCTATAATGGTTTCACAAAGCATAAACATTTATAGAATAAAAACCAAAGTCTTGACTTGGCCTACAAGCCATATATGATCTGGTCCCTGGCCACCTTTTCAATCTTCGCCTAAACCACTCTTACCCTCATTACACTACTCCAGCGGCATTGGTTTGTTTACTGATCCTTAATCGTATCAAACACCCCATTGCCTTAGGGACTTTGAATCTACTATTCTTTCTGCCTGGTATGATCATCCCCCCAAAATCTACACGGCTTGCTCCCTCACTTCCATCAGGTAACAGCTCAAACATCACCCTAGAGACAGGCTTTTTCTAACACCCTATATAAAACAGCACTCCTCCATGACTATCTCCTTACCTGCTTTACTTTTCCCCACCATTATACTGTATATTGCTTTACTGTCTGCTTGCCTTCTATTGCCCCAGGCTTATTTTTCTTTTTCATAGAATACTTTGTTCTTAGCATTCCCACCATGTCCCTCGTCCCACTCTCCCAAAATTTCTTAAAGCTTTTTTTTTTAGGTTTATTATCCAGAGTAATTAAAAGCCCATCTTCTCCATAAAGTGTGAGCACAAACTAATGAGTCAGAGTTTTAGCTCTTTCAGTAGCTTTGTTTCGCCTTGAAGCTACAAACATGACTTACTATTCCATGACGTGAAGTGTTCAACTACAACTTCTTCTAATTTCTTTAACTTTGGATGACTATAGAAAAATTTTTTATCTTTAACTCCTGCAACAAAAACAAAAACACCAAAAAATTGTTACATATTTTCCATTCAATTACATTAATGTATTTTAATTATCCTTTTCAAAATAGATTTGTTGGGGCACCTGGTGGCTCAGTCAGTTAAGCATCTTCCTTCAGCTCAGGTCATGATCTCAGGGTCCTGAGATCAAGCCCTTCATCTGGCTCTCTGCTCAGCAGGGAGTCTGCTTCTCCCTTTGCCTCTCCCCCAACTCATGCTCACACTCTCTCTCTCTCAAAGAAATAAAATCTTCAAAATAGATTTGTTAACTTTTTTTCTATTTATTTAAATAGTAAGTAGCATCTGTGTAGCACATAAGCCCTACTATAAAATGAACCTTGAATTTTTCTTTAAAGATTTATTTATTCATTTTAGGGGTGGAGGGGGAGAGGGAGAGAGAGAATCTTCAGCAGATTCCCCACTGAGTGTGAAGCCCAATGTGGGGCTCAATCCCACAACCCTGAGATCATGACTTGAGCCGAAATTAAGAGTCAGACGCTCAACAGACTAAGCCACCCAGGCACCCCTGAATTTTTTTTTATAATTTCATTCTAAAAGAGAATCCAAATGAAATCAGCAGCAAAGTAGAAGTGAAAAATATGATTTAGTTAAGCTATAAATCAGTTTTTGGTAGTTCTGAGAATTTTCACTAACAGTAACAACTACTACTAACATCTATTATATACTTAAAGTTTATAAACTTGGAATATATATTTATCCTAACTTAAAGAATAAAATCTTTAAGCATTTAACAGATCTGTTGCTATAGAAATAAGTAATTATAGATAGACACGTGGATCAGTGGAGCAAAATTTCAAAATCTACCTGATAAAGAGAAATATAAAATTTTAAAAGAAAAACCAGACCTTTTTGGGTAGTAGAAAAGCCATTTGCTGAAGTACCACGTGTCTGTGCAAACATGCACTCTAGATGATTATAAAGTTTCATGAAGTCCTCATTTCGGCTAAGTTCATTTTTTGCTCGAGTCATTCCTTCAGATATTAGGAAAAGATTTTCCAAATTAGCAATGTAATAGCAAAATTAATCAAACCTATTATTTATTAAAAAGAAATTAAACTTTAGCAATGAATACAAATTTTTCTAATTTAAACATGAAAGCCAGCAACTATTTCCAGTTCCACATTCACATTTGTATTAATGAATGGCTTGCTTTTTATCACCAATTTATCAAAAACAAAAAAGCATAATCATTTGTTACATAACTATTTAATTGCTCTTTGTTGTTTTTGTTGTTGTTCTGTTTTTGTTTTTTTAACTAATCTCTAGGCCCAAAGGAGGGCTCAAACTCATGAACCCAAGATCAAGAGCTACACCCTCTACTGACTGAGTCAACTGGGCACCCCTATTTTATTGCTTGTTAAAAGAAACCATTTTTAAGTAACCCAAACTGTTCAATACATGTTTAACCAAAATAATAACATGTCATTATTCCTTTAAATAATTTCATATAATTTACCTTTAGTTCCATCCATAATTCCACAAAGGAAGAAATATAATGATCTCATTCCCATTTGCTGCAATAATTCATAACCATGATATAAACTAATACAAATAGCAAATTCTCCCTCGATTATGCCTTGTTGTATTCCCTAGAAAAACAAGCACATATTGAATTTAACCAGAGGAAGAAATAAAGATACATGTTCTGTGTGAAACTTACCACTCTATTGAAGGTCCACCTATTCAATGTCATAGGACATAGTGCCAGTGTATTTTCCATATAAAATTTGTCCCTTTTTAATTTTATTTTTTTCTTTAATTCAATACAAAACTGACATTTTAAAGAGAATAAGTGATGGAGAGAAATATTTATCATATACTGTTTCTCTTTCTAGGTAAATTATTAGCAGTACATATAGTCATTTGTTCTTTCAAAACTATTTAACAAGTACCTACTACATATCAAGCACAGAGACAGGTATTTGGGATGCAACGGAAAATAAGTCACATAATGGCCTATCCTCATAAACGTTACTGGCACCAGAACAAAATTTAATCAGACACTTTAACACTAACATTTAACACCAACTATACATGCCATAATAACATCTGACACTGTCCTAGGACCAGACGTTGTTCGAAGCACATTACTTACACAAACTCATTTAATCCCAACACCTGGGAGGTAGGTTCTATGGTTATGCCCATTTTATACATGAGGGAGCTGTAGACCCAGTATTTGAACCCATAAAATTTGGCTCAGGGTCCTTGTGCTTTTAACCACTACTCTCAAGGAAAAGTGAAACACATATTCCTTTTATGAGAGCATACAGCAGGTATAACTATATGATAGGATAATTTTTAAAAGAGACCACTGAGAATAAGTTTTAATTATTTTCCTTTATTCAAGATAAAGACTATTATTCTCTACCTTACATCTTTAGTAGCATTCAAAATCAGTAATACTCATTTTAAATGTTTTCAGGGTAGTGATAAATGCCCTAAAATGGCACACCAATTACATAAACAAACTCTCATCAGTAAGATCAGGTTCAAGAGGTTTAGATTTACTACCTAAAATTTCAATGAACCTTTAATGCTTAGGAGAAATTAAAACATTCTATTAAAGTTTAGTATAATATACTAAATTTTATACTGTAATTCTACAGAAAAGTTTCCCTTAGTGGTTCCCTAGATACTACAAGATAAAGTCTACATTTCTTGGTGTAACATTTAAAGCTATTCTTATGTGTTCATAACCTACATTAACTATCATATCTGACTTCCTTAATCTTTCATCTCAGCCATGTTGGCTTGTTCACTGACTCCTTCATACCTTCATTCAGTTGCCTCTGTTCTTTTGCAAATGCATTCCCTCTCAGTTCAAAGAATGACTCAGTGCTTTTTTGCTTGTGAGCATCTCTTCTGACTTTGGACCTAGCTTGATGGGTATGTTCCTATCCATCTATTTTTTTTCCTAGGAAGATTAGAAATAAGCAGCTTACTATGATGCTTCCTCCAACCTCTGGTATCAAGAGTTAAGACTAAATGCTCTAGGTCTAAAAGTTAGTTCTATTCTACCTCTTCATGGCACTTTGATAGGAATGAACTAAAATACCAAGTCTTTATTAAAAGTTAAAAGATAAAATTATCTTAATTCAAAGCATTAAAGTGTATTTTTGCTAGACTTTTGTCATGCTTTTTATAAACTATATAAATCATATATAAATTCTTTTTTTAATTTAAAATTTATTTTTATTTTTTTACTTTTTTTATTACATATCTAAATTCTTGATAAGCTAATATATACCAAAAATCAATCATTATTTATATTTTATCTTGGGTCTAAATAAAAATTTAACCTCTCTCCAAAATTAATTTAAAAATACCTACCACAATATTTGGAGATGGGTTTTTCCTAAATTGATCTCTTGCCAAAATTATCTGGTATTTTGTTAGATTGGGGATATCCCTTCTCATCAAAACATTCCTCTGAATCAAAGAACTGGCAAATACCTCCAAAACCTGCAAATTTCAGTGAAATTTAGTTTAAGCTTAAAGTCCTTTTTCAAATACAATCATTTTCTCACATATTAAAATAGAAATTATATATTAAAGTTTGTCTTAAAATAATTTTTTAAGTAAACACACACAATAACAACAAAACTTAAAAGTACTTAACATTTATCCCCAGGTAATATCCTTATGAGAGTCAGGACAAGCAAGTATTGGATCCAACTATAATTTAAGAACATATGTGTTTATCTGTGTATTTCTTAATTCCCCCCCCCAACCTACACACACTATAATCTAAGTACAAGGAATGAAAAGCCTTTGATTTCTCACTGTTGCATCTTCAATATGAAGAACAAAGTCTGGCATATAGGTAAATATTTGTAGTCTTGCTGACTAAATCAAAATGTCTTGAGTACATTCAGTTTGATTTGTTGATTCATTCTTTCAAGAAATATTTATTAAGCATCTAGTATATGTCAAGCATTGTTCCAAAGGCTGGGAACTTGTAGCTGAGACAAATGAAGTTGCTACTTTCATAAAGTTTACATCCAATGAAGGGAAGCAAAGAATAAGGCGTGAACAAAGAGAGTTTCTATTTCAATAAATGAATGTAAGAACCTAAAACACAGTAACAGTAATGCTATGGAGTTTTGGAGGGAAGTGGGGTCACTATTAAGTAAGGTAAACAAAGATGGTCTCTCTAGAGAGGTAATATTTGAGTTGACATCTGAATGATGACAAGTTCTGAGGACAGAGTATATCAGGCAGAGGAAATAGCAGACAAAAGGTCCTGATGCAGGATGAGCTTGATGGCACAGTGAAGGAAAACAGAGACCTAGAGATGAAGACCTAGTACAGCAATATGTAATTAACTGTTTAAATTTTGCCTAATTCTATTTCCTAAAATAGGGCTATTTTAGTAGAGTTTTATTTTTCTTCCCTTCCAGCTTTCCTGATCATATTACTTATAGAAGTACTCCAAAAGCATCCACAAAATGAAATGCCTATTATATGGGTTTATACAAATTATAATTTTTACATCCTTATAAATGGAATGATTTTAATCATGACAAAATGTATTAGTATTAAGGAGATGATTTTCATATCAAAATAAAAAGCCTGGAGATGCCTGGCTGGCTCAGTCCACAGAGCATGTGACTCTTGATCTTGGGGTCATGAGTTCAAGCTACAAGTTGGGCGAAGAGTTTACTTAAAAAATTAATTAAATAAATAAAATAAATTAAAAAATAAAAAGCTCTGCATTACAAAGGAAACAATTGACAAAATGAAAAGCCAACCTCCTGAATTAGAGAAGATATTTGCAAATGATATATCCAATAAGGGGTTAATATCCAAAATATATAAAGAACTTACACAATTCAACACCAAAAAAAGATCTGATTTTAAAAATGAGCAGAGGGGTGCCTGGGTGGCTCAGGTGGTTAAGCAGCTGCCTTTGGCTCGGGTCATGATCCCAGGGTCCTGGAATGGAGTCCCATGTCAGGCTCCCTGCTCAGCGGGGAGTCAGCTTCTCCCTCTCCATCTGTCCCTCCCCTCACTTGTGAGCACGCTCTCTAGTAAATAAATAAAATCTTTTAAAAAATAAAATAAATAAATAAATAATGAGCAGAGGACCCGAGTAGACATTTTTCCAAAGACAATATACAGATGGCCAACAGACAAGAAAAGATGCTCAACATCACTCATCATCAGGGAAATGCAAATCAAAACCACAATGAGATATCACCTCACACCTGTCAGAATGGCTAAAATCAAAAAGATGAGAAATAACAAGTGTTGGTGAGAATGTGGAGAAAAAGAACCCTTATACAGGGGAATGTAAATTGGTACAGCCACTGTGGAAAACAGTATGGAGGTTCCTCAAAAAATTAAGAGTAGAACTACCATATGACCCAATAATTCCACTACTGTGTATTTACCCAAAGGAAATGAAAACACTAATTTTAAAAGATATACGCACCCTTATGTTTATTGCAGCATTATTTACAAGAGCCAAGATATGGAAGCAACCCAAGTGTCCATCAGTAGACAAATGGATAAGGAAAATGTGGTAGGTATATAGAGATACATATACACAATGGAATATTACATAGTCCAAAAAGGGATGAAATCATGCCATTTGTGACAACATGGATAGACCTAGAGGGTATTAAGATAAGTGAAATGAGTGAGACAGAGAAAGACAAATACCATACGATTTTACTCATATGTGGAATCTAAAAAAAAAAACAAATAAATAAACAAGAAAACAAAAAGCAGAATCAGACCTATAAATACAGAGTCAAAGTAACGGTTGCCAAAGGGGAGGAGGTTGAGAAAATGGGCAAAATGGGTGAAGGGGAGTGGGAGATAGAGGCTTCCAGTTAGGGAATGAGTAAGTCACGGGAATAAAAGGTACAGCATAAGGAGTATAATCAATGAAATGGTAATGTTGTATGGTGACAGACGGTAGCTACACTTGCGGTGAGATAGCATAACATATAAACTTGTCAAATCACTATGCTGTACCCCGAAACTACTGTTAACATTGTGTGCCAACTATATTCAAATAAAACAATTTTTTTAATCAAAAAGGAAATGATTACTGGAAATAATTTGCCATATCTTAAATTAACAATGCTTAGAATTTTGTTATAAATAATTTGAAAACAAAGCATATTCCTATAGAACTTTTCTTTAAGAAAGACTTATTAAAGGTTAAATGATAGATAAATATTTTGGTTATCTATTCTTATATAACAAAGTACTTGAAAACATCATAAATCAAACAACAACCATTTTACTTGCTCATAATTCTAATTCTTCAGGTAAGAATTCAAGCAGGTCACTGAGAGCTCAGGCCAAGATACCACATTAACAATGTGCACGCCTAATACACAGATTTTGTTTCAAAATACCATTCTTCCATAAAAGTAACAAGGATTCCTTGGAGAAATGGTTGATTCCATGGCTGGGACTCGAGAAATACTAAATGAGCACAAAATACCTTGTGAGGCCAGAAAGTTAAGAAGTGTTAAAAAAAAACAACAACAAAAACAGTACATGTCTAAAGGACACAAGGAACTCTAAATGGCCAAAGTTGGAGCAATCTGAGCAACAAAATTCATACTAATATCAGTATTAGATTGTAGCAGATAGGAAAAAAAAATATCTATTAGTCTATACTGATACAAAGAATTGAATTAATAAATAAATCAAAGGAAGAAACAGGTCTTCATTCTAACTGACAAACATAAAAGAATTGAGAGAAAGGAGAAATCATAATTAGGTAAACTTAACAGAAGTAACTGTAGCAGGCAAGAACCATCACTGCACGCTAAAATTAGAGAGCAAAATATGCTGAGAAACAGGACATTTCAGTAGTCTCAAAGTATCTCCCCACTGGACCTCTCTATACTATTTGTGCATATTTCTTGAAAGTCTAAAACTACTGCAAAATAAAATGTTAAAAATAAAAAAGAATTCTGTCAGGGCACTGCAGGGACAGCTATTCTCTGTTCTTTGATGTCTGGAGCTTTGAATGGCTGAATGTTAAATGTAATACCTCAACTGGAGCCATATGTCTACACCCTCAATTCTAGCTATCTACCAGTTCCTCCTTTCTCCTGAACACAGCTTAGCTGAGGTTCATCATGGCTTACTCAAGGTTTATCACATTCTGTTGGTCAAAGTCAGTCACAGAGCCAGTCTAGATTAGAGGGAAAAGGAAATGCATCTTATCTCTCCATCGGAGGAGTGTCAAAGAATTTACAGGCATCTTTAATCTGCAACAATGAAGATAGGAGAACAAGATGTTCTCCTAGCATGACACTAATTATGAACTATAGAAAAAGTGTGTTACCTCAAATTTTTCCCATTGAAATTGATAACTGGCTAAGCAATTTCTCAATAGCTACAATACTGACATTTGGCCCAGATAACCCTTTGATGTTGGGAGACTATTCTTGTTCATTACAGAATGTTAAGCAGCATTCTTAGCCTCTACACATTAGATTCTAGTAGCAACTCTACTCTCTACCCCCTTCAGTTATGACAACCAAAAATGTGTCAAGACATTGCCAAATGTCACCAGGTGGGCAAAACTGCCTCCAGTTGAAAATCACTGCTGTATAAGGGATCCAGGAGGAAAATACTGAAAATATATTTTCTTACAAACAAACTTCTGGTTAAATCTGGACATGTCTTATAAGTGTGTTCCCTATGTGAAAATTCACTAAGCTATATACACTTAGGTCTTGTACACTTTGCAATTTATATGTGTGTTTTATACTACAATTAATAGGTGTTCTTTAAAAAGAAGGCTGTTATTGGCTTTAGAAATAGTCCATCATTTTGTATTGCCTCTTTAACAGTAACTAACAAATAAAACATGGTACTCATTCCAAAAATTTTAATTTCAAAGAATTGTTTCAACATACTAATTATATAAAATGATCTAACTATATATTCTCACAGCCAGATTCTACAAAATAAAATAAAGACATTATCAGTTCACTTATCAAAACTCTGAATAGTAGTAAAAATGGCTTACCTGGATATATGCCTTTTGGACGGCTGCAAGTTCTTCACCTAGGGGAACAACTAGCTTTTCAACTCGCCTTTCATGAGAGTATGGCAGAATATCCGGAGAATCTTCAGAACGAAGTTCTATCTGCCCAATTCGTAGGTTAGTAATAACCTGTTGAACAGCCTATGGAAAATCAAGTACGATTATAACTACATTACATGTTAAATTTTTAAGCTCAGGTTACCAACAAAAATAAAATAGTGGTAAAATTTAGAATACATATCATTAAACTTCTTTTTAAAAAAACTATAAGTTACATCAGAAGTAGTATAAGAGGAAGATAAGGCTTTGAAACATTTTTCTTTCATGCAGCACTTCCAGCCAAGCATCCCAAGAAATAAGAGTATTAGTAAATGTCCAACAAGTTTCTCAAACATATTTTGCACTTTTCAGTGGTAGTGACATACTCACTCCTTCCATCTACATTTTATGAAGACTCAGGCAAAACAGAAGTTTTGGGTTAGCAAACTAAATCCCCAAAACATTATATAATAGTCAATTTTAGAGCCAGAACAACAACCCAAATTTGCTGGTTCCCTGGCAAACACTTTTTTTCCAGTGATTTTTTTTTTTGTGGGAAGAACAGAAGTCTTGTTACTAGTAAAGGACACAATGTGTCTTAGGAATACTTTACAAATTGGCTTGTTAAGAAATTGAGGGTATAGGGCATATACTATACTAAATCAATTATTGATAAATTAGTGGAATATTTTCCATTTAAATCAATATAGGTGATATGAATATATGGTGGATATACTTCTAAATTTCCTTCACCCAAAGCTTATAAAAAAATTTTATTATGAAATTGGGTAACCGGAGCAAAAACATATATAACCTCTTGGTATAAAAAAGTACTCTACCATTAAACTCCTGTACTGACTGTGATCAAGAGTTCAAAGAAAGAACCCTAAATACTCCACCAAAACACTTAGAACTAATAAATCAATTCAATAAATTTGCAGGATACAAAATTAATATACAGAAATCTGTTGCATTTCTATACACTGATAACAAAGTAGGAGAAAGAGAAATGAACGGGATGCCTGGGTGGCTCAGTCAGTTAAGCGTCTGCCTTCGGCTCAGTTCATGATCCCAGGGTCCTGGAATCAAGTCCCATTTTGGGCTCTTTGCACAGCAGGGAGCCTGCTTCTCCCTCTGCCTGTCACTCCCCATGCTTGTGCTCTTTCTTTCTCTCTCTTTCTCATGCACTCTTTCTCTCTGACAAATAAAATCTTAAGATCTTAAAAAAAGAGAGAAATGAAGAAAAAAACTCAATTTACAACTGCACCCAAAAGAATAAAATACCTAGAAATAAATGTAACCAAAGAGGTGAAAGACCTATTGCAGCATTATTTACAATAGCCAAGATATGAAAGCCACCCAAGTGTCTGTCAATAAATAAATAAGAATTTAATGGACTATTACTGAGCCATAAAAAAATGAAATGTCATTCATGACAACATGGATGGACCTAGAGGGTATTATGCTAAATGAAATAAGTCAGAGAAAAATAAATGCCATATGATTTCACTTATATGTGAAATTTAAAAAACAAAACAGACTCTTTAAATACAGAAAACTGGTGGTTGCCAGAGAGGAGGTGGGTGGGGAGATGGGCAAAATAAGTGAAGGGAATTAAGAAGTACAAACTTCCAGTTATAAAAGAAGTCACAGAAATGAAAAGTACAGCATAGGGAATGTAGTTAATAATGCTGTAATAATGTTGTATAGTGACAAATGGTGACTACACTTGTGATGAGCACTCAGTAATGTACAGAATTGTGAAATCACTGGGGTGCCTGAGTGGCTGAGTTGGTTAAGTGTCCAACCTTTGATTTCAGCTCAGGTCATGATCTCAGGGTCATGAGATCAAGCCTGGTGTTGGGCTTCATGCTTAGTGCTCGGAGTCTGCTTAAGATTCTCTCCCTTGGGACACCTGGGTGGCTCAGTTAAGCATCTGCCTTCAGCTCAGGTCATGATCCCAGGGTTCTGGGATCGAGCCCCACATTGGGCTCCTGGCTCAGCGGGGAGCCTGCTTCTCCTTCTCCCTCTGCCGCTCCCCCTGCTTATGCTCTATCTCAAATAAATAAATAAAATCTTAATTAAAAAAAAGAGTTAAAAGAAAGAACAAATGAACAAATGGGGAGGGAGTCCTGAAAGTGTCCAGAAATTAAGGGCTTTTTTTTAAAGCTAGAAAGTCTCATGAGCTTTCAAAAAACAAACTAAACAGGGACACCTGGGTGGCTCAGTCAGTTAAGCATCTGCCTTCAGCTCAGGTCGTGATTCCCAGGGTCCTGGGATTCAGCCCTGCATCAGGCTTCTTGCTCAGCAGGGAGCCTGCTTCTCCCTCTGCCTGCCTGCCGCTCCCCTTGCTTGTGCTGTCTCTTTCTCTCTCTGACAAATAAATAAATAAAATCTTTAAAAAAAAGAAAAGAAACTAAATATAATTTCCTATTTATTTATGTAAAGCAATCTCTACCCCCAACGTGGACCCTGAACTCGACTCTGAGATCAAGAGTCACATGCTCTACTGACTGAGCCAGCCAGGGGCCCCAAACAAACTAAATGTAATTTCAAATAAAAAATACAAAAGGAATCACATCTTAATCACCTTTGTATTCCCAACACCTGGCAGGCTTCCTAATATATCCTAATCCTAACTATAGCTACTGAGGGTCCACATAATCTGGAGTAGAATTATGACCACTTTATAAAACTGAGTAAGATGTTACTATTTTTAATCATTCATTCAACAAATATTTGAATGACTCCCACATGCCAGGTATTGAGTTGGTAATAGAGCTTTGACCAAGATAGACATAATCTCTATATTCATATAGCTACTATTTTCATGGGGCAAAAAGTCAACAAATACATGTATAAGTAAAAAAATAACAGATTATGATTAATATTAAGAAGAAAATCACACACAAAAAAGAAAATCACAAGACAGGGAGGGCTATCTTTTGATAGTTTAGAGTAAAACTTCTTGAAGGGGCAACATTTCAGCAAAGACTTAAAAGGTGACTAAAAACAATCAAGCATGCTTAAAGTGATTGAAGTAAGATCAGAGACAGCATAGAAATTTCTGAAAAATATAAAGGCTATGGACAGAAGGAAAAAAGTCTTACAACTTGACAGAATTGAAACCTACCATAGAAAGTCTTCAAAATGCAATACAGAAGACGATTCAGAGCTACTAAAATTAGAGTGTAATGAGATGGGGCTCAAACCTGAATTTTTACTATCTTTTAATAAAGGAAACCAGAGCTCCCTGGAGGAATGGCTGATTCCATGGCTGGACATGAAAAATACTAAATGAGCATAAATACCTTGTGATGCAAAATAGAAAGTATTCAAAAGGAAAAAAAATGCACCATTTTAAAGAAGATCCCAATGGCCAAAGCTGGAACAATCTGAGCAACAAAATTAATAATGATAGCACTGGATTGTAGCCCATAGAAAAAAACAAATATCCATTAGTCCATATTGATACAAAGAATTAAATTAATAAATGGGAGAGAAGAAACTGCTCTTCATTACTAAAGAATTCAACTTAACAAATGTAAAAGAAATGAGAGGAAGGAAACAATGATTAGGCAAACACCACAGAAATAACAGTTGTAAGCAAGAACCATCACTGGATGCTAAAATAGTTACATAATCTCAGAGTATATCCCCCGCAATATACTTACTAATTACAAAGGGGAAAACAGTAATTTTAAAATGCGGAAACTGGGAAGAAATCACCTAAACGAAGTCAAGATTAATAGCAACGGCAGTAAGACAAATCTGCATCATGTAGTCTCTGCTACCATGCACTGAGAAAGATACAGCATCACTTCTGGAGTATTCTTGCCAAAAATGCATAACCTCACTCCAATCATGAGAAAATATCAGACAGGGGCGCCTGGGTGGCTCAGTTGGTTAAGCCACTGCCTTCGGCTCAGATCATGATCCTGGAGTCCGGGGATCGAGCCCCGCATCAGGCTCCCTGCTCAGCGGGGAGCCTGCTTTGCCCAATGACCCTCCCCACTCTCATGCTCTCTCTCCCTATCTCATTATCTCTCTCAAATAAATAAATAAAATCTTAAAAAAAAAAAAAAAAGAAAGAAAATATCAGACAAACCCAAACTGAGGAATATTCTACAAAATAACTGGCATTTGCTCTTAAAAGCATCAAGGTCATGGAAAACAAGAAAAGACTGAGAAACTATCACAGATAGGAAGGACTAAAACATGACAACTAAATGCAAGTGAGATCCTGGACCAGACCCTGGAGCTGAAAAGGATAGGGGTGGGAAAACTGACAAAATTCAACTCAGGTCTACAGATTAGTTACTAGTACTATGCCAATGTTAATTTCCTGGTTTTGATAATTTTACTATGGTTATATGTTAACACTAGGGGAAGCTGAGCAAAGGAGAGAAAGAGATTGCAATTTTTGCAAATTTTCTGGAAGTCTTAGTTGAAAATAAAGCTTAGGAAAAAAAAACCCTGAAAATTTAAACAATTTAAAAAACACTTATACTAGGGCACCTGGGTGGCTCAGTCGATTAAGTGTCTGCCTTCAGTTCAAGTCATGATCTCAGGGCCCTGGAATCTAGCCCCACATTGGGCTCCTTGCTCAGAAGGGAGCCTGCTTCTCCCTCTCTCTCTGCCCCTCCCCCACTTTGTGTGTGCGTACCTGCTCGCTCTCTTCTCTCTAATAAATAATTAAATAAAATCTTTAAAAATAAATAACACTTACACTATTTAAAAATTTACTATTTTTAACAAACTACTTATGCATACTGACATCTAAAAACTACAGTGAAGGGCGCCTGGGTGGTTTAGTCGTTAAGCGTCTGCCTTTGGCTCAAAAGCGTCTGCTTTTGTCTCCCAGGGTCCTGGGATCAAGCCCCGGCACTGGGCTCCCTGCTCAGTAGGAAGCCTGCTTCTCCCCTTCCCACTCCCCCTGCTTGTGTTCCCTCTCTCGCTGTGTCTCGCTGTGTCTCTCTCTGTCAAATAAATAAATAAAATCTTAAAAAAACTACTAGTGAAAAAAAATTTTTTTTTAATTAAAAAAATAAAAACTACCAATGTAGAAAATCTCCAACCATAGAAGAAAACATAGGCATGTGTAAGAAATGTTGTAGTCTTGATGTCAAACTAAATATTAGAATGACAGGGGCGCCTGGGTGGCTCAGTTGGTTAAGCAACTGCCTTCAGCTCAGGTCATGATCCTGGAGTCCCAGGATCGAGTCCGCATCAGGTTCCCTGCTCAGGAGGGAGTCTGCTTCTCCCTCTGACCCTCCCCCCCCATGCTCTCTCTATCTCATTCTCTCTCTCAAATAAATAAAATCTTAAAAAATAAAATAAATAAATACCAAAATGACAAACTGATCTGGGCCCATACAAAAGCTCTTATTTTCTTAAATGTTAAGAAATGGAAAGACATTTTACTTACCTTTATATCACTACCTGGTGTGGCACTAAGAGCCAAAATTCTAAAGTGATTTGTATATTTGACTAGTTCTCTTACAACCTTAAAAAAGAAAAAAAAGTTATTTAATTTCATCTATCCAATACAAAAACAACAATGATTCTGTTAAACAAGCTAGTATATATGTTCCATTATCATTATTTCTTATTCAGAGTAAGGGATGAAACTATCATGAGTCACATTATCTGAAGAGCAAATAATTCAGGTTTTTACTTTACACCAATCAAAAATACCTTAGGGTTTCTTCTATACATAAAGCCACAATGCCAAGGCCTAATATAGAGGCAAATCAAAAGACTCAGTTAATTCAAGGACAGATGGAAGAAGAGAGTCTACTCTCTGTTGTTTGGCCAATAGTTTAGCCTTACAGTTATACCCATATGTACACCTACCAGATGAAGATAAGTCATAACATAAGAATAGAAAAAAAAAATACCGGTATGAAATTAGATTTGAAATGGAAAAAAAAAAATTGTTTAAGTAAAAGATTTTAAAAATCCAACTTTCCTTTTAAATTCTAACACATTTTCTCAGTGGCACCAAAGCATCATTCTAGATGTTGCAATATGAATTCAACACCCATGTCTGGTATGATTAATATTGGATATTCCACCAGATTCCCATATGATCCTTCACATGAGGCCCCAATACAAGGAAAAAGGACCCCTAAGTAAACGGAATTGCAGGAATAGCTCTCAATATCCTATAGTTCTGCATTAGATATAGGAAACAGTAAAACCAGATTACCTAAAAACTGCTATTTTAAACCATGTAAAGGATGAATTCAGTGAGACTCACACTGACTCTTGACTAATCTCAAAAAATATTATTTATGGAGTTTCTTTTTAACATGATATAGAATATATATTAAGATAGAACATTATACTTAACACTGAATTGTTCTAATTAAACTGATGCAAGACAAACCCTAATACATTACTTTTACGCAAGTGGGATTCTCTTGCATTTTGTAGAAGACGAAATGGTGTTGTGTTTGTAACCCAGGAAGCTACATTCTTCATGGAGTTGGTGTGCCTGTTAGAATCTACATCTATAATAGTCAAGGCACCATAAGCACTCAGGGCTGTCTGGATATCAATGAAATCAGTGCAGGTCTCCACTGTACTCCATAAAAGCATAAGCCTTGTAATTAAAAAAAAAAAAAAACAACTGTGGTGCCTCGGTGGCTCAAGTCAGTTGAGTGCCTGACTCTTTTTTTTTTTTTTTTTAAGATTTTATTTATTTGCGAGAGAGAGAATGAGAGACAGAGAGCATGAGAGGGAGGAGGGTCAGAGGGAGAAGCAGACTCCCTGCTGGGCAGGGAGCCTGATGTGGGACTCGATCTCAGGACTCCAGGATCATGACCTGAGCCGAAGGCAGTCACTTAACCAACTGAGCCACCCAGGCGCCCCGAGTGCCTGACTCTTGATCTCAGGCCAGGTCTTGATCTCAGGGTGGTGAGTTCAAGGCCCACGTTGGGCTCTACACCCAATGTGGAGCCTACTTAAAAAAAAAAAAAGACCCAATGCTAGAAATTTTTTAAAAAAATAAATGAGTTAAAGTTCCTACGTATAAACTAAATCTACAAAGTAAATTCACAGAATTAAAATAAAAATTTTTTAATGCCCCACTCAAGCAGAAACCTTAACACACTGGGTATTAATTTAACTTGGAAAGATATAAAAAGTATATACATCCATTTCTTGCCTAAAATCAATTCTAAGAAAGGTAACAATTCTCCAGAAGATAACACAGAGATATAATACAATAAACTTAACTTAAACTTAAGTTCCTTAATCAGGGAAACTATAAATTCACAAACTGGCAGTAAAATTCACCTCTTTGCACTAAATAAAATCAACTTTTCCTTCTATTCTTACTCTATACCCTTTCCCTGATATCACCAGCTTATAGTTTTACCTATGTACCACCTATATGTTGATGATTTCCAAATCTGTATCTCCAGCTCAGAACTCTCCATTGAGATTCATACTTCTATCCCCCACTGCCCACTGGGTATCTATAGCTAGATTCCTCATGGACACTTCAAACTCAACAATCTAAAGCTACACTCATTATCTTTCCACAACACCCCAAATCTTCTGTGCCTCCACAACTCTCCATTTTGACTAGGAGCACCAACATCCTCACAGTCTTTTAAGTCAGAAATCTGGGAGTCATCCTAAATACTTCCTCTCCCTCACTGTACACCCTGCCTTTAGCCCTCTACTCTTCTAATCTCTTTTAAATCTTAAGTATCACCCCAGGTAAACATTTTTAAATGAGTCTCCACCACCTATATCCGCTATGTCCTACAAAGAGCGTTCAAACTGCTAAGCATAATATACAAATGCCTTCATGACCTGGACTTTTAAGTATCTCTCCAGCCATATCCCACCTCTTCACCATTCTAATTCATATTTATGTAGTACGTAACTAGAAGGCACTGTGTTAGGTATGTTGCATACATTATGTCATTCAATCTTAGTAACAACTCTTGACAGTTAAGTATGATTTTACCTAACTGCCAAGGAATGACACGGCATATCCGCTACCAATCTTTGGATTATTATCTTTGTTCCAAAATTCCACCCATACCCTATTTTAAATCACTGCCTCAACCATGACCAGGCTTTCATCATCTACACCTGACACTAATGGTGTTAGGGATTTAAAAAAAAAAGAGACACTGATATGAATGAAGTATTTCCTTCGTTGAAATAATGTGGTTTTTTCATAATTATAACACAATCAGTAACTTCCATCATTAATAAGTATTCACCAAAACACTCTTTAACAATATGTTCACAGTACAAAATACTTTTAAACGAAATATTACCTGGCAATAAGCATAGTTTCCAAGAGCTTTATGAGCTTCATCAATAACTAGACACTTTATTTCAGCAGCAGGACAAGCTCCTCTAGAAAGATCATTTACCATGACTTGAGGTGTAAGAAAAAGTACTCTCCTACTGCGCCATATTTCCTTCCTGGTGATAGCTTGAGTAGATCCTGTAAACAAAAGTGACATCCTATATTCTAAATACCAGGGCTCTTATCTTTAAAATATCTATAAATAATCTGGCCTAATTTCAGAATGCAGTCCTGCTTTGGTAATGTGCCTTCAGACAACAATTTAACAAATCACTGAAATGTTACATTTTAAAGCTCTGTTGTGATCCCAATGTCAATGCTGAGACACAACTAGACTGTCTCTTTAGAGAACTCCTACAAAATGGCATAATATCTGGAGAAAAGCAAATTCTTCAACTGGGAGATCTTTCTGGGGAAGAAAGTCAGAAAACCTCCTGTGCGTTCACTTCGGACGGGGTATACACACAAATCGCTTCAAAATGCTCCGATAAATTACGGAGAGTCTCTGAAAATTGAGGAAAGCAACCCTTTTTGTGAGGGCCAGACTTGCTACAAGAAGATAATGCTTTAAGAGAGAGGATATAAAATACGGATACTGTGATCCGGGGACTATTCAGGAATTCTTTTAGCTCAATCTCCACCAGAATGCATGCTTTCCCGAGCACCCCGCTCTTAATTTCAAACTAACCCATTTCCTAAGATACCTGTCATTTCAGCCATGTGGGACTGCGGAATACCCATCACTCGGTAGCAAGCCTCGATCTGCTGCGTCACTAAAGGTTTTGTGGGGGCCATAAAGACCACCTTGCCGGAAGGGAACCACCGGTAGAAATTGTACATGACCACAGCGGCAATAAAGGTCTTTCCCAGCCCAGTAGGCAGACACACCAGCGTGTTGCAGAACAGAGAGGTCCGGGCCATGTGCAGCTGGTAATCCCGCACTGGGCAATTAGTAGGGTAAATCCACAGGGAGCCCGCGGAAGTGCAGAAACCGCCATTCTCTAAACTCAGCTGCCGCTCTGCCTCATACACTGCAACCAGCAATACATCATCGTCCGACTCCGGCTGAGCCTCGGCAGCCTCTGCAGCTGGAGGAAAATGTGCCCTGGAGATGCCAGGGCTCTGAGGCCGCTCAGGTCCAGAGTTGCAACCCGGAGCTCCAGCGGATCGAGAAATGCTTGAGCCCCACGTCTGGAAAAGCGTTCTTTGCCGTCCGCTCATTAGGATGAGACCACCAAAGGCTTCTCTCAGACGCTCGCAGTTCCAACAGCTCAACCGCTACCATTCGGATCCCCATCGGTTACCTTCGCACAAAACACTGGAACGTGAGGGCGGGACTGCAGCTTGTTCATCTGGTTGAAAAATGCCGCCACTGAGTTTGCGTCGGAAATATGATTGGCTGGCTTCCCGGAAACCCTTGCGGACTCCCGGAGACGCATGCGCATTGTTATGGCGTTAGTCTAAATTTGGTCCGCGGTTCAGTTTCTTCATAGACTCTAAATATAAGTTCCGTTCCCAGTGACTGTGTGTCCGGGCCTAATTGCTAAAGTGATGTTGCTTAAAATGATAAAAAAAATAAATAACTTTGAGATCCTAGGGACAACGGATACCCATATTTTTGTGAATTTAACGTTATTGAGCGAACAATTCTTATTCCTTATTGGTTTATTTTTAAATCGGAAAAAGAGGTGAAAAACAAAAGGGTTAGGTAGAATTAAGTATCTTATTTCTTTATACAAGTTGAGGGGAAAAAAATGCCCGGTTTCTTTTTCACAGTATTTGGAAAGACAGCCCATAATCTTACCATTTTTATTGTTAAGAGGGTAGTGAATGATTTGGTCCCGTATTTGTGGGAAAATCCGAAAGAAAAAAAGTAAGGCTTTCCTGAAACTCCACCATTACATCTTCATAAATTATATAGAGCAGTACGCGTCGGTGTGGTATTATTCTATTCTAGCGATAGCTTTTTACCTCAGGCTTGGATACAATTCCCGGCTTCCCCACTCTAAACCTTGGTAACTTGGAGTCACCTCTGTAAATTTGCTTCCTCATATACACAGGAGGTACACATCATGAGGTTGTTTTAAACATTAGTAATATCAATATCCCCAAGCATCATCCTGCGTGTAGCTTCTTTATATCGTTTTATTTGGTCAAGTTTCTTTTTTTTTTAAGATTTTATTTATTTGACAGAGAGAGACACAGCGAGAAAGGGAACACAAGCAGGGGGAGTGGGAGAGGGAGAAGCAGGCTTCCCGCTGAGCCCGGAGCCCAATGCGGAGCTCGATCCCAGGACCCTGGGATCATGTCCTGAGCTGAGAGGCCTAACGACTGAGCCACCCAGGCGCCCCCGGTCAAGTTTCTTGACCTTGCTTTTAAACTTTCTCCTGTGTTTTTATTTATTGGGTGGGGAAGGGAAGAGTTGTATTTTAGTTTCACTTGTGTGAGTTTTAAAAGGGAGATGGTGAGTATGGGTTGTTCTGATGGGAAGGACTGAACCTATTCAGGTGTGAATTTTTAGGCTAGAACTAGATAAAACGTGATTAAAAGTCTGAATGCTGTTGTTTTCTTTAAGCAGGTTATATACGGGCTTTAAAGACATAGCAGCCCGTCGGCCATACACAAATGCAGGTAATGGCTGGTACAGTGGCAACAGTGGTTGCCTGACAAGGGTTCCAATTAAGAGCGGATGACAGTTTCAGGTCATCTGCTAGTCCGCTGCAATGACCACATCAGCTGGATTACACCCGAAATCAACCGAGGCCTTCGGAGCACAGCTTCGACGTCACTCAAGGACGGGCCCCAATCCCGCAGTGTAGCGCCGTGACCCCGCCCCCTCGAGCTCCAGGCGGGGTCCACGCCACGCCCCAGGGGCGGGGCGATGCTGAACCGAGGCGGGCTGGCTCAGTAAAGCAGAGGCAGCGGGGGAAGATGGCGGCGGCCGTACCACAGCGGGCCTGGACCGTGGAGCAGCTGCGCAGCGAGCAGCTACCCAAGAAGGACATTATCAAGTTTCTACAGGACCATGGTTCAGATTCGGTACCAGAGGCGGCGGGGCGGCCGGGCTGGTGCGGCAGAGGGACGCCTCACCCCCCCGAGATGCCCGTACATTCCGTATTCCTCCGTGCCCCCGCCCTCGTCCTCCCGCGGCCGGTGGCCTGGAAGGCCGGAGAGGCCTCGCGTGCGCCGGGGAGCCGTGCTCCCGCCGTTTGGGCTGCCCAATTTTGGGGGGGGGGTGGGAATCGGCTTTATTTCTTGGGGCAGGCAGGCAGCAATCGCATAATTAAAACCTCACTGGGATCCTTGAGTGAGGGTGGAAGCCATGAAAAAAAAGAACCCAGGAGATACGGGGGTTGGAACGGGTGTCCGAGCACTGGGGACCTGGGTGAGACCCCTGCAGAGGAGAGTAGGCCATTAGAGAAATGGGAAGGATTGTGAAGATTTTTGTGGGAACGGTATGTGCTTTTTGCTTTTCTCATCGGGTTACTAAATACTGAACACTAATGCGTGTAATTTTTAAAAATCCGTAGATTGCGGTTTAACTTTTCAAAATATTGACTCTACATGACCTTTTCACCTTTACACTGAGGATAGTTACTTGCGCATTTAGTGTACAGTATCTCCCATTCTTAGACACAAACGTAAGAAATGTTTTTGGCATTCTTTATCCTGTACGCCCTGCATTTTTCAATATAGTCTCCATCTTAACCACCCGACTCTGGTCACAAGTGTTTTGGGGTTTTTTGGGGGGGGGGGGTTGTTTTTTGTCAGACTTGACTTTTTTCCCTTCTGAAATTAAGATCATTCATACTTCTCGTAAATTGATGAACCACTGTACAGTTCCTGCACTCTGCATCCCCCACTTACGGGAAATAGAAACAGCAGTCTGTATGGTTTCTCTACAGTTTTTCATTTAAGTTCTAAACATGCATTAGAAAAATTCTTTCTGGGTTCTTCTGTGAGGATTGTAGTTTATTTTCATTTTGAGGTGTCTTGAAGAGGAGATAAAGTAATTCTCTAAAACCAGTTCCATGCACCTAGAATAAGTATCCTAATACCAGCAAATATTTATACAACATCAATAGCAAGAACTATGCTCAGTGTTTGGGAATACAGGGTAAAAGAAAGACTACGCCTCAGGTATTCCATTTTATACATTTTAGTGGAGTTATATTCTCTTAAGTCAATTTGTATTTTCAACTGGAACAATAGAATAAATTAGGCATATCGTTTGTAAACATTTAATGCCTCAATACTGTACTTCATCAAATTCTTATGAACAAATGATCCCAGTGTGAAATCTAATGTAAAACTGGCCCACCTGGGACAATTTCAAGAGACTTGAATTATCAAAATATTTTTTTAATAGATTAATCTTTTAAGTGCATATTCTCTAGTATTCAGTCACATATTTAAACCTGTAGTTGACAATCACTATTTTATTCATCATAAGATATCAAGGAGATGTTTATATTTTTGCTATTTTTGGAATCTTACTAAAGAAATCACAAGAATCCTAAAAGCAACTGATTACTTCCATTTAATCAAAATAACCTTTCCCCATCAACCTTTATCATTTAGAACATTTCTCTAATTGGGGGAGAGAAAAAGCAGAGGAGAAAAAAATACAGTAGTGGTAGTGTTAGAAAAGCTCCTTTATCAAAAGGATAGAAGATGCCAGAGGACAACTTTGAGAAAGTAACAAAAATGAGGAATCAAGGACGAGAAGGCAGAAAAGGAAGCAGAATAAAATAAGGAAATAAAGACATTATTAAAATTCCCATGTTACATGATTTTGAGATGAAGTTACATTTTGATAACTCGATATTTCAGAAGTAGTATTTTGGTGTCCATTTGCCAACTTTGTTTAAGTTTGCCAACTTTAAGAGAAATGGAATTCTGTTACTTTGAATTATTAAGTACATTGTTATTAGCCCTAATAGCTAATATTTATTGAGTTCTCACCATGCAACAGACTGTTAAATACAGTAAATGGACTATTGCATTTATTCTTACAACAACCCTCTGACATTGGTGCTGTTATTAATCTTCCACTATGATACAGAAACAGTATTTAGGAAAGCTTAGTCCTTTGTCTAAGATCAGGTAGCTAGAATTTTAATACAGATGATCTGACTCCTCAGCCCACACACTTAACCACCATATATCCAGCATTGTATAACAGTGCTTCCCAGTCTGCCAAGAATGGGTTACAGATTTGTCAAGATACCTATTCCCAACATGGTTGGAGACTCCCAGGGCCATGGCCAAGTAACATCCTGCCAGTAGCAGCATCATCCAGTTACCAAAATATGCTTGCTGTATGAATGTTCTGTGAGTTCTGTAATGGGAAAAGCGTTAGTATGCAACAGTGTGACCCCCACATAATATTACAGTTCCGGTCTTGTCAATAATTTTTATAAATATATTTTTTAAATCTTTTTTTGTTATGAAGTAGGGTATAAAATATGTTTAATTTCTTCCATCATGAGTAGTTTTATTGAAGATATAATTACTAACATAAAAGGTCATTTTTCTAAAGTTTAGACCCTTATTACATGAGGGAGATTATTTTGACTAACCAGCTTTTTTCTTTATAGTTTCTTGCAGAACATAAGTTATTAGGAAACATTAAAAATGTAGCCAAGACAGCTAACAAGGACCATTTGGTTACAGCCTACAACCATCTTTTTGAAAGTAAGGTGAGTATTGTTTCATTTATTACAAGAATATTTTTTTAGATATTTTATTTACAAAAAGAAGCTTTAAATTTATTTGCAGAATATGTTTAAGTTTTTCCACCTGGAGTTTTTCTTAACTGTAATCATAAATGGACTACTGCCAAATCTAGCAAAGTTAATCTGCAGTATGGGGGAATATTAAGATATTTTGAAAGGAACCAAATTTTTAAAAATAATTCCCAGGATGCCTAGGAGGCTCAGTCATTTGAGTGTCTGACTCTTGATTTCGGCTCAGATCATGATCTCAGGGTCCTGAGATCAAGCCCTGCATTGGGCTCCCTGTTCATCAGATAGTCTGCACTTGAGAGTCTTTCCCTCTGCCCCTCCCCACACTTGCACATGGCCATGCTCGCACTCTCTCTCAAAATAAATAAATCTTTAAAAAATAATAATAATTCCCTGTAGCTTAAATTAAGACAACAAATAAAGGTACTGAAAAGTTAAAAATCCAAAGGAAGTTCCATTTCATTAATGAACTTAAAATCTTAGACTTATGCTGAACCTTTAGAAAAACAAATTTTAAGAAATTCTCCAATATTTGTTCACTATTATCATCTTCCACAACAAAGAGTCTTTATTAAGGAATTGTGTGAATTTTTTTTAATTTTTTTTTTTTTTTTTAAAGATTTTATTTATTTATTTGCCAGAGAGAGAATGAGAGACAGAGAGCATGAGAGGGAGGAGGGTCAGAGGGAGAAGCAGACTCCCTGCCGAGCAGGGAGCCTGATGCGGGACTCGATCCCGGGACTCCAGGATCATGACCTGAGCCGAAGGCAGTCGCTTAACCAACTGAGCCACCCAGGCGCCCCTGTGTGAATTTTTTTTAAAGATTTATTTATTAGAGAGAGAGAACACAAGAAGGGAGGAGGGGCAGAGGAAGAAGGAGAAGCAGACCCCCTGCTGAGCAGGGAGCCTGATATGGGGCTTGATCCCAGGTCCCTGGGATCATGACCTGAACCAAAGGCAGAGGCCCAACTAACTGAGCCACCCAGGCACCCCAGGAATTGTGTGTGAATTATATTCATATCTGAATCTGAGTTGGCCTTTCTAAAATCTGTTTTTTTCCCGTTTAAAGATTTATTTATTCATTTTAGAGCAAGAGACAGCACAAGTGAGGGGAGGGGCAGAGGAAGAGGGAGAGAATCCCAAGCAGACTCGCCTTGAGCTCGGAGCCCAACACGGGGCTCTATCCCATGACCCCGAGATCATGACCCAAGCTGAAACCAAGAGTCGGACGCCCAACCAACTGAGTCACCCGGTCGCCCCTGAGTTGTCCTTTCTAAAAATCCCTTTTCAGCATTTATGTTGTGAGATGCTTTGAGGTTCATAATTTGTTGATTAAAATGCTTAACATAAGATTTTTCCTTTGTTCTTAGACAGTTTCCATTAATTTGTATTTGAGTTATGTAGCCTTCATAGTATAGATGTTCGTTAAATTGAAAAGTTGAAAATCTAGATGTTCCGGGGCGCCTGGGTGGCTCAGTCGTTAAGCGTCTGCCTTCGGCTCA